>NC_090932.1:1644594090-1644902399 GCF_040938575.1 Ambystoma mexicanum | reverse complement strand
GAGGCTCTGTATTAGAGGGAGGTATCGCCCTTTGATGGAGAGGAGAACCCTTCTCCAGCTGCTGGTAATGGTAGATGGACTGGGATCTGCTCTGGCTTCTACGCCGTGAGCAGTCCTGGGCCCAGGAGTCCCTGTAGCTAGAATGCGACCAGGATCGCAACCTGCAGGGTAGCATTCTCCTATGCATGGTTAGGAGTCGGCGAGTGCACGTAATCAAGCATGTTGGGTTTTAGCAATTGCAGGAAACACTTTCCTATATTCATTCCACCGCCGCCATAATAGGATTTCTGTGGCGTCTTTGATCTGGAAGTCAAAAGAGGGGCGGTGCCACACTGCTCTGCACCAGCAACAGGGAAGTCTTGCGCTGCGTCGTGCCATGAAAGCAAGGGTCTGCCCAGAGGGTCCAGACTATGGGTGCTTCAAACGCATCAGGCTTGTCAAAGACAGGAAAAACAGGACATAGTATGGGTAGTGGCTCCTCTTATCCCGACTGGCTGCAGCAGGAGGAGAAGCCTCTCAGGTGTGTGTGACAGGTATTCATCCCTTTTTTTAAGTGACCTCTCCGGGAGGCGAGGTCACCTCAATCATAATACACAATCTCCAACACTACACCACAGGCACACAAAACAATCCTATATAAACCTACATCAAAATAACACCAACCCCATGCTATCTAGAAACAAATTCAACATAGAGCAACTGTTTTTTCTGAAGAGAAGCTACCAACAGCACTACAAAAAGGCCTCTTTCCCTTTCCCCCTCCGTCCCAATAACCAACCCTTTCCTACCCCCCTTTCTTTTTCAGATCCACCCAAGCTGCTGGAGAACATGAAAATGGGAGTGGTGCGTGGTATAAACAGGGCTTTAACTGGGCCGGGGCAGAGCCCTGACAATTTCCAAATACGGTCCACGAGCCGGAACATTGCCAGTGCTCTGCTCCTTCAGTTCTCCACTGGGAACACCCGACAGAAATTTAGCACCAGTCAGCAGCAAAGCAAAATGTTTGCACTGATGTGTCTGTGGGCCTATTAACACCGGACAGCTAGCATCAGTGTGTTTGTGTGGATAGGGGGAAAAGAGGTGATTGAACATGCTGTATCCACCACCCGCAGAGTTAAGCTATGGATTGGGGAGTGCCACGGTGTGGTGGGAAAGAGTTACAGTGTGTTTTGGTCTGAAGTGGTCTGCACTTACTTAATCACCATTAATTGGCTGCAGAAAGGGACTCCATCAGTCTCTGGCGACTTGAGCATCGCTGGTGAGTCTTTAATGACAAAAGGGGCCTTAAATCGAAGATGCAGCTATGAAGAACCAGCTGATGGATCTGCTAGCCTTAGGAGAAGAGGCTTGCAAAACATGTGGCCATTTACAAGAAGTGGCCAACGCCTTGTCGTTTAACTGGGACGGGGCCTAGAGGCTTTGTAAGTTCACCTCAAACCGGGATGCAACCGCACAGACTCGAAGGTGGACAGAGGGAGGCCTGAGAAATTTGAAATATTGCTTCCACCAAGGCCAACCGTTAATATTCTTAGAAGCCTCAGCAGGGGCTGACAAAAAGAGCCGTCAGAGATGCAGGGAATAGACAAACCACACTGCTTGAATAAACAATTACAGATGACGTGAATAGATAATCTGCCACTCAAGAATTGCGCCACAATTGTTAATTCAAAAATTTCAAAAAAACTCCTTTATTCCTTATTTGCCCTTTAATTCTTGTTGACACGTGTTTCGGCTACTCAAGAGCCTTTCTCAAAACAAAACAGGGCTTGATAAAGTAACCATCAAATTCCGTCTTATTCCATAAATCCCGGGTAATTCCCTTCTTTGAATTAACAATTGTGGCGCAATTCTTGAGTGGCAGATTATCTATTCATATTAGTAACCAAGGAGGTGGGGGGATTGGTTCCTCCAACAAATGCCACATAGGATGCGACACGGCTGAAAGGCTAAATTTAAACCCATCTAGGTCGCCAACAGGAGAGGTTGTACCGACAAATATCCCGAAACACTAATCAATTACAGATGACATCAAGAGAGGGAGCTACACTACCTACTGGATAGTTTAGACATGAAAGAAACCTAAACCTATACGAGAAGGCGAGAGGAAGACTTAGGCTTACAAATTCCAATAGAAACATGGTCACCGATCTGGACAAAAATCAGCCACGGCATCGAGGTGTACTGCCACTAAGCAATGTATTATTAAAACATATTTGAGCTCTTAGTATAGCCTGAAGCGCTGGCATACTTTCATACCAGACTTCCCACGTCTGTGCTGGAGGGGGTGTGCTGCGGTCGGAGGATTAGGTCACATGTGGTGGAAGTCCCCGAGTGTCCACATTTTTGGGAAAGAAATCCTAGCCAACTGCAGACGCAACTAACCACTATATAAATTCTATGTTGACTGTACAAGGAAAGTGTAATTGATATGTGTGAGAGATTTATCATCTGTATGCTTCACTCCCTCCCCTACTGAGACCCCCCAGCACTTTTTGCTGGACTTCTGGACCTTTTTCTTTCAATCCTGAACGAGTGGAACCTTTTTCCACTCATTCATTCTTTAGGAACTCTATTCTTTGTATTCTACCTGTACTATGGAACCTGTCTGCCCTATAGCTCTAAAGGCATCTGTGTTGGACTACTGCGGTACACAGCTCCATATGCGCAGTGTTGCTGGGGACCCCAAGGATCCTCCTTTAAGATTATTTTCCTGTATCCACAAGTAACTACAGTTACTAAGGATAGAGGAATACAGTTCTCCCACAACTCTATAGTCAGAGATTGGCACACACCACCTTCAGTGGAGTGCCAAATGGATACCCAGTACCCCCCCTTCTCTCTGCTCCTGTAACTTTTTAGTCACAATCTCCTAGTTACGGCTGGTGGCAGTGGACGCGTTCTGCCAACTATTGAGTAGTTTTTATACCACAGGTTATGGCCATAGCCTCTGTAGTGCAGAATATGGGCACCCAAGTACCAACTTGGGGTCTCCCTTCTTTTCTCGACCTTACTAGCGTGGCTGTTCTTGGTCTGGGAGGGGGAGCTCAGTGTGTGTGTTTTGCCTTTGGCGGGAATCCTTGGGTGTCCCTGCCTAGGCTCCAGAGTGTCTGGGCAGGCAGGAAGTGGGGGAGGAGTCTTCCACCCTCCTATCCTTTGTTTGCCAGAGTGCCTGAATAGGACCAGCCCCCCCAGGGGTCTGGCTGTCCTGATTGGACAGCCAAATACACATTTCTGTAAAATGTTGAGAGAGATTGCAGAGGAGTGTGTGCTGGAACTGTATAAAAGGTGATGCTTCTGGAAAGAAAAGTCAACCACTGGAAGCTGAAGTAACCGAAGAAGATGATGACCAGAGATGCCTGAAGACCCTTTGCAACACTGAAGTGACCACTGCCGTCCTGACCCCAATTTCTGTATGATAGAGGAGCTCCGAAAGCGGTCGACTCCTTCCCTTTGGCTGGTAGGAAAAACCAGTCCCAAGACGAACTTTGAATTGAGTCGTCTCCCGAGGTCCTAGTCGTCCCACCCTGTCATCCCACCCTGTTGGCCAGACTTGCAGAAGCAGTGATCACTGGTCAGGTGCTTTCTTGGTTCTCTTTCTGGCCTAGTTCTTTTGGCGTTTGCCCCACCCCAGCGTTGGTTGTAAAAAAATCCCAGGGTGAAAATCTCCTCCTCTCTATCACTAGATATGCAAGTTGCAGCAGTCTGTAAATCAGGCCACTTTTAACTGAGGATCCTGCAGAGGGTTCTACCTTTCATTCTCCACCAGCTCCATGCACCGCTGGTGGCAGCACTGGTTTTGAATACAATTGACTATTGTAACTCTCTGTATCTCGCTCAACCCCCCCTGTACATAATCCATCGCCTGCAGGTCCTGCAAATCTCTGCAGTGAGGCTTGTGGTTGGTGTCTCCAACCACACACCTAAGTCTCCTGTATTGCACCAGCTGCACTGGTTACCAAAACTAAAAAGGGTACAGTTTAAAGCCCTGTGTATTGTGCACAGGGCCTTTTATGCTTCTGGCCCGGAGTATCCAAGGGATACATTTCCTCCCTTTGTCCCCAATCAGCCTTAAAGGTTTCCTACCGAATTCTGGTTCTACAGGTGCGCGTGGCCCGTTTCAGTGGCTGCTGCTGAGCTATGGAACGGGCTGCCTGTTTCCCCATCGAGGAGCTCTGGATCATCTCCCCTTCTGGAGGCAGCTGAAGGCCCACCTCTTTCAATAAAGTTTCCCGGTTTTTAAATTGTATTATTAGTGGTGGCCTCTGTATCAGCGTCAAGATGCCTTTGGCGAATGAGTACTTTATAAACTCATCATCATCATCATGAACATTTTCTTCTAACCTAAGGTTCTGTGGGGGGAAAGGGTATTACTTACCCGCTTCCAAGAATTCGCTCCAGAGCGTTGGAGTGCACGCAGATGTGTCCCGGGTCACCCCCTCTTACCTATGACTCAACCCGCTGCTTGCGTCCCTCCATCGAGTCATTTAAAAAGGTCTCCCTTGTTAATTGTTAACTTGCTGCTTCTATAACACTAGAGACTGGAAGAAATCCACAGGAACTCTATGTGCTGCTGCTTGTCAAGACTTTGAGCCCTCTCCGATCTGCCTTTAGCTAGGGTTGCGTTTTGGGACTTAAAAGAATTACTGGGCGAAGAAACCCTCTCTAGAACCTTGAACCAAGCTAATAACATACTAACTAACCCTATTCCTCCTTTTAAGTGACTTTACTATATGTGTTTGCAGAGTCAAATTATTACCGTAAAAACTGTTAAAACCTGCTGGTGCGCGTAATAACTGAAAATACGATAACATTGTCTTTTCCCTTTCGAACGTTCCTACAAATGTAACCGCGAACAAACACAAAGGTAAAAGTGTCTTTTGAAGTGTATTCTCAAGTATTCCGAAGTGTTCTAGTGTAAACGTCTAAGTATTTAAAGTGATTCTGTTGTGTATATATAATAAATATATCATTTTATATAAATTCTAAGTGTTTCTTTGATGTGCAGGTCCAAGTAGGTTCAGTGTACTTATCTACAGCTCACATCTTCCTCTTAAAATAAGCCTTACTGCTCTGCCACTACCAAGGCCCTGAGTTAGTACAGACTGATGCTACGAGTTGGAGATCTACAAACCACTGGAATAACTTGCTAAAGTCTTACTGCCAGCAGGACTTTGGGAAAACGCTCCTAACAATATTATAGGGGGTAACTCTGTTCGATGTTACCAATAGAAACATTGAATCTCTCTACAAATTTACTATGCAAAGAAGAGTCACTAATTTAGACTGGAACTCACCAAATTTCAATGTCTGATCCTCCTGTTGATAGATCCTTCGCCCACGTCACCCGTAACCTATATAAATCGTGCCTGTTCAGACCCCTACTATCATTGGATACTAACCGTTAATGTGCAGAATTTCAGTACACATGTAACCCTGATTCCACTGTGCACTCCTGAACCCACTGCTTGACCCGTGATTTATTTTGACATTTTTATAAAATAAAGCAGAATAAAATAAGGGGCCTTTAGCACCGCTATTAGGTGCCCATCAATTGCTGCGTTGGCTGTCCCTGTATTGTCTGCACCTTGAGTGTATGCACAGCAGGGGTCTGAGGAGGAGGGAGTATCGATAAACTGGGTAATTAAAACCACGATTAGAACAGTTTAGTGGAGGCAGAAACCAGCTACAAAGCAATGTAAAAACAGCATATTATTAAGTCTGCATGTTGTTAAATATAGTTGTGTGTCTATAAAAAATGTCTGTGTGGATCTATGTATGTGCGCAGGTCTATATTGTCTTAGACTTGTGAATCCATACAGGTGTATGGGTTTGTGTTTATGTATTGCCAATTTGGGGAATACAACTATTATCAAGTTCATCACCAGCTATGCCAAATCGTGCTGTAGAAAGCACTTGATTACACACTTTATTCTTGCTTCCAAGACCAGCACATTGCCCCTGTGTGATTCTCCGTTCACTTTAGAAGGCAATAAGTATACATTATGCATGTTAGTGTGTATACACGTGCTGCACATACCACAGAGTCTCTTGCCCAGTGGTCAAAGTATACAAAAAGGAGTGGCACTGTGTTCCCTGCTGGCTTGCCACCACTCCCCACAAACGCCATTGCCACGCTCAATCCAAACCCCCAAACAAACACACCTGCTAAGTTTCAACTTATTCCTACACTTTTCTTTTAAAACTAAACAATTCCGGGACGGTTTCTTTTTTAAATAAAAGTATAAGAACAGTAAAACATTTTTTAAGTAAAGGAGCAACGCTCCGGCCCACTTTGACCCCTGCCCCTCCTTTGGGTCAGGCCCAGTACAGTTTGGCCACGCCCCCTCTCCACAGCCCCAATCCTCTTGATTTCATATAAAACACTGGTTATAAATCTCATTAACATGATATTAGTATGGACTGTGACAAGGAAAGGTGAGGGATGGATAATAGGGGAGAATGTCATGTACTGGGTGCAGATTACTAGGGGGGTAGCGTCTGGACAGTGTGCTGCGGTACAACATAGCTGTCAAACTTGCAATGAGGAGTTGCAATGGAAGCCATTCAATTCAACTGCATCGAGTTGGATGAATGGCTTTTGGAGCTTGACACGCCTACTAACAGTCAACTGAGAGCTGTGCTGAAGGCAGGGTGGGCTAGTAAGGTGCTAAATGAGGGGCAGGGAGGTCTCTGACAGTGTGGACGGGCAGACAGGTAGTGTGGGGTAAAGGGGTGCTAGGAAGGGTTTAGGGCTGGAGTTCACAGGTACGGTGCGAGTATTGAGGTCGGAAGTGCTATATAGTGGCTGACAAAGAGCTGTCCAGGTGCTGGGGCGCTACTAGCCATGTTTATGCAGCAGCCACGGCTGGTATAGTGCCCTGAAAGCAGGGGGCTTTTCTAGGCAGCACTAGCTGGGGCGTGCAGGGTGCTGGGACCAGCCTCACATTTTATCCTTCTGGTGCTGTCGCTTCCCCATGGTGGCAGCCGGCTCCGGGACTCAGTGAAGGAAACGGGGTAAACACCAGGATGAAGAATCGGTGAAAGGACCGGGAAGCAGAGATCAAGCAGAGCGACACTCCAGCGCCAGATGAGGCCTCTGCGCAGAGTGCCCGCAGCTGCGCGGAAGACTTCGCGGCCGCCATCTTGTAGCGGCGCTGGGTGCCGGGTCCTCTGTGGAGGCTGTGGGGTAGACTGCAAAATGCAGGCGGTGAACAAAGAAACATTGACAAATAATGTATACATATTTAAGAAGTGATAATGTTCGTTGGGTTTAGTAAATGTAGAGTGTTTTCATGAACAGGCCTATCCCCATACAGTTTATCGTCAAAACTACTTCAGACATTGAAATAATGCGATGAATTTCTTCAATATGAACGTAGAAAACGATTCCTTTCTGAAGAATCCAGTGCGCGGTGAAAAAGAACGCAAATGGCACCGTTACAAAATGGCTCCTCTGATAAACCGTACAAGTGGGTAACGTCGGAGTCTTTCCTTGCTTTCATTGAGCTTTTACTACTAACTTCTGGAATCCTTGGCAACAACCACGGCAGACTTTCCGTCCGGTCTCTTATGTGAAATTGCTTGCCTGTGTTTTAGATTTCTTTTTAAAACGTTTCTTCAGACAACGACATTGAAAATGCTTTGGGACGGCGGCGAATCCAGCCTCAAAAGTGTGCAAGGGCTGAAGCCCGAAGAACAGTTTAAAAAAGAGGTGGACGGTGGGTCTATGAGTGAGCACCCAATATCCAATCAATGCCCCTAGCGTCGTCTCAGCATGCCTGTATCTCCACAGTTATTGTTGGGTGATCGAGGGCCATGTGCCAGCAGGAAGATGAGGATGTGTTCTTTCTATTCGATAGGGCGCGTGCCACCCCGGCGTCCAGCGCAGGTGCTGCGGCCAAGAGAAGAAAACTAAACGAAGCTGTGGCCCAGATACAGAAGAATACCAATTCTACCTCCTTAGTCACAAACTGTGGACCGTTGTCACACAGTGCACTGGCTGGCTGGGTTGGGCTGTCACCGAAAACACACCGAGCTCTCACTCCAACAGCCCGCTGCACACCCTGTTCCGCTATACAGGAAAGAGGACTTTTTAATGCTTCTGCATGGCCTGGTACCACACCCAATAGACACTGTCCCAGGTGAGGGGATGCCTTCAGTCCTACCACAATAGTTTGATCCTAACTGCAGTACATGCTGTTAATGGCCTCCGGTATTCACTAAGCAATGCTTAGAGCACAAAGGGCCTGATTTAAAAAAATGTTGTAACATTGGGGGTCTGTCTTAAGCCACCTCTCCAATATTAACATCACACATTAGATTAAAGCGCTCCTTTAGGGGATATGGATTTGTGAACAAATGCTCATGATCATCACGCACTACAAAATCATTGGCAGATCATTTTACTCTGTGGTTTGTGTATGCAGCAAAGTCCCCGTTAAGAGGGTTTTAAAGCTTGTGAGATTTGTGGACAAGGAATAGTGGGTGGACACCCAATCTTTTTGGGACCAGCTATGCTCAGGCCATGAAGCCTTTTGACCTGGGAAGTGGTAACATTTTTACATGAACTGAGCCTTCTGAAGTGAGACGATAAATTGAAGGATTTTATACATGTGTAATTTAATACTTACTGCTATTTTAATTTTGTGAACAGTCGAGTTCTTTGACTAAAACAAAATACATTTAAAAAAAAGTAAAGTCCCCAATGTGTCCCTTGTCCCCCCCAGATTTGATGTGTCTCCTATGCCCCTGCATAGGACAAGGATGGTAGAGGGGCTGGAATTTTTTGAAGAATTGAAGAAACAGTTCATCACGTTGTTTGTCAAAGTTGAGTATGGTTTGTTGCTGTTATACCTGGTATGGGATGTTATGGTTGGCCGCCCCTCCCAGGGCTTGTGAGGTGTCATGTGTTGTTAACACGCATGGCACCATGTAATGTTGGGAATAAAAGGGGTGCATGGCTTCCCATGCACAATTTCCAAATACCAATCTCCGGCTCCTACGTCTCATTTAATACCTGAAAGTAGGGGGCCGTGCCAGGCCTTGTCTGGGCTGGGCACATAACACCCACCTTAACTTTGTGTACTCTGTGTTGTATAGGGGCCTGCTATGGGCATCCAGCAGGCCCCCATGGGTGCCAGGGGTCATCAGCACCTTGGAGGCCCAGTGCCTCTGAGGGTTGCCAGGGGACACCTGGTCTTATATGGGGGCAGGGCGGACCATACCTATGACCATGCGGACCCTTGCCACCCTGCTGGCTCCAGGGCCCCACAGCATCATGGCCTGGGCATGCTTATGGTGTGGGCCAGCAGGCCTAAACGAGAGACAGACTCAGTCATTCCTCTTTGGGAGTCTGCAGCCGTTCTGATGCATGTGCCTGCAGGGGCTCCACAGTCATGGCCCACGTTAAAAGGGCAATACACATGGGAGAGACACATTCCCTTAAAGGGGCAACACACTTGGGAGGGTCACACACCACACTCTGGACTTGATAACCCTCATGCATAAGCTGCCTCTCTGATCCAAACTGTCGTGCTGAGTATAATACAGTGCACCGTCTTGATGTGATGTCAGGTGACTTCAGGTCCCAGCATAGCAAGCAAGCAAGCCAACCTTTATCAGTATCTCTCCAGGAACTGGATGTGTTGCCTGCATATTACACATAGCCATAGCTGCCAAGTTTCCCAGTTGCATGCGTGACGCTTTGAGCCTGTCCTCATTTTTCCCCACTGCATACTAGAACTTGTAGGCTCATACTTAAAATGGGGAGGAATAAGACTACAACAGAGTGCTGCTTTCACCTTTCTTAGTTTAGGAGGGCATAATCCCTCCCAAGCCTGGTGCCTGGCTCCCCCACTGCCTAAGGGGAAGAAGTTACCATTTTGATTGTTATTTATTTGTAAAGCGCACTAGCAGCCCTTGGGCATCGAGGCGCTGTTGCAGTAGAGTGTCTGTGATACAAGAAGAAAAATGTCATTGCTCTGGGTTACAATGAGCAGCACAGTATAGTTAGACGTAGGTGGTTACAGATAAGGCACCTGTGGAAGGAATCACTGCTAAAACAATAGCAATGCATAGTCCTGAACAGGTGGGGTAGGGCAGCAGCACTTAATTGTGGGGTAAAGAGTTCAATCGGTGCTCAATTGCAGGCTGCTGTAATGGTTTCTACAGCTTCTTTCAATAAAAAAGGAGATGTATGCACTAAGCAGAGTAGGACTTCCAATATACAATATGCCTGGGCACAATGAAGGTGACCCATGATTGTAAAAGACAAGTCTTAATTTTCGTGATAGCATACTAAGTAATTAAGAGGCCCTTTATTGCAAATTTATTTGGTTACATTGGTCGAAACTACTAGATGCTCAGTGCATTAGCTCATCGAACTGGCCCCTCTAGCATGGTGGGCTTGCCTTTCAGTCATTAACCTGTAGCCCTGTCAGTATATCCTGTAACTAGTCTTCATGAAAGTGAATGGCAAATTGTATCAATCCAGAAGATTCAGGCGAGCGGGAGCCCCCAAGTGTTGCAAGGTTGTCAGTGCAGATCATTTAAGCGTCACATTAGCGGATATTGCCGGATTACTCCTAGTAATCTTCTTTACTCTGAGTCCAAGTCTTCTTCATCATGGTGCATCCTGTGTGGTGAGTACTCACCATGGAGATGGGTGCTTCACTGACACGAATAGAAGTGTCTTTCTCACCGGAGTCATCACAGCTGGATGGACTAGGTGATTCTTCCTTGGGTGATGGTGTTCCTTTCTTTCTTGATGAACGTCTGTCATCAGTGAGTACGGTCGTTCTCGGGGAGAAGCCACTATGCCAGCTGACCACCCAGCAATGGTATGAGAATCCCTCCCGAAAAGCCAATTGCAGTGAAAAAGCTCAAGGCTTAAAAAAAACCCTGGTCCAATATTTTTCTTCTTGGACGACACAGTCGTAATAATTCCGGTAAGAATGGTAGACCAGAGAAGGGATGGGATGGTAAAGGGTAAACCTCCCCAGATAGATCAAGTAGAGATAAGCTGGTGTGGATATTGCAAGGGTAGAACTGTGCATGAGAATAGCCAGATTAAATGAGGAATCCAGAGGAGAATGCAATATATGTAGATGAGGGGAAAGGAACAGCAGAAACAGATGGGAGGATTCCAAGTATAGGATGGAAAATTGAACAGGACCAAAAATGAAAACTGCAAGCAGAGCGAGACCAGCAACAATAACAGCAGGAGGCAGCCAGTTAGAATGGAGAACCAGGAGGCAGGGAGGAATGAGAAATGAGGCAGGATCGAGGAACAAAACTGCAGAGGCAAAGAGAGGTCCGCAAGAGAGCGAGCAGTAGTACAGCATCTCACCCGAAAGGTGAAAGGCACAGGGTGGCAACTCTGCGTGGAAGCCGCAGTAGGAATACATGGGGAAGCTGCGGCCGCCATGTTCCATGCAAACATGTGGCGGCGCAATAATGGCGTCTTACGCTCCCTCGTCTCCACATACTCCAGAAAAGACTGCCGATTACAGTATTCCCCCTCATATGTCTGATGGTGTTGGGCTTGCAAAGGTGTAGGTTATGGAATCTTTTCAATAACAATGGGGCTTTAATATGAGATAAGGGTTCCCAAGAATCTTCCGACTAGGTGTATCCTTTTTCAGTGTAAACAGTATTGCAGTCTGCCCTTGTGGTACCGGGAATCACATATATGGGATACTTCATATTCTTCAGGATCCTTAGACGGGATGTACTGAACCTTCTTTCTCTTAGTTGAGTGAAAAATGGTCCAGAGTAAAGGGAGCTAAGAGATAAGAGTGAAACACAGGGTGGAGTCTGTAAAGATTTGGGTAACTTCAGTTGGAAGGCGAACAGGTTTATCCTAGTGAGAGCCACAAATGGACCGATAAACCTGGGGGAAAGTTTGGTACCCATTTGGGCAGGTATTTGGGGGAAAGCCAGACCTTGGAGCCTACATCCCATTCTGGGTTGAAACTGCGATGGAAATCGGCTTGTTTCTTGTAAATACCTCTTCTTTCAGTGAGAAGAAGACAGTAAGCATGCTTGTGAGCCTGATGGCTCACTTGTAAGAGGGATCAAGAGTAGGCATGGTAGTAGGCAGTAAAGATTTGGGAAGAGCTTGGGGATGAAATCCATAAGTACAATACAACAGGCTCAGACCAATGCCTGTAGGTGTAGCATTGTTGTATGCAAATTCAGCCGTGGGTAAAAGGTCTACCCAATTATCCTGTCTGGGGTTGATAAAACAATGGAGATACTGCTCCATGGTACTGTTGAGTCTTTCCGTCTGTCTGTTGGTTTGGGGGTGGTAACCAGACGAGAGAGCTTGTTCGATACCTAGCAATTCAAAAAGCTTTTTTCCAGCATGTGGATGTAAACTCTATCGGAGGTCACAGACTCTGGAATTCCATGAAGATGGAATATCTCCCGAAAGAAAACTGTAGCAGTTTTCAGAAACAGTGGGAACTCTCTGAAGTGGTAGTAAATGAGCCATCTTACTAAATGAATCATCCACCACCATGACGGCAGAGTATCCCTTGGAAAGCGGAAGTTCAACAACAAAATCTGTGGAAATGTGACTCCAAGGTTTGGTCGGAGCAGGTCTTTGTTCAAGCAAACCAATGGGTCTGTTAGGCTTATATTTGATTTGGGTACAAACAGGACAGGATTTGAAATATGTTCTGACATCCTTACACACCATAGGCCACCAGAAAGATTGTCGGATGAGATCAAGGGTGGCATCATAACTACAGTGTCCAGCAGTCTTATTGTCATGACACCAAGACATGATTCTTTCTTGTAAGGATGAATCAGCTACAGCTAAGAGCTTGTCCCTAAAAACCATACTGTCTCTTGGGGTGAATTCGGTTTCGCTCCATCCGGTCTCAATCTTGGAGGTAGCTTCTTTGACTTGTAGAAGAAATAATGACACTGAACACAGAAACCTGTTTCTAGTAAAGAGGGGTTCTCGACGGATTTCGTTAGAGAGGCTTGTGGAAAAACTTCATGATAAACCGTCTGGTGCCTAATTTTCTGACCCTAGAATGTAGGTTATATGGAAATCAAATTTGTCAAAGAATTATGCCCGTCTTGCTTGCCTGGCATCGACACAGTCCATCTGTTGCAGGACTCGTATGTTTTGATGGTCAGTCCGGATAAAAAATGTACTTATAGATCCCTGGAGTAAGTGTCGCCACTCAGTGCAAGCCTGCTTCGTAGCCATGAGCTCCTTTTTTTTCGATAACTGAGTAGTTTAGTTCACTGCGAATAAATGTCTTAGATAGGTAAGCTATGGAGTGTTCCTTGGCATCAAACTTCTCTTTAAGTACAGATCTGAGAGCCCCTGCTGAGGCATCATTCTCCACGATGAAGGGAAGAGACTGGTCGTGCTGTCTAAGGATGGGTGTAATACAGAACCTGTCCATGAGCATGCGCAAGGCCTCATCGGAAGTCGAATTCCAAGAAAAACGTTTTCCCTTCTTTAGTAGGGAGGTGATCATTGGAGCTCTTTCACCGATATGGGTGTTGACCATTGAAGTATAGCAGATCCATGGCGATCCCTTGGTCAGAGAGGACAAATTCCAAATAGGGAACTGAGGTAACTTTAAACTGGCACTTTTCTGGTTTGACCAGAAACTGATTTCTTAATCTCTCCAGAACCTCAGAAAGGTGTTGTTGGTGTAGTTCTATTGATCTTGAAAAGACAAGAATATCATCCAGGTAAACGATAACCGTCCTGAACAATAGGTCAGAAAACAAGCGATCCACAAACCGTTGGACGACGGCATGGGCGTTGACTTATCCGAACAGCATGACACAGTATTCAAAATGACCATACAGAGTCCTGAAGGTGGTCTTCCACTCATCTCCCAAGTGTATGCGTAAAATATGGTAAACACCCCGTAGATCCAATTTTGTGAAGATGACAGCACTTTGGACCACTTCCAGGATTTCCCTAATAAGGGGCATGGGATATCTGTCCCGTACGGTCACCTTTTTAAGACCTCTTTATTCAATACAGGGCCTGAGATCATGAGAATCTCTTTTGGGGATGAAGACAATACAGGAGACTCAGAATGTCGAATAAGTCCATTCTTAAGATTTTCCTCAAGGTACTCTTTCAGTGCCTTCTTCTCTGGGAAAGATAATGAAAACATGGGGCCAAAAGATACTAACGCTTGGATACCTTGTCTTGAAAGACTTTACTTAAGCGCTGGTAGGGGGTAGGTATGCAGTTCACTTCGGTAATGGTAGACCAAGAGACCACACATTCTGTGGTGGTGGGTCCTTCCCCAGAAACGGGAAGTCAATGTGTGGAACAATATTCAGAAACAAAACCGCTGGGTGTTTTCCTTCCAGTTAATCTGGGGATTATGCTTCCTAAATCAAGGAATGCCCAGTATAAGGGAAAATGTGCAGACCCGATGAGATCAAATGAGAGGGTTTCCTGATGGTCAAAAATGGAGACCTGTAAAGGGACCGAAATGTGGGTAATGGGACCAGAACTAAGTAGATTACCATCAGCCCCTTCCACCGGTTGTTTACTATACGCTATTGTTGAGGTATTCTTCATTCTTGGCCCAAATGACATCCATGAAATTGCCCGCTGCTGCGCTAGAAATTAAAGCCAAGACCTCCATCCATTTCCCAGAAACTTCCAGAACTAAGCAGACAACTAACAAACGGGAATCGGACAAGGCAGAGTAGGAGTAAGTAGTGAAGATAGAACCTTCTTTGTAAACCCGACCAGTGGCCCATTCTATGGTCCGGGTCTGTTGTTTACCGTTCTCCTCCTGGGAACTTCTGGACAGTCACGCAGCAAATTATTTCTGGCCCCACAATACATACATAGACTAAGGTCTCTTCCTTTCCGATGGAGATCATGGTCTCCGAGCAAAACCGATCTGCATGGGTTCATCCTTGGAACTGTCACCAGAAACAGAAGGTATAGTGCCTGGATGAGAGTTCAGGTTGGATTTCCCTTGTAGTCTTTTTTCTTTTCCGATTTTCTTGGATTAGAGGATGTGACCAACGGGTAGCCCATGCTAGACCATAAACCCCACACGTGATTGGTCAGTGCCGTATGTAAATGCCTGATAGCATAAAAGAGAAAAGCTGGAAGGCAACCTTAGTGGAGAACCCAGGTGTTGACAGAGAGATGGTCATACCGCATCAGTTGGAACTCTAAAGAACAGTCTTATATAAAACAAATCAAGGTACCATTCACAGATGAAAAGACTGCAGTTCCACAGATTAAAATTATAGCGGAAATGATGGATCTCAAATAATAAACACAGCAAGAGTACTGACAGCAGTATAGGCCCAATTTATTGACTGTCTTGTGTTCCTAATTGAATATAATGCACCTTAAGGAAGCTTGACCCCAAGCCAGACCAAATAAAGACAAGGGTCATATGAAAATAAAACACCAGTTATAGCGTCCCTGCTACTGCTTGTACACATATCTTCAGCACATAGTGGGTCATTTGCAACGTTATTATTATTCATTCTAGGCAAATGACTTGTTTGTGTAAAGTGAACAAGGAGTGAACCTAACCTCTTAATGGGAAACATTTTGCAAGTAGCATATTATAAGGAGCAGCACAACAGAATGATATGCTGAGAAACCCTATGCATATAGTACCACTTATTTATTTGGACGAAGAAACAAAACCTAGCTAAACCAGTCCAGACAATCTTCACCCTCTGTACTATCATCAGTGGCAGCAAATGGTACTGGGACAAGGAATAAGAGCCAAGAAGTGTTAGGCAGAATCCTGTGCAGTTCCTTTAGGGAGCACTACAGAACATTAAGACTACAGGTATGAGCAATAAATCCCATTTGGTATCAGTCTGTACCACAAAGATTTAGTTGGTAGCTGTGGCTAAGCAGTCAGACTTATCTCAAGAGGGAGATGAGCAGTATTCAGGGTTTACACAATAGGGGTACAGCACTATGGCACAAAGAAACACTGACCAAAGCTTTGTATTAAAAATAATATATGTATTTATTTTACACACTTCTAGTTCAACACATGTAATCACAGTTAATAAAGCAAGTTAAAACCAGTCAATAAAAGTATACACAACTCTCTAGTTAAATTGTAGACAAGTTTGAGCAAGAGTGAAAACTGAGCAAAACAGCACAGTGAAAACCAAACACAAATGGCACTCTAGCAATTTCTCACAAGGGAGGGAAAGCACAAGTTATACAGGAATATCTTCTTACACACCCTAGCAACACTTCCCATAAGTTTGTGAACAAGATTAGGCAAGGCAGTACTTTAGCATAGAGAATACTTAAATGAAAACCAAGCAAAATGGCACTTCACAAGTTTTAAAAGTGGGAAGGAAAAGGTGGTTATAATAATTAGGTGCATCAACACAGTTCTAGTTGAGAAGCAATCTAAAGAAGGCAGTTCTAACAAATTCAGTCAATCGGCCTGTGCCAGAGTCAGTGCTACAGGGCAAAAGGGCCCAGGAGCAAAATGTTTTTGTAGCTGCAGTCAAGTATTTGGTTAGCGATTCGAAAAGGTGGATGCAGAAGGTGAAAGACAATGTTAGAGGATAGGGGCGGCCAACCCAACAGGTAGGTAAAGGATTTAAAACACATTTAGCACTACCACGCGAAAAGGGCGGCCTGGGAGAACAATGTACCTTAAATGAAGAAGAGGCTCCTGCGGTGGCAGTTGGTCCTGGTAGTTCCTGCAGTTCGGGGGTTCCAGCAGAGGAAGAGAGGCTCTCGTTGTGGAGGAAGGTTCGAGTTACTGCACTACCCAGGGATGAAACCAGCCGCGGTGCTGCCCAACGGATAAAAGGTACGCTCCTTTAAATCGCGGTCCGGTGGACGGGTGTCTGGCGATCCGGTCTCCGAGTACGGTGTACTGGTGATTTGACCAGGGCAGGTCCAGGAAGGCGATTGGCAAACTGGTTGGCCCCACCAGCTCAAGGGAAGAAGGCTCTTGCAGATGAAGATCTCTGGTCGTGTGGAGAAAAGTGGTGAGACGCTGCAGCAGGGCTTCACCGGTGGTTCAGTCGTTGCAGATGTCTTTGGCTTCTCTCCTCTTCGGCTTCTTAGTTCCAGTGGTGACGTCTTGCTCTTCCAGTCCTCGGGACCCTGCTTTTATGCAAGAAGATCCCCATTCATACAGCGTAGCTGTCACTCACACAGTGGAGTGGTCGTCTTGGTGGGAGACGCTCCAGCCTATCAGGGCAGAGTGCGACATGGGTTGCTGAGGCAACCCTGTCCAGGGGTCCTACTCCCCCCTCCCACACAATGGATCCACCTCAGACGCAGTGGCGTCGAAAGGAGGGCTTCTTGGCAGAAGCCCGCCAAAAGGACGAACAAAGGATCTCCGACCTGGGTTAGGAGGTTGGAGAAAGACACAAAAAATAATTTATATTAAAGTTCTGGCAAATAAAACCTACCAGAGTAAAGTTAATAATGAAATAAACCAGCGGTATGTTAGAGGCTGTCAATAAAAGTGGTAGCCTCGAATAGTGGGAAAATCCCATAGGGAAATATTTGCGGTCGAATATATATTTGGTAGTAACCACTGCCACCAGCCAGAAACGTTTGAGAGAGGGACTGTACGGTACCCTCTCGAAAATGAACACCAGGGAAAAACTATTAACCCTTTCCAGTACCTCCATAGTAAGATGGGTTGTACTGGTTTAGTTAATAAAAATTGACTAGTAGAGTCAATGGGGACTTTACATACCCTGGGAGACAGTAGTCAGTCCCAGAGTATGGGGTCTATGTTTGGGGGTCACTATGACACCCTTGTGTTACTGCACTGAGGGCGCTGTGTAGCACATGTATAAAGATGGTTCCTATGAGGGTGAAATAAACCCCATAGACATTAAACACAAAAAATAGCCTAGAACACACATAGCAAATATGCCTAAGAGTGGGAAAAAGAGTCACACTCTTAGCAGGAGAAAAAAACAAACCCTTGAAATCCAGCAAGGCTGCTTGGGGACTCTATAGTAAGGAAAATTAGCCATAGAATGAGAATTCTCCCTAACAAGAAGTGATGAAGAGTCAAAATAATACTTGTCCAAAGATGTGGTCTAGTTATAGACCTAGGCACCTGAGCTGGATATTTAATTCCCAAAATGAGGTACAGGTGAGGAGTGAGCAGGGAGGAGATGAAGACGACATTGAAAACTGTGCAGGAGGCGTAGCTGAGGAATCTGAAGGAGCCTCTGGGGCTGTAGCAGCCTCAGAAAGAAGAAGGCCAAGAGAACCTGTCAGGAAGTGTGAAGGCCTTGCAGACTGCACGCAGCAGTAAGCAGTGTGCCAAGAAGAGATCCAACAGATTGCAGAGTACACGCAGCGGGAAGCAGCATGTCAAGAAGAGGCCCAGCTGAAGCGGAGATGTGATCCCGGTATGGCATTCGGCAAGTCGGTGAGAGAGGCAGCGGAAGATCCACAGAGCCATCAAAGCTCCCAGAGACCAACACGCAACTCACCAAAGGTACGCAGTTGCAGAAGAGGAGGCGGCTGGGAGACCGAAGATCCGCCGCAGCGCATGACCTCAAGACGGAGCTGCAGAATAAATCTGGTGAGTTGTCTGTCTATGCTGACCCTGGGAACTCTGTAAACGAACGTCATTAAAGAGTAATGATTGTGAATGCAGAACTGTTAAAGAAAGAAAGCAGACACTGCAGAACTTTGAATACGGACTAATTCATGAAAGAAAGCTGAAACTACATGATTTTGAACACTGAATACTTAAAGAAAGAAAGCAGGAACTTCCTAATTGTAAATATGAAACAATGAAAGAAGTAAAGCAGAAGTGGCAAGCACGTGAGTTTCCTCACAGCGGATCGCAAGTGAGGAAAGCTTACAACCAGCATTGCCAACAGCCAAGAGGCTGTGAGGAAAAGGCAATCAACCAATAAAGGCATAAATCCCTTTTCAAGAGACACATAGTGGGGAAAGCTTATCGCGCCTCCTCACATTATTTGAGAGGTTCTGGTTTCAGATCCTGGGGACATACACCTTATCTCCACCCTTTATAAATTGTTAGCGGAAGATTCCTCCCCAGAGGACCACATATATAAAGGAAAATGGGAAACAGCACTGGGTGTCCCAATCTTGGAGGACGAATGGGAACAACTCTGGGCCGACATTCCTAAACTTACACGATCGAGACCAATCAGGGAATTCCGGTATAAGAAAATTACCCAATGGCAGTATACTCCTGAGCGCCTACATCAGATGTATCCGAAGAGCTACCAGAAATGTTGGCGGGTCTGTGGGGGCGTGGAGAACTTGTTGCATGTTTGGTGGGAATACAGCAAAACCGGTAGCGTTTGGAAACAAATCAATGGGAATGTTCAATGCATATTTGGATCCCATATCAAAAGGAGAGCTAAAGAAGAGAGTTTGTTATGTCTTAGGGAACATACAGAGCTGTCATGGCGGAAATCCATATGTAAAGCATACACGATACTCAGCTTTCAAGCGCTACTAGTAATGGCACTGAAATGGAAATTGTCTGATCCCCCACAAGAGCAGGACTGGTTTATCAAGGTCTGGAACTTTGTCTGATTGGAGTGGGCCACATATCAGATACAAGGAGATCAAAATAAATTCACGCTGGAATCAGAGTTGGCATTGACTTTCCTACACAATGACTATAGAGAGACATACCGTCAGCAGAAACTACGCAACCTGTGGATTAATTGAACTATACAGATACAAACTTTCTATCCTGGTCATTCACAGGATGGGGAGGGGGAAGGAAGGGGTGTTCCTTTGGAGGTATATTTTTGGTTTGACTGTTTTCGGCTATAGCAAAATGCCAATAAACAGATGTTAAAAAAAATAGTGGGGAAAGCTTATACTTCACATTGCCTAAAGCTAAGAGACTGTTAAACCATAACGAGGCAACATGGGTGCAACTCTCCCTTTTTGGGATATCAACTGAGGGAAATTTGTAACCCAAACTGTCAACAGTCCAAAGGTTGTCGAGAAGCAGTTTAGAGAGCTTGTGGAACCAATATTGCAATCAAAACTGAACAGATGTTGGAGTTTTCTTCCTGGCAGGCGAATATACCAGGAAAGGGACAATAGTAGTTAGTCCTGGCAGGCGAATGTACCAGGAAACAAGAAGATGATTTAATGAAGCATATCTTTGGTAAAAAGATGTGGTTAAAAAGACCTTTGTTAAAGCAAATAATTAAGACTTTCTTTTGTTTGATAAACTGGATTATCCTGACAACATTCGTTTTGTGTTTGATAAACTACTATCCTGACAACAGGAGTTTATTTGAAGGTATGCCAAGAAAAGGTGTTGTGCTGTCCTGACAAAAGTGGTTCATTGAAACATATGAACATAGAAAGTTAAGTCAAAACTGTGGAACATTCTGCAAATAATCATTATTTTGGATTTTGATCTTGTGATTTGGAAGAAGGATATTTACCAGTGACAGAAGGATATTGTGGAAAACATCAATTGTTAGAACTGTGAACAAACATTTGTGGCAAAGACATTTTTGTTGTGTGCCAGGAAAAGACACACTGGTTGGAAAAGGCTTTTTTGTGTTATCTTGAGCAGAACTTTGCTAAACGGAACTGTGCTCAAAGTGGTCTTACATTGATCCAGGGGAAGCAGGTCCAACCGTGGTCACAAGGATTGCTTTTAAAACCTGTTAAATTTAAATTACAAGATTTTCCTCTGCCTCTCCAGCAGCACAAAATGAGAATCATCACCTTTAGGAACCAGCATGTCGCCGCTCCTTTTTTCCATCATTGGAAGCTGCCCTGGAAGCGAGCAGCAGCAATGTTGACAGAGCGGCGTACTGTTGCCTTGACAACGGCGTCAACACCATCACGTGAGCAAGGTCAGCTGCCTGCTGCCGTCGGTCACACCAACAGCAATGCTTTAAATGTGTAACTGAACAGGAGCTCGCTGCTTCTGATTGTAGAAACTTCCAGTTACCAGTATTCCGATATGTTCCTATTGAATACCTCCTTATTTGACTCTGCTGGTTCATACAGATTATCCCTGTCTTTGGTCCTTCTGTTAACTCTGACATCTTCATCCCTGGTACGATCCTGCGCACGTATTACGGACTGCCTTCCGTCTCATGTTTCAACTCGTGTTTGAATTACTGGTTCCGAAAACAGCTTGTTGTATGTAATGGTGTTTCCTTTGATCGCGGCTTCTCTGTACTACCTGATTTATGAACCCGGCTCACTCTAAGGACTGTCTCTGCTTCTGGCCCCACGCTTTGGTTATTTATTTGTTGCTGACTTTAGCTCGCTACACGAGCTGCCTCTGCCTGCATTGCAGGGATGTCATTTGGGGGTCGCCAGAGGTCGCAACTGCGACCTCTGGGTCTGTGGCCGCGACCCTCTGTGGTCTAGCTTGCGACCTCTGTATTTCCTTTTTTAAAGTACATTTATTTTTAGGAAGGTCCAACTCCTTCCGCGAATCAGCGCAGAGGATGGGGAGCTTCACTGCTGGCTGGAAGTGGCGCTGGCAGACCCAGACCCTTGTTGCCAAATTCCATTAGCAGTGTGCAGGCAATAATTGTCTGCTTCCGCCCCAGCATGGAGAGCATTTTTGCAGCTGTTTATCTCAGCCAGCATTCTGCTCCAGCCACCCATAGTCTGCTGGCGAGATAGCTTTGCAGTTTCAGGTACCTAGGAAAAGATCTGCTGCTCAACCAAAAAGGGTCTTTGACAAAACAATGGAACGTAATGTTGTGTGTGCTGAGCGCCTATTTTTGAAAAGAGAATGCCAATACAAGTAAGACCCTCTTGATAGTTAAAGGAAAGCGTAAAGTTCTTTTTTAATATAAGCCTATCAAGTAAGGTACTAATGCTCGTGTTAAGCCCATTAGAAATTCTTAATTCTTTACACCAGAGCAGTGTTAAAATCATCTCTTTGAAAACAACAGCAATTGACATTATAAGATTTAATGAAAAACACGGCAAAGGCAGGCTGCCCTTTCTTCATCTTGAAAGGAAGAATGAAGAAAATGCCTATTCTCCCGCATGGTGTTTATCTACAAGTGTCGGCCTGGCGGCTGGCGGCTGGCGCCACTGTTAAGTAAACATCCCTGCCCTTCCGTGACCCTGCAACAATTCAAACTCCTGAGAGGTCTGTGCACGGCTCATTAAACTCCTCGAGTATATAGCAAGTTAGATATTCACAAAAGGGTTATTTAATCAAGCAGGGACACATTTGCAATGAATTTCCTTTGCATTATGTGTGCGCATACCATCCAGGCAGAGCGAGGACACATGTCATTCTGCATCAGGGTCTCCCGTGAAAATCGTCAGTGAGCCTAAACGACCTCCACCTATGCAGGACTGCAACAGTGCATAGCTTCCAGCATGGAGCACAGTCCTCCCCCTTACCACAATGCTAAACTGCTCTCACAGACACCCTGCATAGAAGACCTGCACCATTTACTGCAGGTACAGTATCAGAGCAGCCAGGTGTGTGCCTTTGCCGCCCTCTCACATCATCTGTTCAGGGTTACGATTACCCATAGCCTTTTAACTGCTGCCTGCCAGTGCCCATCTGGCTGACTTTGAGCAAACGGGTCAAAAAGCCACAGCGCCTGAGCGGCCCTCCCCTGCCTGGAGCTATTCTTCCCCAGGAAAAGTATTTCAATGTTAGGGCTTGTAAAGGAGGTTGAATTACAAGCACCAGGTTGACCAGAGGCGGCCAGGTGATGAGAGTAATAGTGTTTCGTGCCACTCACTGCCAGCATTAAAAAATAAAATAATCCGTGCTTCAACAGCTCAGTGGGTTAAGGACCTGCAGCAGAGATCATTGTCTGATCTGCGATCACAGGTAAGGTTTGGAAGTTGACTGGATAACTGGGTACTCATTTTATCTACTTCACAAGAGTGCATGGATGCCAACATCTATTCCATGCGGGAGACACTTCTGCAATCCGGTTTTTAGCTTTGCGTTCTGGGAGTTGTAGTCTTGGATTGCCCCATTATAAACCCAGGTATAAGCATCCTAGAGTGTAAAGTTAAAAGCAGGACTTGACTAGTGTCCCCAGAACTGATACTTTTGCTTGTATAACGGGCAAAAATGAGTTTTGTGTAAAAACGTGAGCCAATGTGTTTAGTAAATGAGAAAAAGAGACAAGTAAATAGAAAAACAACAGATAAGGTAAAATATGCCTGCTGAGCGAAGTAGACTGCGTGAGCAGGGCAGAGAGTACTACACGTCTTTATGTGCACAGGTCGCGAGGGCAGGGCAGCACTTTGGAAAGTGATTGTTCCCTAATATACACCAATCGCAGAATTTCTCAATTCTACATTTTTTACGATGGTTAGGTTTCATTAAATAAGCATGAGTTCTACAAGTTAGTGCCTGTTTGAAGTTGCTGTATTTGAATTGTGTTACATGATGATGGTTACACTCACTCGAGAGTTAAATTGCTTTTTGTGGTGCAGCCAGCAGCAGGTGCCACTCCTTTTCATTTATATGTGGGGGCATGATTTATTTGCATGTTTCAATTATAAAAGGCAAGCAAACTGAGCCGAACCGCATACAGCCCTAGTCTACATTTAACTTGTGTAAGAGTATTCCTTCGTTCATCCGTGCGTCACGGCAATCTAGGGGGTAGTGTGCCCCGCCCCCTGTGGGGGCGGTGTTGCCTATCCGAGGGAATTTACCTGTGCTGTGAAATTTATTGTGGGTGTTTGGTAGCTTGCACTGGCCTTGCCCCAGCCGCGCATATACTCTCCTTCTGAGGGGACACTTGCAGTAGGGCGGACCGTGCAGTGCATACATTCTTCATGTTTTTAGTAAGCCTACGGGCTATAGGTTACGCATATGTTATTCCTGGGAGAGAAGTTTGCACTGGCTGTGGATATATTCTAGGCAAAATGGCACTGCCCTGCCTGTGCTGACTGGCACTCTGGCGCAATTAAAAAGGAGGGAAGTGGGATGGGGGGACAGATGGGGTTTGGGGCGCAGGGTACGATTTATTGTCTAGTGGGTCGGGGTGACCAGGATCACACACGTTGGCTCAAATTGTTGAATTTCAACAGTCATAATGTCTTATGGAGTTGAACTACAAAAAACACAAATTGCATAATAAAGCCACATGACATGTACATCCTTATAGCAATATGTTAAGGCAAAAGAATATAATTGTGGCTTTAATTTTCACCTCCTGAATGGTAAACTATTATGTGCCAGAATACAAGATAATGCCAAACTGAAAAATCTAGTTAACGCCACTGTGCTTTCAGTGATTTAAGACCGGTAATACAAGAAGTTGTGTAATAAACAAAGCTAGATATGCAGATTCTTTGTCACAAACTTACTTATTCTTGTATTAAATCTGTGTCATATTATATTGATATTGTGACCATATTATTCTTAGTGTACTGAGGGATATTGCCTTAGGATGCCACTTCCGGCAATGTCACTTGGGGGGGGGGGGGGGGGGGGGTCAAATGACATCACTTCCTGTGATGTCACTCAGGGGGTGGGGTCAAATGACATGACTTCCGCAACCCCTGGCATTTTGGTGAAATGACGTCCCTGCTGCATTGTCGGATCTCCTAGGCATTCCAGACTCCTGACTCAACTCCTCACACGGGTTGTCTCTGCTTGTATTGCGAGCGCTCCTTTACATTCCGGAATTCCGAATCCTATGGCTAGCTGGATCACTTCATGCTGCAAATCCAGCGCTTATTCAGACTCACCGTTCATATCCCCTGACTCACCGCTTTGAGCCTACCTCCTTCTCTACGATAACTTGGACACTCAGCTTCTAGCATCCTCAATCCCTGGAAAAGACTCCATTGGATACTGTCCACACCCACGACGCGTTGCAGCTACACCTCGTGCACCAACCTGGTTCTAGTGTGGCCCTCATGCCGATCGGGCCTAGTCACCCTTACTAACAACCTGTTTATTATTTTATCCCAGTCGGTGTTTGGACTTTGTTCTTGGGTTTCTCACCTCCAACTTCAGCTAAATCTGCACCCGGTAAGGAAGAGTCATTCATTTTTGTACAGTCTTCTTCAACAGCTCAGTCAGGGGGTAATTCTCACCACTGTCTTCTAGGTCCTTGAGGGGAGGCGGTTCTGGCCACACTTAACATCCATCCTGAAACAGTTCAGCGCCCAGGCAGGTGAAATTCCTTTCCCACTTAGGAGGATGTTAACACTTTTATTGTGAGCTAACAGTCTTGTCTTTTCTTGCAGCCTGGTTACTTGGCGCTGTGTTCTCCCCACTCTTTTGTGTGAATTGTTCCTCTGGCTGGTTACCTATTCTATTGCAGAGGGGTGTATGACATAAAAAGAGCTCCCTCAAGTGAGGAGGCCTGGGTTAAGGTATAACGCAGGCTCTTCAATCAAGACCATCCTGGCCCAGAACCAGCAATCATCTCTGCTTCTCCGGAACCCCTGGTTCGGTGAGTAATAATAAATTAGCCATATGTTCCTTGTTTCTTTTTGTTGTGTGTATTAGCGTGAGGGGCAGAGGCGTAGTTTTAGCTTGCTGGCAGGGACCTTCTTGTGAGGTTAAGGAAAGGTAGGTGTTACAGTACCACACTCGTTTGATTCTGTTCGTGCTTCAGGATACTATAGGCAAAGGTTCACCACACGTGGGATCCGGCATGTGGCTGCTCCTTTCCGTCAGCTTTGGAAAATGCCAGGGAAAACAGCTGCAGCAACGCGTCGTGTCAGGAAAGCTGTTTCCATAGCACCCGCCTCTACTGGGTCATGTGATCGGATCAGCCGATTGAGGCCGCAAGGTCCGCCCCCTGCGTCCGCATGAGAGGCTTTCAACACCCGCATTAACTGCTTCTCATTGTAGTTAGAACACCATTTTCGTGATTGCTATTGTTCCGATTCTTTGTCCTTCTTATCCAATCTTTTTTGCCTGATTAACTGGACTGTTTCTGCCTGCCGTTTTGTATTGAATTTTGCTCTGCTGCTGCCGACCAGTGCCCGTGTCACGGACTCCCATTGCCTCTGGTCCTCGCAAGTATTTGCTCCATCGTTTGCTGACCGGTGTCGGTTTCACAGACTTCCCTTTTGCATCTGAATCCGGCACAGGCCACAACATTCAGACTTCTTCTACCTCATAAACTACTGTCTGTATCTTGACACAAGGTCCAATAAACCTACCATATTCAACTACAAATTGCCTGCTTTTACGCCAGCACCTTTTCCCAGGACTTCTTTGCAAACCTTACCGTCCGTTGTGGAATCCTTACGCCTACAGTGTTAGCGCCCATTCGAAATGCTCTGCAGACATCCTCCTGTGCACCATCCCGGCACTAGGCGTCCAGCATGCTGCCTGGGTCCAGAACCCTTACTAACTCTGTTGTTATTTTATCCTTGTCGTTGTGTTCCGCATTGGATTTCCTTCCATTACAGTTCTTCCACCACTTCCCTTGCTGTCCTACATATATCTGGTAAGAAAGTTAATATCACTACTTACCACTTTGTAGTAGTATCCTTAGATTGGTCAGGTAATACTTCCTTGTTATTCTCTAGGAATAGGGTTCTCGCAACTGTGCCTTCTGGCTTTTTCTGGGATGCTCTACAGAGCTGTAACAGGTGATTGACCATTGCACATAGTAAGCCAGAATCCACCATCTAAATTTAAACTAATTTAAATTGACCATCTTGTTTTTTCTCTTTCAGCCTGGTTTCGTGGCGGTGTGTTCTCCCCACTCTTTTATGTGATCTATTCCTCTGGCTGTTTTATTTCCACATCAGAGGGGTGTATCATATAAAAGAGTTCCCTCAAGTGAGGAGGCCTGAGTTAAGGAATAACCCAGGCTCTTCAATCAAGTCCATTCCACCAGGGATCCATCATACACCCACCATCTCCACCTGACAATCTGGTTCGGTGAGTAACAGTAGGTGTTTAACCAACCCTTTTGCTTTAATAAATGGCACATTATGAAGAAGGAACATTACCTCTGTGTCTGCCTCGCATTTCTGACCCCTCATATATGGTATAAGAGGATCGGATTCAGCTGAAACAAACGGGGTCCCAAATGAGTATGGTAGATACTAATCCCACACATATTAGGTCAGAGAAAGATTTGCATGGACATACTTCCTCCGTTGCCAGGTCCTATGCTCATTCCCCAGGCCTTGGCTCAATTAAATCGGTAAATGGGGAAGGAATTACTTCAGACCCTATTTTCCATCAGGGGAGCAGGAACATTGAGAAAGAATCATGAAACCTATTGGTGTTTCTGTGTTAATGTAGGTGTGAATTTTCAGAAATTATCGGGCCAAGCCATTGCCCCAGTTAGGAAACCTGTACAGGGTAATATCTATCATCCCTTCTGTCCTAAAGATTACATAATCCCAGAAAGGACAAGATCCTACTCTAGCTACAGTTGAAGATAAAGTATCCTGTTGATATTTTTGTCTACTTTATGCCATCTCAAGTGACGAGACTGAACATATTCCCTCTTGTTTCTTGTGGAAAGGAATTGAAACATATATTCCTGAACACCTCCCCAGACCCTTATAATATTCATAGGGATTATAGGGTCTGGAAATTGGAATATGATGTTATATGGGACACATGGCGTGATCGTCAACCTAAGAAGTATGTTGGCATGTGCATGCCAACCCAGCAGTCAATCCTTTCTTTCCTCTGAAAGGGGAAACTAATTCTAAACTACCTAAAGAACAGGGGGAAACACCTTCTAATTTGTTAACCTGTTTTAAAAAGGCTCCAACAGACTACAAACATTGTGACCATCTAGAAGCTAATGGTTTAGACTTTGAAAACCTAGAGTCATCCCGGGAATCCACTAAATTAAAACATCATTTAATAAGTAATGTCATAGGAAAAGACTTATTATGAGAGGGCTAAAGAAGCCGGTTACCCCATACACTGAGGTTGTCTTCCAAGACAGAGGAATGAACCTCTTAACATAGTAAATTGTTTAGGTGAACCACCTCAAGAAGCCCTAAGGCTAGAGCATCCAATCGGGGAGACCTCAGACGTAGAAGGCTTACATTTCCCTTTTAAGGGGCTTAGGTCCTGTAGGAATCTTCCTCTGTAGACATGGAATATTTTATCTGCGGAAGTTACACGCATTCGATGCATCAATCCCCACTACATTATCCCCAATCCTCTAAAGAGAGACAGGAAAAGGTAAATGTTAGACCGTCTTACGAAAGCACTATATCTTACTGTTCTATAGGAACTATGGGCCTCATTACGGGTCGGGCGGTCCGGAAATAACAGTGGCGGTAAACCCGCCGCCACTGTTAATTCCGAACCGCCCGATCTTGAGTTCTGCAGGCGGGAGGTGGCATTCCCGCCAGGTCTGACCTGGTGGGTTTAACACCAGCACCATCACGAGATGGTGCCGGTGTTTCCACTTCCCCATTCCCATTGAGTCCTATGGGACTCAATGGGAATGGGGATTTACCGAATTCCGCCTCCAGAATTCCCGGGACACTGGGGTCATAATGCCCCGGTAATTCTGGGAATCAGAGGCGGAATGGTAAGACGAGTCCGGCGGTAACCGAGCCGGAAAAACTGGCAGGTTACCGCCGGACTCGTAATTAGGCCCCATATCTTTATGAAAACCAGATGATATGTTGTGTATTGGAGAGAAGAGTAGATATCGAATCCCAGTGATAATTCAGGGAAGAACTGCTTGGATCCAATTAGATAATGGAAGCAGGGGATGTGCCATAAACGCAGATCTTCTTCCTCCAGACTGGAAACCTACGGGACAGAGAACAGTAGGCTGTGTCCATGGTCAAACAAAAGGACAAACCTTGTATCCCATATACATGTTACCATATTGGGAAAAGAAGTATCCTTATTAGTGGCAGTAATGCCTGATCTTCCAACTCAATTGGTGCTGGGTAGTGAAGTCCCCCATTTTGAGCAGTGGATTCTTCAAGAGGCTCAAGTGACTTTTAAAACCACCAACTACCCCATAAAAGAGGAGCAGAAAACATCTCTTCCATATTGCCCTGTTAGTTCATGAGAAAAGGAAGAACTTTCATCAAGAGACCCTATTTTTGACTGGAAACCCAAAAACCTTCTTTTGATATGGGGAAGGCTACTGAGGGGAAGGGTATGTGATGAATCCTGCAGAGTCATCACTAAACCCCAGCCGAAGGTCTCATCCCATGTGGCCAGGAGAAGGCAGCTGCTACCTGACCCTAACCCCGGGGGTAGTATCAGGGGGAGGATCACATGGGAGGAGACAGTGTTGGGAAGGGGGCAGCCCCCTGGTGCTTTAAAGGCAATATGCATTGGAGGCACTGTGATGAGCCGGGGGGTTGGGGGGTCAGTGAGAGGGACGCCATTCCCGTTCAGCAGTACCTCATGTTAGTATAACCAATTAGTGTTTAACTACATGGTGTGGCCCAAGGCGCGGACGGCATCGCCATTTTGCGTAGATATTAGTAATCCTCGGTAGAAGTGAAGGCTTGCACAGTAAATGCAGCATTACACGCACTAGGCCCAAATCCATGACGTCACAGAAATATCCAGTCATGCTGGAGCTTCCTTGAGTACAGTTCGTCCCCCCACCTGCCACACTGTTTATTCATTGTTCTTGAAAGTGTTGCAAAGATGTGTTTTCCACCCAAGAGGAATGTGCCCTACAAGGCCGCGATCAGAGGCCTGTGCCTGGTGTGCATGTTATCTCACATTGGCCAAAGCATGAACCGGCCCATTCCCGGGTGACCACAAGTTATAGCCCATATAACGGACTAAACCCTAAGATCCCCTAATTCCATGACACCAGGTGCCCTTTGCCCACCAACCCCAAAGTAACAAGTCCTGAAGTGTTCAAAGAGGATGGACAGGGCACATTCTTGAGCGACAATTGCATGATTTGTATTACAAGGTGCTGGGAGGGATACATTACAGTTCAAGGCGAGGGTGAATACCTTGGAGCCGGATGGTGCGGAGGGAGTGAGTGAAATGTGTGTGTGATGGTTAGAGTACCCCAGAACCTCCTGTGTATCCGTCTTGTGGCCTGCCAAGTGCACAGTATGATTGATAAAAACAAGCTGTATAGTAGGAGTATAATGAATTTGTTTTCTGACCTTCGATGTGAGAAGAAGATGAGCCCCGCAGCACCCACGTGAAGGAAGACAGGTGGTCTGGGCTGGGACCAATAAACTGCCATCCCTTATGGATAAAGGTGATACCTGTATATGGTCCATCTAATCAGCCGCGCAGGTTTTCACTGTATGCACTGCGTCATCTATGACAATGTTTTCCTTTATAAGATTCTGCCTGTACTACTTTTCGGCAAAATGTTCTTAGCAGCAGAGTTCTTTGCTGTTGCTCTCATCTGCATGTGAGATTAAACTTGTTATCCTTACAAGATCGACTTGGGCCTTTCTTCCCTAGCAGGTTGTATTCTCTCTGGTGTGAGAGTTTAGGGGCATGCCTTCAATTGGCGACCCCAACATGATCTCAGCACCCCGTACCTGCAGAGGCTTCCAGGTTGCTTCTCCAGAAGGAGCCGCGCCCACCTACAGTGACCGGCCCCAAAAAACACGCATTTTGGATGGTTTAGCAGGAGCCATTTTAAGAAAAGTCCCCTCTGCTCTTTGAAGCGGGTGCGGCTCAGAGGAGAGTGCAGGTTGGTGTTGGAACCCTGTGACGGAGGAGTTTAATAAGTAGGGGACAGATGCATGGGGTAGTATGAAAGGTGTGAGTACGTAGAGATCAAGTTCGACGTGACATGGATGCGGTCACGCTTAATTGTTTTTAAGATTCGTATTATAAATGGAGTGATGATGATGATAGCTTTTTTATGACCTGCTTAATACCCAGAGGTTTCTTAGCGCAGACCTGGGGATCGAACCTGTGTTGCTCCATGTCGTCTTGCTTCCAAGGCGAGCATGTTGCCCCTGAGCTATCCTCCCGAGAGGATATTTCGTAAAGTATTATAAGGTAAGGCATTATAAGGTAAGGCAAAGGTAAGGTGGGATGCCCTTCTCAGAAGAGGAGGGAAGGTGGTGCCACAGGATATTATATTATTTAAAGGAGAAATATAAAAATAAGAGTAGCGGTCTCGTATAAGTAGTAGGCCTGGAACTAGCAGTGGTTGCTAGTTTAGCATAATGTTTTAATTTATTGTGTTCATGCTTTTTGGGTAAGGAACAGGCCCTAGAAGGGGCGGTAATTGTGTGCAGTGCGGTGTGTCTTTGGATCATCTTGTGGAGTGGTGTGGACGCACAGGGAAGGGTGATGGAGAAGGGTGGGGGTTGATTCCCTTGTTTCTGTGGTTACAAGCAAGCGGCGGAGTGCACATCGCGTTAGAGGGGCTTTGCGGGTCAGTAAGAGATGGACGTCACCAGTATGGGGGGGAAGAACACCAATAGAGTACAAGGCCCTGCCACTGTATCATGACAGGGTGTAGAAATATCATAAGCAGTGGATCGCAGAGACAGGAGGAGGGGGAATGCCCTGGCCATGGCCATGGCAGGGCTCACACAACAAGAGCATTTTGGAACACATATCCACATTTTTAGTAGCAAAATATAAGGGTAAGCAGCTACAGAAGCTAAAAGAGATTCTCGATCTTTGGCGTATGTTTAAAGACACAGCAGATCAAGGAAATGGCATGGTGACACCGAGACAGAAAGATGGGAATTGCAGAAAGGGAGAAGGCGGGGCACGAGTGAAGGAAAAGGCGGGGAGCGAGTGGAGGGTAGGGGTTTATATCCCTTGAGAACATATCCTGCAGAAGGATAGACTAATCCAATCTATGTACCCGCTGCAATGGGGACCCCTTTTGCTGCGGTAGGGTCACCCGCAGCATCGGTAACACCATAGGCTACCGCTCCCCACCTCTGTATACCCATCCGCCCGAAGTACCGGTATCAGCGGGATACAGGTCTAGGGAGTTTGAGGATAGGTTGACAGGATTACTAACGGAACTGAAAAGGATACACACAGGAACAGTGAGGGATACAAGTGCATTGAGAGAAGGGTCAGGAGAGTGGAATTCAGGGTAAGAGCTGCTTAAGATGGATACTGAAGGTATAAGACATATAGGTGTTGATAAAGAAAGGATCCTGGGTGGGTGGATTATCCTGGGAGAGGAGAATATAGTGTTGGGAGAGAATGTGGAAGAAGGAGATGCTGAGAAGTTTACTGAGGATCAGAGTGAAGAAGGGAGGGATGAAGGGGCGACTGGAAATACCCCTCAAGTAGAAGGTCTATGGCAGGGGGCAGGTTGAGGAAAAGGGCCGGCCGGATGGCATTAGTAAAGAGAAGAGGAGTCGTGAAGAAGGGTGTGGGCAGTAGAGCAAAGATACAGATGCCCCTCATAAGAGGGAAGGGAGGACGCTGTATGTGTTCTGGCCCCAAACGGATAAGAAGAATTTAATTAAGACCCTCCCACAGCTCACAGCAGGAGGAAGCAAGTGAATATATGAGTTTGAAAAACAAACAGCAGGGGTGCCCCTGGCAATAGGGGATCTTTAGAGCCTGTTGGTTGCCGTAATTGGGGATCAGGCTGGGGATGTGTGGGTTAGGGCCAGAAACCCAGGAGTAACCCTGGGAGACGACACACATGATGGAGCATCATTTAATGGAGTTAGAACATTGGTATGTGACGCACTGCATAGGTTCTTCCCAGGTACTCCCGATTTATAGTCTTTAATGCAGTATACCATGGGTCATGATGAGGACTCAGCTACATTTATTCTCAAAATTCAAGAGAAGTGGAGAGCTGAGACCAATCAATATCATTCTTCTATTTTATCGTAAAGAGGGGTTTGCCAAAGGAGGTATAATAGTGCATCATTGTAAAAGGATTAAGGAGCAGGAGAGGGAAACAGCACAAAGGTGTCAAAGGGATAAAGCGAAATTGGCAGAGAAAGAATTGGCAAAGGTAGCAATTCAGGTGCCTGTGCCGATGCACGTAGATGTAGGAGGAACAGAGAGTGCCCAGCAAGTTGTGAGTGCCACTATTGCGGCACTCTGGGCCGAAGGAGGAGAAGGACAGTGAGGCTGAGGCAACAGTACCCCGGCCAACAGTGGCAGCAAGGGGGGCCGCAGCGAGGAAGAGGGGGATTTCGATGAGCAAGAGGAGGAGGGTTTGGACAGTCTCAATGTTGGAATTGTTTATGATTGGGGCATTTCGCAAGGGAATGCAGGAGCAGGTCTGCAGTATGGTATATTTATGGGCCGCTACAACAGGGCCAAGGGCAAGAGCCGAGTATGCATGCCTCTGGGGATTGGATGCCTAATTCTATTTGCCCATTGGACAGTGTTTGTGCAATTTCCCTCCAGAACATCCCTATGACTACACATTCCCAAAACATATGTAGCATTCCAGCATTCACAACCTTACATTTTGGACAGCTCGGTCTACCCACTGCCTTGCATCCAGCTATTGTTCTCTGTGTTAGGTAAGCTCTCTATGTTACGTACATTTGTAGTAGCTGCAATCTAGCATTTCTGGAGAACTTCTTGTGATAATTGGATACCTTCTGCCATTCCTTGTCCATAAAGGCCTGTCCTAGTTCTGATTCCCATCTCGCTCTGGTTCGCAGTTCCCCTTTTGAGTGGGTTTCTATTAACACATCATACAACCTTGATATGGTATGCCCGCCCTCTGAGATATTTATTATTGTTTCTAATTCCTCACATTCTTTCGTGTCTCCCCTATTGCTGGCCATCTTCCCTTAATCGTATTCACAATAGATTGGTGTAGAAGGTATTGTCCTCCGTCTATTCCTGTTATTTCCTGCAATTCTTGAAAACTTTGCAAGGAACCTTCCCCTCTCAAATCCCTATTGTTATAATCCCACACGTCTCCCAGTGAAGTCGCACATTAGCCCTAAATCCTCTGTTATCTGTCATTACCGCAGCCAATGGTATATGTGGCGATATCAGGTCTTTGATCTTAACATTTTTACAGGTTCTGCACCATAACTGTATGCCCAGTTTCATCAAGTGTGGGTATTCTTGTGGTTCTGATGGGGTCACCCATCATACCTCTTAAGTGTAGGTGTTGCTTTGCTGGCTGTATGAGTGCTGTGTCCATTGTAGGGTAATCCGCTAGCCAGTCGACCACGTACTGCTTCTGGCGTGCAAGGTGATATAGTTCAAAGTTCGGAATCCTCAGCCCCACTTTGTTGTAAGGCATCTGGAGAGTACTCAGCGCTACTCTATGTCTACCAACTTGCCATAGACAACTTGTTTACTCTTTTTCTAGTCTGGTAAAGAATGGTTTGGGTATATTGTAGGGGATATTCCCAAAGCAATGTAGCATTCTAGGTAGCGCCACCATTTTTGTAATAGTGCTGCTCTCCCCATTACAGACAATGGTAACTTCCCCCAACATTTTATTGAATTCGCTAATCCCTCTAGCGCTTTTATGGTATTGTGCATTTGTTCATGCATTGGGGTATGATATATATCTAGCCCAAGATATCAGAAGGTATCTGTCTCCCACGGGAGTGATGGTATTGGTAGCTCTGCGCTGCTTCATTCAGCAAGCTTGGCTAGCGGGAATAGACAGGATTTACTCTTGTTAATCGCAATTCCCGACAACCCGATAAAGTTATCCAGTACTTCTAATATGTGTTGCAGGTTATCCTCAGGGTTTTGTATATACAATAACGTGTCATCCACATACATGGATACTACAAGCCACACACCATCTTTTCTAATTCCTGCTTTCTGGTATTCTTGCCTAAGGAATGTTGCTATTGGTTGCATTGCTATGATATAAAGCATCAGGGATAGTGGCCAGCCTTGTCTGGTTCCTTTCCGGAACTCCCATCTCTCACGGAAGATGACACCCGTTTTGACCCTAGCCATAGGTTTAGTGTAAATCAATTTTATCCACTGCATATACTTCGGGCCGAAGCTTAATTTCACCATTGTTGCACAGAGCCAATCCCAATGGACTGAGTCAAATACTTTTGTTGCGTCTAGCGAAGACACAGCACAGTACTCGTCCGAGTCTTTTTTACATTCCAGGAAATATTCCTGCCTGGCACATAGCCCGTTTGATCAGGGTGTATTAGCTCTGCTATTACTCTCCTGAGCCTATTCGCCAGTAGTGTTGTGAGGATTGTGTTATTCCGATTCAATAGGGACAAGGGCCTGTAGGAGCCACATTCTATTTTATTTTCTTGGATTAGGAAGGGGAATTATCACAGCTTCTCTCATGCTTCCTGGGAGCTTCCCTGTTTCAAGCGCTTCCGTGTATACCCTCAACAGGACCGGCACAAGGCTGTCTGCGTATTCCTTATAGAATTCACCCAGTAGCCCGTCCATGCCTGGTGCTTTACACAAGGGCAGTGTTCTGATTATGGACAGCATCTCCTCCGTCGTTACAGGTTCTTCTAACATCTGCGCTTTCTCTATCTCTAATTTCGAATACATTTGAAGTGTAGTGCTTCCTGTAGTTTGCTGTTTCATTCCTCACAGGCATCTATATACAGTGCACTGTAATATTCATTGAATGTATTGTTCACCCTCGCTTGAGTATTGTACACAGTACCCTCGTTATTCTGGACTGAGTGTATTGGCATTTTATGTGTGTTGTATGCCAGCAGTTTGCCTCGTTTATCCCCTTCTGCGTGTGTTTTCTCTAAATGCTTTGCATAGCTGAATTTGCCCAGTCTATCCCACTGTGTTAGGCACTCATGTCTTAATCTGATTTCTTCTCCGAAATGATCCTCTCCTGCATTGTTCCTTCTCTCTTCCTTGGCTAATTCTAGTTCAGTTTTGTTTAGTTCTGAAGTGATGGCTTTGCGCACTCCTCCTGCTTTAGCTATCATCTCTCTCCTGCTCCCAACTTTGAGTGTGTCCCATAGTGTTCCTACTGATTCAACACTACCCTTGTTGATCATAAAAATTCCTCTGTGTGTTTCCGCACATGTTCTTTGAATGCTGTGTCTAAAAGGGTTTCACTTCGATGTCTCCAGGTTAGCATAGCCGGTCTAGGTGCTGTTATAACCTACTTCAGTTCTAATGGGGTGTGATCCGACAATACTCTGGCTTTATATTCCGCCTCCTCGAATTCCCTCATGTGTTCCTCTCCTCTCCTGTGAATAGGTAATCTAGCCTTGTATAGACTTTGTGTGGAGTGGAGTGATGCGAGTAATCTCTCACTAACGAGGGGAGTGTCCTCCAAATGTCCACCAAGTTAAAGGACTGTAGGAGGGTATTTAAAATGTTTGCTGGGGGATTCCAAGATGGCCGCCGGGGCGATGAGACGCGTCTGAGTTGCTCTCCGCCCGGGCCACCGAAAATTAGCGCTATTAACATAGCAGATGTGAGCAGAGCAGACTGAACACCCTCCCCGCATCTTTAAAACCACCCCAGCGAAATCACCACGGCTCCGGACCACTGAATATAGCCAGACGGGAATGGGGAACGGACTGCCCCTCCCCCATCGTGAGGGATAGAGATCTCGCCTGGAGCCGGAGACGGGAGAAGAAGCCTATGGAGGAGACGGGGCCCAGCAGCGGAGCAGAGAGGGCCGGCGGTCCCCCCACCCACCGGACGAGGAACCAAAATACCCCAAGCTTCGGGACAGCGGAGGCTCTGGCTGCGTGGGGTTACCCCTCCCCCCACAGAGCCGATTCGAGCTGCGCCGAGGGACATGACCGCTTCGGGGCACTGGCAGACGGGAGGAAAACACAGATAACCGCCCTGGGGCAATCTTGACGGTGGCTCGCACAGGCGTCCTGACGGAAGGGCCAGACCACGGAGGGGCGCCAGCGCAGACAGCAGAGCAAAGGGCGGACCGCTCCGACGGACGAAGCGGGGGCCGCCCTGAGGATCCAGCAAGCCGGCAGCTGAGGTGAGACCCACCGAGGGAGGGCCCCAAGGCAAGACCCCGGGACACAGACAGCGAGGGAGAGGCGTGGTGGGTACGGACTGAGGGGGACCTCTGGTGCACTCCCACGCACTCCAGCCAGAGGGAAACACCCAAGGAGGGGGGAAAAAAGCACAAAGAAAAAGTCTGGCAAGCGAGGTCCACCCAGGTGAGCGGCAATAAAGAGGGGGGCGAAGAGACAGCTCTCTCTAAAGAACGGAGAAGAGGGGGTGGACCCCCAAGCCCCCCACAACCCAAGTGAGCCCATAAGAAACGGGGGCACAGGGAAGCAGACCACACACCAAAGGGACGGTAAGAAAATTGACACGCAAACAAAAAGGAGGGGGTGAGGGGACTCCCCCCGACCATTATACTCCAGCCAGCGATCAGCCACCCCTCCAACCATCAACCTAACAACGGCCACTAATTAAGGGTAGCCCCCACAACGCAATAAAAGCACATACAGAGAAACCCCGGTTCAGGGGAAAGGGAGAACAAGAGGAGTACCCCAGTGGGAAATCCAGCCAAGCAAAAGTGGGAAGAAGAGACCTGGAGCAGGGCAGCTAACACAAGCTCACAGGAAGCGGGCCATAACGAGAGGTACATGAAGAACAGAACACATAAGCCCAGATCCATCCTTGGACAACATCCCACATATAACACAAGAGAATAAAGCACCGCAGGAAAGACAATATAACATGTCAAGAGCCAAAGGGAAAGGCAACGCCACGCAACAGACACCACAAACCACAAAACAAGACGCAAATATCCTGCAAATGTGGTCAACAGACAACTCATCGCAGCCTAGAGGAAAGACCCAGGAAGACCCCCAAGGTGAGGACGACACCCTTACCCACCACCAACAACTACCCTCGAGAGAGGACATGCAAACATAGTTTCAGGACCTACAAGACAAATTCATGTCTACAGTGCAGGAACAATTCACAACCATGAAAAATGACATGAAGCAGGTGGTACAGGACATGAAAGTTGATATGGCCAAATTGGAGGAAAGAACGGACATAATTGAAAGAGCAATCCAGAATGTCGAGGAAGAAACACAACAGGTTAGCGAAACTCAAGAACACTTGGTGAGACTCACCCATAACCTGGAAATTCAATGCGAAGACCTGGAGAACCGCTCCAGACGGTCCAACATACGCATCAAAAACATACCCACAAAAAGAACAGATTTTGAGGAGGGCAAGAGAAATGGAGCATATTAGAATGAACGGACAAGAAATACAATTATATCAAGACTTAGCTCTGGTAACCCTGCAAAAAAGAAGAACGATGGGCCCACTGGTCAAGACATTGGTGGCGAATCAAATCCGCTACATATGGACCTTCCCATTTGAGCTGATGTTCACATGCGAGGGGAAACAGAGAAGAGCGACCACATGGGAAGAAGGCCTCAATATAATGGGACTCCAGGAAGATGAAGAGGAATTGGATGAACCTAAATTAAGGGGAGAACAAACGAGAAAACCGAGAGGCTGGAAAACAATCAAACAAAGGAGGACAAACATAGCAAGGGAGAGCCGCAAGAAGCTGTCATGAAAGAAAGAAGGAATGATGAGGGCAAAAGCGCAGCGGCAGCCAAACAAGGATCCCGCAGGAGGCGGGTGGAGGGAAATTAACTGCTGTAAGTCACACTGAGACGGCGGCCCGGCAGGACCCACCGGCTTGGAATCCGGTAAGGACAGACGGAAATGTAGGGTTTAGGATCCCCTACAAAAATTTCCCCCGAGGGTAAGGAGGGCAGGTAGCGACGGGCGCAATGCACCAGCATCAGTAGGAACCCTCACTCTACTCGGGTCAAGTTGTTTGGTTTATGGTTATTAGTTGGGGGGAATGTTAATGGGAAGGGGAGGGCGCATGAAACAGGAGAATTTGGTAAGGAAGGGGATCCAAGGACAAGGCACAAGTACATAACAAAATGGGGAAGATACGCATTTTAACCTTCAACATTAGGGGCATGAATCACCTAATGAAACGGGTAAAACTGGAGAAGCAGCTCAAAAGGGAAAGAGCGGACCTACTACTGCTCCAAGAAACACATATTAGAACGAGGGACAAACAGAAAACTCGCATAAGGGGATACAAAATATGGACACACGCAACTTCAACCGAAAAAAGAGCTGGGCGCTGATAGCGATAAGAGAAGGGAGAGATGCCAAACTGGAGGACATACACACTGATAAAGAAGGGAGGTATGTGTTTGCCAATGTGGTGATACAAGGACACCGCATCACCCTCGCATCAGTATATGCACCCAATCTGGGGCAGGATGGCTTCCTTAGGGATGTCCTGGGGAAACTAGAAGGCTTCGCAAGGGGGGAGGTGATCTCAACATGGCATGGAACCCACAATTAGATAGAAGCACAAGGAGGATGCATGGCCAAGGGGCACCATCAAAACGCCTCAGACAACAGATGGACCACATGGCCCTAAACGATGTGTGGAGGGAACTGAAGGGGGAACAAAGGGGGTATACATACGTCTCACATGTGCATAATTCTATGTCTAGAATAGACTTTTTCTGGGCATCAGTGGGGCTCATGGGTAAGATACAAGGGCTGGAGCTGGGAGCAATTGCACTTTTGGACCATGCACCGCTGTGGCTTGAGCTGAATTTCCCGGGGAAAACAAATGGGCTCTGGAGGTGGAGCCTACCCCTGGATTTAATCCAAGACCCGTTAGCCGGGGAATCCATAAGGGAAATGATAGAAGAATACTTCACACAAAACGATACAGGGGAAGTCTCTATGGGCACAGTCTGTGGTGCGTTGAAAGCAGTTATCCGGGGGAAAATGATGGCGATGAAAATTACGAAGGTAAAACAGGTACTTGTGGGAAAAGGAACTGGAAACGTCAATAGCAGGCATACAAGAGAAGATCGTGACCACCCCACTAGGGCATTAAAGAAATCGTTGAAATACACACAGGGAAATTAGACATGCTGCGCACAAAAGGAGCAGAAAGGAATCTACTTCACCTAAGACAAAGATATTACATAAAAGCGAACAAAGCAGACGGACTCCTAGCAAGGCAACTCCACGCAAAACAGAAAGACACAACGATTAAGAACATACGAAACACGAAAGGGGAACTACTGACGCGCACACAAGACATTGGGGAGGCATTTAGAGAATACCATCAGAAGCTTTACTCCACAGACCTTCCTGATGTAGAAGCACAGGACACATACCTAGAATCCCTCCCCATCCCACAAATATCAGAAGAAGATAGACTGGCCCTGGAGAGCCCAATAAGGGAAGAGGAAGTTAAAAAAAGCAATAATTGAACTCCCAGTAAATAAAGCACCTGGTCCCGATGGCTTCACGGCCCCATTCTATAAGAAGTATGCAGACTTGCTAATCCCAGTCTTAACCAGGCTCCTAAACTCATTCAAAGATAGGGGCAATGTGACCCCCACAATGAACGAGGCAAAGTTGCTAGTCTTCCACAAAACAGGGAAAGACCCGACATACCCTGCATCATATAGACCAATCTCCCTGATAAATATAGATGTAAAGATACATACAAAGTTCCTCGCCGCAAGGCTATCCCTGCTTCTCCCAAAACTAATCAACCTAGATCAATCTGGCTTCATCCCGGGTAGACAAACCCATGACAATCTCAGGAGGCTCATCCACCTAGTGGAAAAGATAGGCATAACACACCCCGGCGATACTACTCTCAGTAGATGCCAAAAAGGCTTTCGACCGGGTGGAATGGTCGATCTTATTTAAAGTCTTAAAATGCATGGGATTCGGGGAGCAGTATATTGCAAGAATTAGAGTGAACTATAACTCCCCAACCAGCAGAGTCGCCATCAACGGGGAGGTAACAGAAAGGGTAATAATTTCAAGGGGAACAAAGCAAGGTTGCCCGCTCTCCCCATTACTGTACGCTATCTTTCTAGAACCCCAGCTAATGAGAATAAGGGAGTCCACTCACATTAAAGGGATCGAAATGGCAGGAACGCAACACAAAGTGATAGCATACGCGGATGACATGCTAATAACCTTAGACGATCCGGGGAGAACACTAGCAGCAGTGGTGAGGGAGCTAGAAGACTTTGGAGCGATCTCAGGCCTAAAGATTAATAGGAAAAAATTGGAAATCCTAATACTGGCGGGAGATCGGGAAAGAATAGAAAGGGAAGCAAAATTACTGGACCTTAAGATTGTAGAAGAGGGCATAAAATACCTGGGGATAACATTAACACACAAGGTAGACTAGCTGTATGGGAAAAACTACCCGCAGCTTCTCGCAAACATACGTAGAGACCTGGAAAGATGGAACCCTCTGATGATATCTTGGTGGGGCAGAATACAATCGGTCAAGATGACCATCCTCCTAAAGCTACTATACTACTTCCAGGCTCTCCCGGTGGGGGTTCCCAGCACCTTTTTCAAAACACTATCTAAGGTGATGTCATCCTTTGTATGGAAAGGGAAAACCCCAAGAATAGCTAGGGCGATCCTCACAGCACCAACCAGGGAAGGGGGGTTGGCGCTTCCCCACTTTAAGAAATATTACCATGCGGCGCAACTAAAGGTTCTTCGGGAATGGATGGGGGAAAACCCAGAGCTGATTTGGGCAAAACAAGACAGGGCAGTAGCGAGAACTCCGCTTGTGGAACTACTCTGGAAACAGAGACATCACAGACACCCTAAAATATGGGATAAGTGAAATAATGAAGACCACAATGGAGGCGTGGGACAGCTAAACACGAAAAGGTATAATGACCACTACGCTAGGCCCTTTCACGCCCATATGTCGGAATCCCCAATTCCCACCAGGGATGGAGCAAGGGGCATATGAAAGTTGGGAGGAGGCAGGAATTACGGAAATAGGGGAAATGTTCATTGACAATGAAATCAGGTCACATGAGTCCTGCTACCCATGTTCATCACTCTCCAAACGTGATAAATATAGATACAAACAACTCAAACACTGGCTAAAATCCCCGGAAATAGCCAAAGCAGCAATGAGAAACCTCACACCGTTTGAGAAATATGTCATCTCCAACACAGGGGCGAAGAAATGGGTATCAACACTTTACTCCTTCATAAACTCGCAGGAGGAAGAAATCAAGTGGTCATACATGATCAAGTGGGGTAGAACGTTGGGGGAGGAACCAACAAAAAAACAGTTGGTGGACCTATGGAAATTGATCCCCAAGATGACGCGCTCAGCAGAGACAAGGGAAATGTGGATCAAAATAGTAACATAATGGCACTATACCCCAGAAAGACTGCATACAATGTTCCCCAAAACTTCAAATCAATGCTGGAATGGATGTGATGAGGTGGGAACGTGGAAGCATACCTGGTGGGACTGTAAAGGGATAAAACCCTTTTGGGAAGAGGTGAAGGGAGAGATGGGGAAGATGTTTCCAGAGGTGGGGCAAATGGGAGAGGGAGTATGGCTGTGTGGAATAAGAGACGAAATAGCAAGGAAATACAAAAAGACACAATGGAGAAGCTTCATGGGATTGCTCATAGCGGCATGGTCAACAATTGCCCAAAATTGGAAAAAGAAAGTCACCCCACTGACATTTACGTGGCTACAAAAGGTATGCACCCAAATGGCGATGGAGAAAGTCACCCACACAATCCAAGGAACGAGGGACATGTTTGCATAGGAATGGGGAGGGGTCCTAGAATATCTTCAGTCAGACTTTATGGAACAGTGGTGCCCCCATAACATTAAAGTAACGGATATTTTCAGCGCATAATGAGATCCCCGTGAATCACAATGGTCCAATGGTTTGTTAACAAACCGTGAATCACAATGGTCCAGTGGTTTGTTAGAAATCGCTGTGTACACGCAGAAATGCAGCAGATGTCAGCTGACAGGTGCCGTGGTGCATGCTAGACGGAGATGCGAGCCCGTATCAATCCGAGATCAAGATACTGGAATACTCAGAGTCCCACGCCTACCTGCTACTGGTCCCAGTCGTGCACTGAGGTCCCGTAAAGTTTGGTTCTACGAATTGACAACACCTATTGCTGATGTATTATAAGAGATCTGAACTGTGAAACATTATGAAGAATGGGAACAAATAGTTACCTTAGCCCTGAGGATGGATTCTGTGAAACGCGTTGGCAAATGATTGAATCTAATGGTGCTATTTGGAATGTGTTTCAGAGACTTTAACAAGTTCATAAAAACGCTAGTGTGAATGTTGTAAACACTAGTTATTTATGTATTTATTTAAAAACATTTGGCGAATGTTTTCATGTTCTGGAAAATCGCTATTCTTGTTGTATTAAAACAAAAAAAACCTATGTTTCTAACTTTGTTGGAACATTTTTGTAGTTACCATATTGGCTTCATTGCCAGTACTTCAAGTTTACTATGATTGAGCACCTGCTCTCTACTTGAGAGCTATGCATATTAATCACTCATGACATAGTGAATTGCTCTAAATACCTAAGGGATATTATCCCGTGAGGAGTGCATATGGGGTTACCATGTGGAAACTCACGGTTTTGTTTGTTTGGTATCACTATTTTCCCAGCCAGGAGGCATTGAGTTAGTAGTTTGGCTCAGCTTCCGGAGCGCGGGTAGGTCCCGGGGATCAGGAACCCTAGGAGGATGGGCCCAGGCTCCAGATGGAGGGCTGTTTGGGTGATCTGTTCAATAGTGGTTACGTATGACTTCCAGAATTGTTGAATCTTTGGGCTTCTCCACCACATGTGGAAAAAGGAGCCCAGTCTGCTGCACCCTCTCTAGCAGGAGTGGTCCAGAGAGTGGTTCATATGATGAAGCCTGAGAGGGGAGTAGTACCAGCGTAGCAGAATTTTGTATGCGCACTCTCTATTGGTAATACAGGTGGAAGATGTGTATGCTCGAGTCCAGATGTCTACCCAGGTCCGGTCCTCAACCGGGTATCCCAGATACGCTTCCCACTGAGTCATGCATCGTGTTTTAGAAGTGAGGAAATCCCCTAGAAATCGTCTGTGTGTGGAGTGGAGATCCTGCCCTGATTGGGAGTTCCTTAGGGTTAGCTCAAGGGGGGGTGAGAGGGCGCGTGGCTGCTTGGAGAGTTTGTGGGTGGGAGCACCAGTGCTGCAGCTGAATGTACGTGAATCTGTCTCTTTCATCGAGTTGGAACTTTTCCTTACATTGTTCAAAAGTGCAAGGTGGGCCTCCCGCATACAGCTGATCAAGGGTTTCGAGGCCTCCTGCAATCCAGTGCTGGAAGTTCCAGAGGATCGCTCCGGGTGAGAAGGTTGGGTTATGAAAGACTGGAGATAGAGGGCTTAGACCCCTCGGAATTCCCTTATGTTTCAGTGCCCAGTCCCAGGAGTTCAGGGTGTGCTTGGTCGCCAGCAGGAGTCCTTCCCAATGTTCCCTGAGAGAGGGCGGTATGTGTGGAAGGAACCGCAGGGGGAGCGGTAACCGTGACTGTTCCAATTCTACCCATCTGGGGCGATCGCTGGATATTTGCCAGGCACGGATATGTGCTAGCTGCGCTAGTATTACAGGTCGGAGACCCCCAGTCCACCCAGTCTTGCGTTGCCTAGCATTGTTTTTGAAGGGATCCTGGTCTTCTTTCCCCTCCAGATGAACTGGAGCATTTTCCTCTGTAGGTCGCGTAGGGCGGGGGCTGTGATTGCAACAGGGAGGGAGAAGCAGACGTAAAGTAATCTTGGAAGTAAATTCATTTTACAGGCCGTTATGCGTCCCATCAGGGAGATTTCTTGGCCCGCCCAGCGTTTCAAATCGCCTTCTAGTTCTTTAAAGAGCCGGGGAAAGTTGGTTGGATATGCGTCTTTCTGGTTCACGGGTATATAAACCCACAGGTAGGCAATTGCCTTCGTCTTCCATGTGATTGGGCACATCAGGGCAAGTGCCTCCCGCTCTTCCGGGGAGAGGCCCACCCCCAGGGCTACCGATTTATTGAAGTTGATGGAAAAAACAGTGACCTCCCCACTAGTTATTTCAGCCATGACATGCTTCAGTGGGGTGCGGGCATCCGAGATTGTGAGCAGCATGTCATCTGCGTATAGGGCGATTTTATGTTGGGATGGGCCGACCTGGGGGCCCTTGATATGGTTATTCAGTCTGATCTTCTGGGCGAAGGGCTCCATAATGAGTGCGAATAGCAGCGGGGACAATGGACAGCCCTGTCTGGTACCGCTGTTCAGGGGAATTGGGGCAGAGAGTGAGCCATTGATCCTCAGGAAGGTTTTTGGTGATTTATAATTGGCCATAGCCTGGAAGGCCGGGCCAAACCCAAAGGCCTCTAGAGTTAGGCCCATGAAGGACCAGTCCACCCCATCGAACGCCTTGGTAGCATCCAGGGCCATCAACACCAACCCCTTAGAGCCCCTGGAGGCGAGGTCCACCAGGTCTAGGGTTTTGCAGATGTTATCCCCTGCCGATCTATTCAAAATGAAGCCTGCTTGGTCGGGGTGAATTACCTCGGGTAATATGCGTGACAGGCGGTTATCGAGAATTCTGGAGTACAAGTTAGCGTCAATATTTAGCAGGGGTATTGGCCTGTAGGAGGCCTGGTCTCTTGGGTCCTTCCCTGGTTTGGGAAGGAGAATGGTGGTTGATTCTTGCATTGAGGGGGTCACCATGCCCGTTTCCCTAAAGGAGTTGAATAGCATTAGCGGGGGGGGGAATCAGCTGGGGTTTGAAGATTTTATAGAACCTAGAGGAAAATCTGTCCGGGCCCCTCAACCTCTTCACCTGCGATCGGTGCTTCTAGGTTCTCCCTGGTCGAATCGTGTAGCCGGGAGAGGGCCGCTTCTTGCAGATATTCTTTTTGTTTAGTCCAGTCCCGCTGTGGCGCCGTCATGACCTGAGCCAGGTGGTCTGCCGCTAGCTGTTGCTTTTTCAATTCCGCGTATTGTATCACTCCATGTGGGTCTCGCAGCCCAATAACGGTACTGCTGCACTTTGCTTTAGCTAGCTTGGCCACCAGCAGCTTGTTCGCCTTATTGTTCTTCACATAATAGAATTGTTTGGCTTTAGCCAAACGCTGTGCTCTGTGTTCGGCGTAGTGGGCCTCTAGTTTCTTCCTGGCGATGCGGATGGCTCGCTGTGTCTTGGGAGACCAGCCTTTTTCCTTGTGGGTCTCTTCCACTGTTTTAAGTTCTTCTTCCAGAACCAAGCGCGCCTGTCGACTGCTTCGATGGAATGCTACTCCTTGTGCGATCAATTCCCCCCCTGATCACCACTTTCAGGGCATCCCAGGTGTTTGTAGGGGAGGTGTCTTTGGCCGGGTTTTCCTTCAGGAAGTTTGTAATCGCTGTTGCAATCTTGTCCCTTAGTGGCATTTCGTTAAGGATTGGATCATAGAGAGTCCATCTGCACAGGGAATTGGGCTTAGGTTCATGTCCCTGAATCTCCAGGGTTACCAGGGCATGATCTGACAGGATCCGCGGCCCGATAGACACCTCGTTGGTGAAAGCAAGCATCGGGGGGGATGTCAGGAGGAGGTCAATCCTTGAAAATGTTCGGTGAACGTAGGAGTAGAAAGAGTAGTCTTTTGCAGAGGGATGGAGCACTCGCCATGAATCCACCACTTCTAGAGATCTGAACAGGCGCAGGAGACTGAGTGCCTGAGTGAAGTCTCCGGGGGTGGGAGGATGGGATTTGTCTTTTGTAGGGTCTGGTACTCCATTGAAGTCTCCCCCAATTATAACTTGGCCTTCTGTGAAGGGAGAGAGGGAGGCACCCAATGAGTCATAGAAGGCTGCTTGCCCGGAGTTGGGGGGAATATACTGAGATAAAAGTGTAAAGGTCTCCCAGCAGTAGGCATTTGACTGCCACAAATCGGCCTTCCGGGCATAATTTTGATTCCAGGACCTTGGGGTTCAGACCCTTCCTGAAGAGAATTGCTGTGCCTCACTTCTTAGAGCCGCCTGAGGTGTAGAGCTGAAGTGGGTAGAATCGGGAGCGGAGACGCCCAAAGTCTGCCGGTAGTAAGTGAGTTTCCTGAAGCAGGGCCACCGCTGCATCTTCATCCTGCAGCTTTTGTAAGATCGACTTTCGTTTGGTGGGGGAGTTCAGTCCATTGACGTTGAGGGTGAGACATTTTAAGGTTTGATGCTCCTGGGTTAAGTCCCTCCCCATTGCCGAATCTGGGGGCGAGGGGTCAGAGGGGTGTGAGTTAGTCGTCATCTTGAGAATAAGCTGAGAGTGTGACACCCTGCTCTTGGGGTTTTAAAACAAACCCCCAAGGGGGGCGTAACTTTAACTGATGGGGGGGCTGACATTGTGGGTACGGCCATTCCCCTGGCCAACTGGGCCAAACATGGTGGTAAGAATAGTCTGGGATTCCAAGGACTCATAGATGGAATGTACCTTGGAAATGGGCGTGGGCCGTGAGTGGGGCCTGATGCATTGATCGTAGATGTTCTTAACTTGGGTCAAGATCGGTGAAGTTCCTTTGGGCCAGAGCTGGGGCGGGTCAATAAAAGCGCGGGATTGAAATCCGCAGACTGCGGTTCTGCACCAGACTACCTTTTCCTGTTGCTTCCTGGCACCTTCGACCAGGAGAATCGTCTGGGTTCCGGGAGGGAGGCATCTCCCACGTCTGGGGTGTCCTTGGGACTTGGCGATATGGACTCTCCGGGCGAAGATGGGTGCATGATTTTGTTGGCATCCACGAGGTGGCTGATTCTGCGCAGGGTGCCATTATATGAAAATTGCAGGGCAGTCGGGAATAGCGATCTGTATATCGGATCTGATATTCCTGCAGAAAGAGAGCCAGGGGCCGGAGAGATTTCCTCTTCTGGAGTGTAAGCAGTGAAAGATCCAGGTAGATCTGGAGAGGCGAACCCTGGAAGGAGAGCTCGTCCCGAGAGCGACTGATTGCTGATATTGCCTCCTTTGTGGTGTAGAAATGCTTTCTAGTTATGACGTTGGGGGGAAGGTCTGAGTCAACACCCCGACATGGGCGCAGTCTGTGAGTGCGGTCCAGAAGGAGTTGGGATTTGTCCAGTTGTGGAAGCAGGGATTGGAAAAAGTCCCCCACATATTCCTCCAAGTTTTTGTCCGGAACAGAGGTTGGGATCCTTCGAATTTGGAGGTTGTTGCACCGGGCTCGATTTTCACGGTCTGAATTTGAGGATTTCACACCTGTCCTGCAAGGTTCAGATCAAGTGTTGGGTTTACCCCAATGTAGTGGTATGGTCCTGGGAGCGGTCGTCTATCTCCCCCAGCCTTTGTTCCACCTCAGTCACCCTTTGATCGGTATGTTCCAGCTTGGTAGTAAGCTCTGTCATGCAAGATATAAATTCAGACTTGATATCAGCCATAAAGGCCTGTATGTCCTCCCTGGTGGAAAGGGCTTCTCTATCCTCCTTTGATTTCTGTGGGGAAATCTTGGAGGGGGTCATGTTTCTTTCCCCTGTCGGTCAACGTAAACATCGTGGCCATGTCTGAATTTTTACCAGCTTTGGGCTGCTTCGCCATTGTGCCAAGTAGGGTGTAGGGCGGGTGGCTCAATAATCTCTTGGGAAGGTAGAGTGGGGACGACTATTAGTTGAGGTCCGGGCTTACAAATTATTAGAGAGAAGCTCCCACTTCCTTGATTAGTCCTTGCAGGGGTAGATGTTTCCGTGGCCAGTAGGCTCCCAGAGCGGACTGCATGGCAGAGGGGGACTTTGGATCTCCCAGTGAGGCATGAGATTGTGGTGTTGCCTCTGGCTTCTTAATGCAGGCTTATGAGGAAGGGGATTGAAGAGTGGGCTGGGGCGTCCCAGGAGGGAAGTGGAGGAGGCAGGAGGAAGCAGAGCAGTCACAGGCGCACCCCCATTCAGTGCAGCATCATCGGGGTGGAGTGCGAGCGCCCAGTTCGTTTTGAGTGAATGATGGTTGCAGTGAGGATTCCTGTTAATGTCCCTGCCTTGTAGTGACTTGTATGTGAGGCTGGAGGAGCCAGAGTGGCTGGATGCCCTGTATGGAAGCAGGGCTTACGGTCCCTCACAGCCAGCTAGTTGTCTGCTATGGCCCGGAGCCACCGCCGAGTAGTTGTTGGGGTGGAGAGTTGTTGACTCGGTCTGTTTTGGGGGTCGCCAGGGGTTTTGACCCATATATAGCACCTTAGCACACGCCTGCAGCCTCACAGCGCCAGCAGCAGCCCAAGCGCAGGACGAACCACCTCCACTCCAGCGATGGGGAACAGAGTGTGGGTGTGTGGAGGAAGCTGAGTGTTTGTCTGGTGCTCTGTGAGGGGCGCGAAGGGCACGGGATGCCGCTGCTCCCCTACCGCTAGTGGAACAGGACGGGCCGTAAGAATCCTAAGCGGGTGGCAGCGGCCCTTCACATCGCCATCCCAAAGCCTCAATTTGGCCCCCCCAGTCCCAGTAGTCACCGAGAGGGCCCCTCCTCGCTACGTAGTATGTAGTGTTGCACTCTGAGCTGGGACTCTCCTCTCCGGGAGCGCTGTGTGTTGTGTTGGGTGCCCAAGGCTGGTAGGTTTGAGTCCGCTAATGTGACGGGTGGCCGGTGGGGTTCCCAATGGGGTTTGCGGCTCCTCCAAGGGTTGGGGAAGCCCAGTCCGTCGCATCATTGTGGGGTCTGCCCGCCATTTTGGAAGGAGGCGGCGGAGGGGCTGCAGAGTTCAGAGGATCGTTGTGTGGCTTCCCGGTGGCCACCAGCCCCGATTTTCTTCTCTTTAAGGACTGCAGGGCTTCCGACGTCTCATGCAGGGTTTTGGCCTCATATTAAGCTTTAGAACTGCACCGAATCGCTTAAGCAGCGGGCCCGTCACGGAGGCCTCTAACAGAGCGCCCGCATTGCCGGAGCTCCAGGCCACGCCCCCTCTCATTTGCATTTTATTTAATTTGGTGGTGTTGATGGCACAAACAAACTACAAATTGTATACTTGAGGTTGCAGCACAGTCTGTGAAAATCCCCTGTACTGTCCGCTGTCACTGGGGAATTTGGCACGAATGGCTCGAATGACACAGGCGGGTATTACTCATCGAATGCATAATCCAAGCCTCCCATAAAGCCACCATGAAGACGAACAGTAGGTCACCAGCCTGTACCACCTGTGAAAGAGAAACATACATATTTTAATTGAAAGAACCTGATAAGTGTACCACCTTACTTGAAAATGCATCCTAAATTCTATGGCACACTTCTCCTTAGAAAAGTAACTTTCTGGAAAAATGTACTTGGGCTTTGAAGTACCGACACATTACAAAAGTGAACACCCATTCAAGCCAGAACGGTTTGGGCCATAAAGAAATATTGTTTTTAAGTTGAAAGTGAAAGATAAGTAAATGATGAACACTCCGACTTCCAATAAGCAAAAGAAATGTATTCAATTTACAGACTAAATTAATTTGTCAGTGATCGATCAAAGTTACGACAATGTAGGAGAAAAACATGAAATGTTAGTCGTCTCAGTGGTCAAAATGACATCACATCTAGAGGGCGAACTGTTGTGCGAAATTTGTGCATAAGCACCATCATAATCCTCAACACGGACCTTGTGAGGCAGGTTGCCCTGAAGTCATGCAGCTCGGTAACGCATAGCGGTGGTGTGTGTTCATCGGCTATGTAAGCAGAGCATCCAGAGTTTTCTTGGCAGCAGCAGTTTTCCACCTTGGTTGGTATGAGCTTGCAACGATTGCAGGTACACCAGGTGGACACATCTTCCATGAGACTAGGCTCAGGCTCATGCTCCAGTGATTCATCTTCCCAACTAAAATGAAAATATCCTTGCTGCTTTTTGCGCTCTGATACCCCTGGGTCTGGCGCGCATTATAAATAATAAAACAAACAAACATCGTCCGAATCCCCATCGTTTCTGCATCTTTCTCTTTCCATTAGTTCCTCCTCGGAATACTCAGGCTCATACTGGTAGGGCTGTATTGTTGCCATTTGTAAAATAGTAGGCTGTAGTCGGATGTAGGTTTAGCAATTTTAAGATTTATTGCGGTGTTAACTTAAACAACAGCTCTCCTTGTGCACATGAAACAGTATTAGTTTTCATGAGGTTTGGTTTCCGTGAAAGGGTTAATGCAGTCCAGAGTTCAAAAGAAGCTCCACTTGGCTTCTCGCATCTTTAAAAGGGAAAATAAAGTCAACTTAGTTCTTTTTCTCCACGGACTGACTCACCCTCTGTTCACTGGGTTAAGAAAACAAAAAAAGACAAAAATCCACATGGAAGGCACAGTCCTTGATTAATGGTTGACGGCTGGCGCTTCTCCTCAGCAAGTCCGCCTCTGATAGGGATCTCCCCTGAGCCTCTCACTGAGCCTTCTAGTACGCCCAGTCACAATCACCTTTCCATTCCTCTCTGGTCTCCGGCTCGGCTTGCAGCTGTAATCAGAAACACCTGGTGAGCTCTCTGTTGCTGCATTTAAGCCCCTCTCTGCTCCTCCCCTCCCTTCAGTGTCCAGCCAGTTTTCCCTCCCATTCCCCACACCTGCAGGGCGTTTTCTTTCCTCAGTCCACCCAGTTTCATGCACTGTTTGACCCCACCCTGTATGTCTCTGGGGCCACCGATCTACATGCGGGCTGACTGCATTATACCAGTGCCAATCTCTGGTACACCTATTTCCATGCTGTATGATTGGGTTGTACCTATGCCGTTTTCCCTTTTTAATTCTGTCTCTGCCCCCTCCTTGGTTTCGTTTCTCGTGGTGGTTTCTCGGACATGTAGTTTTCTTTTGATTTGCTGTGTAAACCTTTTGTTGGCTGGGTCTCATTACTAGAATAGGATCCTCCCTTGATTCTGTTGCCTCTTTGACCACCTCACATACTCCCCCCCCGGGAACTAGGCCGTTCGGGCATGTTCAAGGCCCTGGACAAGTAATCAGCTACTAGCTGATATTTTCCGGGTTTATGTACTGTAACAAAATGATAGGGTTGAAGGGTTAAAAACCACCTAAGGCACCTTTGGTTTGAGTCTTTCTGGGTGGCTAGCCATCGAAGAGGGGCACGATCTGTAAAGATGGTAAACTTTCGACCTAGTAAATAATAACGAAGAGATTCAATGGCCCATTTTATCGCTAAACATTCTTTTTCTAAGGTGAAGTATGGTATCTCGTGTGGGAGGAGTTTTCTACTGATGAAGGCTGTTGGGCAGAGGTCTTGTTCTGATCCTTGGGATAGCACGGCACCTAGACCACATCCTGATGCATCAGCCTGTAAATAGAAGGCTTTTGAGAAATCTGGGCAATGTAGAACAGGTTGGGTTGATGTTAGTTGAATTAAGTGGTGAAAAGCTTGCACAGCTTCTGGCTTGATTTGAAGTGGCCGGTTGGTTTTTAAGGCGTCTGTCAGTGGTGCTGCTATGGTAGAAAAATGCGGTATGAATCTTCTATAATACCCTACGAACCCTAGGAAGGCTCGGATCTCTTTCCGGGTTTCCAGTATTCGTAATTTTTTCAAAGCCTGTATTTTGTCCACCAACGGTGTGATTACTCCACCTCCTACCGAATAACCCAGATACTTGGTAGTTTTGGCTGCCAGCTTGGTTTTCTTGGGGTTGATATACAGTCCTGCCTCTTGTAAGGACGTAATTACTTTGATTAGATGTTCTAAATGTTCCTTCCAGGTTTTACTAAAAATCACTATGTCATCCAAATAGGCAGCTGCGTATAGTTCATGAGGTTTTAGTACCTTATCCATTAAGGCCTGAAAAGTGGCAGGAGCCCCGTGCAACCCAAATGGTAACACCGTAAACTGAAATAGACCTTGAGGTGTTGCAAAGGCTGTTTTCTCCTGATCCGCTGGGTTGAGCGGTATCTGCCAAAATCCTTTGGTTAGGTCCAATGTACTCAGAAAGGATGCAGCCCCCAGTTTCTCTATTAGCTCATCTATTCAGGGCATAGGGTAGGCTTCATATCTGGAAATGGCGTTTAGTTGCCTAAAGTCCATAAAGAATCGGGTGGTACCATCTGGTTTGGGTACTAGTACCACCGGTGAACACCATGCGCTCTTGGAGGGAATAATGGTACCTAGTTTCAGCATGCTCTCTATTTCTTGTGCTATTTCCCCTCTTTTTGCTTCAGGGATTCTATAGGGTCGGAGGCGTATAATCTTGCCTGCCTCGGTTGGGATTGAGTGAGTAGCCATATGAGTCCTTCCAGGTAGACTCGAGAATGTCTTTGCTACAGGGCCCAGGGTGTCAAATAATTCAATTCTTTGGGTGTCGCTTAATTGTTCCCCCAAGCCCACATCTCGTAGGTTACCAGCCGAATGTGTGACCATTTGTTCCGGGACCGACATCTCTACTTGAGACGTACACAATATTGCTGAGTCTCTTTCTTTCCACAACTTGAGTAAATTAATGTGATAGTTCTGATGTTTGTTTTGTCTATCTGGTTGCTCCACCTCATAATTAACTGGACCCAACACCTTTGTTATACTATATGGGCCTTTCCATTGGGCGAGCATTTTGTTCGTGTGAGTGGGTAATAACACCAGCACTTTGTCTCCTATTTTAAGCGTCATAGGTCTGCTTCCTTTGTCGTAATACTTCTCTTGCGTTTCTTGAGCTCGCCCCAGGTTTTCCTGAGCATAGTCTCTGAGTTTTCCCAGGTGATCCCTTAGTTCATTCACATATTCCGTTAGGGTTGTTTCTTCCTGCTGTTCCCAAGTGTCCTTTAGAAATCCCAAGATAGATTTTGGCTGTCTCCCAAATAATAATTCAAATGTGGAATACCCTGTTGAGGATTGAGGTGTATCACGTAAAACCATCAATACCCATGGCAGTACTTTCTCTCACCCCAGACCAGTGGGGCTGGTTGCTCTTTTTATCATTTGTGTGATGGTTTTGTTATATCTTTCCACCAGCCCATCAGTCTGTGGATGGTACACCGAGGTCCTTAAATGGTTGATGCCAAGGGTCTTGCATACTTCTTTCATAACGTTCGACATAAAATTACGTCCTTGGTCTGTTACAATCTCCAGAGGAATCCCCACTCTAGCGAAATAGGGTAAAAGTACATCACATACTTGTTTGGCAGACATTCCTTTTAATGGAAATGCTTCTGGATATCTAGTGGCATAGTCCACTACCACTAGTATGAACCGGTATCCTCGGCTGGTAGGCTTCATTGGACCCACAATGTCTAGCCCTATCCTCTGAAATGGCTCTTTGATCAATGGCATTCTTTGTAAAGGTGCTCGTGCTGGAATATGGGGGCTTGTTTTCTGACATATATCACACTCTTGGCAATATTTGGTTATCTCAGCATAAACTCCGGGCCAATAGAAATTTTGCAACACCCTTTTTATGGTCTTGTTCTCAGCTAGATGTCCCCCTTTGGTGTGGTCATGTGCCAGCTGATTCAGCCCTTTCCTGTAGGACTGGGGAACCAACAATTGCTCCTTCATTATGTTATCAGATCCTTGGGTTACTCGATAGATTAACCCCTGTTTCTCTTTAAAGTAGGGAGTAGGAGGTTGGACCCCACTAGTGTCTAGAGCTTGTTCCCTGGCCCTTTTTAATGTTTCATCCAGCCCTGTTTCTGTTCGAAATGAAGGCATATGGTCTCCCACCTTCCAGTCTATAATGGAAATGTCTTTATACGCTTCCTGATTCACTCGGTTTCTCCTTTTCTGGGCCTTAGATAATTTTTCCTGACTACATGCCCCCAATAGTTCTGTTTTTGAAAATGGGGCTTCTCTCAACCATCTATCGAATTCAGGTAGATCTGTTCCTATTAGCACCGGAGCGGGCAAGGTAGGAATAACGGCGGCTTTGATTGGCATCTCCTGCCCCTGTATTCCCAACACAATGTCTTTAGATGGATACCCTTTTACATCCCCATGCACGCACTTTATGTCAATGGTTCTCACCTGTTCGCTATCTTGCTCGCTCACATGGGGCTGTATGGCCGTCTGTCGGCTTCCGCTGTCCATCATTGCTTGACGGGGATGTCCATCGACTGTGACCTCTATCACGTAAGGCAGTCGTTTCCTTCGGTATTCCTGCGCTTGTATGGATCCGATTTCCATTGGTTCAATTTTTGGTTTTTTGGAACAGAAACGCGCAATATGCCCCCACTCTCCACACTCAAAACATTGGGGTGCCTGTCCTTTGCTTAAGCCAGCCCCATTAGTGGGTCGGGTTTCGGCCTTGTTCCTGGGTTCGGTTCCTGGTCCTTTATAGGTTCCGATACGTACTTGGGAAGCTTCCACACTTGGTCTCAATTGGGTGGCCGGGAAAGGTCAGGTGCTCCCTGCCTTCTGATATGCTGTTGCCACATCTATTGCCTCGGCCAGTGATAGATGGTGATGTTGCCTCACCCACCTCTGAATTGGTCCTGGTAAGGCATCAATGAACTGTTCCATCATTACTTTATCCTTAATCTGTCCTATTGTGGCTGTGCCTGTTTGCAGCCATTTTTCCGCCAAATCTTGTACTCTGTAGAACAATTGTCTTGGACTTTCACCTGGTTTCAATCTGGATTCTCGAAACTTGAGCCTGTAGGATTCTTCATCCATGCCGAGTCTTCCCAAAACAGTTTTTTTAATCTCAGTATAAGGAGTGTCTCCGGTGGGGTTAGCCGCTTGGTATGCCCCCTGCATTACCCCTGTGAGCAAGGGAGCCAGATAGAAAGCCCATCTGTCCTGTGGCCATTGGGCTGCTCTAGCTATTCTCTCAAAATTTACGAAGAAAAAACTGGGGTCTTCTCCTACTTGGTATTTTTGTAATACCGTAGGCGGTATTACTGGATGCGTCCGGTTCGTGGCCACTGCTTCTCCCAGTATTCTTAAAGCTTCCCGTCCTTGCTCTTGGGCAGCACTTTGCACTTGTATGGCCTGTTGGAGGGCTTGTCTGTCCGCCTGCGCCTGGTGACTTTGCACTTGTAAAAGTTGCTGCAGCTGCTGTTGCCCTTCTGCGAGTGCCTTTACCACAGCTTCCATGTCTTCTGCTTGGGCGTTCTCTTGAATCCCACCGCTGCCACCACTGTAAAATAGTAGGCTGTAGTCGGATGTAGGTTTAGCAATTTTAAGATTTATTGCGGTGTTAACTTAAACAACAGCTCTCCTTGTGCACATCAAACAGTATTAGTTTTCATGAGGTTTGGTTTCCGTGAAAGGGTTAATGCAGTCCAGAGTTCAAAAGAAGCTCCACTTGGCTTCTCGCATCTTTAAAAGGGAAAATAAAGTCAACTTAATTCTTTTTCTCCACGGACTGACTCACCCTCTGTTCACTGGGTTAAGAAAACAAAAAAAGACAAAAATCCACATGGAAGGCACAGTCCTTGATTAATGGTTGACGGCTGGCGCTTCTCCTCAGCGAGTCCGCCTCTGATAGGGATCTCCCCTGTGCCTCTCACTGAGCCTTCTAGTACGCCCAGTCACAATCACCTTTCCATTCCTCTCTGGTCTCCGGCTCGGCTTGCAGCTGTAATCAGAAACACCTGGTGAGCTCTCTGTTGCTGCATTTAAGCCCCTCTCTGCTCCTCCCCTCCCTTCAGTGTCCAGCCAGTTTTCCCTCCCATTCCCCACACCTGCAGGGCGTTTTCTTTCCTCAGTCCACCCAGTTTCATGCACTGTTTGACCCCACCCTGTATGTCTCTGGGGCCACCGATCTACATGCGGGCTGACTGCATTATACCAGTGCCAATCTCTGGTACACCTATTTCCATGCTGTATGATTGGGTTGTACCTATGCCGTTTTCCCTTTTTAATTCTGTCTCTGCCCCCTCCTTGGTTTCGTTTCTCGTGGTGGTTTCTGGGACATGTAGTTTTCTTTTGATTTGCTGTGTAAACCTTTTGTTGGCTGGGTCTCATTACTAGCATAGGATCCTCCCTTGATTCTGTTGCCTCTTTGACCACCTCACACCATTATACGACAAATATTTAAATAAAATGCAAATAACGAGTTAAATCAGTTCTGCTAGTGTAAGTACCTGTTCGCAGGGGCTTTGTACTAGGAAAATAGCTGAACACAGAGAAATGAGTCACAGGTGATCTAAACTTAATACAGGGAAATGATTGAAAAAGCAACTCCAATGTTGCCTGATCAGAAAGGGTCTGTTTATATTTGTTGAGGAAAGAGGCGCCCTGGCATGTCCATGAAGACACGTCAATAGCTTGCACACAGAGAACGTTGACATGAGATGTGCATTGGCATTTTCAAAAGGGGCGTAAGCCTCTAGTGATGTCAGTTGAAGGGGTGGGTGATCTGTATTCTTGCCGCAAGCGCACTTGAACTTTGCGCGATGCATCAACGGATAAAATTAGCACAAGATGGCCACGTCCAACCGGATGTTTTTGCAAGTGTAAAAGTGAGGAAAACTAAGGTAAGATTCATAGGAAACATGTTTAAGATCGAATACAGTAGTCTTAAAAATACATGCCTGAACGATCGGAACAATAACATTTTTGAGCGAACTTCCCCTTTAAGGGTTACTTCACCCCAGGAAGTAGTGGTGACTGGTTTCTGTTACAATTTAGGCAAAATCCTTGTAGTATAAAAATAATCAACAAAGAAAGACTCACCAGAGACACAGAATGACCCAGAGCACGGTAGAAGTACAATAGGAATGGTTATGTCATTAGCTGCCTCAGAACCCAAACTTCACTAGTTGACTACAAAGACTTCCCAGTGAAGTACCTCACTAGCCGTTGCAATTGCAGGCTAGGGAAATCAATCACTTGAAAGGGCGAGGAATCCACAAAGCAAAGGAGAACACCAGGCTGACACAAGAGAACTGTATTCAATACTCATCCTTCAGATATGTTTCTATGCTGTCTAATAGGTTTCTGGTCTAACCTGGATGAAATGAAGAGCCAGACCTTTCGTTGGACCCTTCCAGAATACTCCTAGGAGTTTAAGTGAAAAAGAGGAATTCAGTAATGTTCCCCTACCTGTTCCCCCCTACAGCCCGTGTACTCCCCCAAGTGTTCTTACCAAAAAGAGACAGCAAGTTGTCCGTTATGTTTGTACAGAACGAAGAGAATGCTTGGAAACGTTGCAAATAGGAAGGAATGTTAGTAGGGGAAATAACCTGTACGGTACGACGGATGCACTACAGCCGGTTGGTGCACTCAAGAAAACAGCACAGCGTCCATAGTTCGGTGCACTATTGTCCATGGAATGAGCCCTGGTTGCAGTTCCTTGAACAACAGAAGATGGTGTTCTTATATGGTCTGGGGAATGGTGTTATAGAAGGAGCAGTGTGGACAGTTAACCCCCAACGAGGTTAACTTGTAATTAGAAGACAAGCAGAAATGCCCAGTAAAGTTCTGCATGCAACACTGCAAACAGCTGGGGACTGAGAGCCGCGGTACAGGTAGCAAGACCGGGTATAAGCAGCAAAGTCACGGAGCACACTTACTTGGAAGCAATAGGTTGTATGCCGGAGGAGCCCTTGTTTAGGGAGCAAGGTTAAGAAACGGAGAGGAGCGTTCGCAATAGGCCCGGAAACCGTGGGTGGAGCGCAAACTGGTTTGTGGGAACTTAGAGTCGAGACAGAACGTTCACAGGAAGCTGGAAAACAGATACGTGAAGGGAGCATCAGAATCGAATAACAAATAATCCGAAGCGCCTGTTAGTCCGCGCTGTTAGTTTAAATAGAAACGCAGGCCTCGGTAGCAGAGCCGGCGTGTGACAACGTCAGCTGACACGTGACGCCTGATATGTGAGACCTCGCATTGGCGTGTGAAACAACGTCAGCTGACACGTGACGCCAGATATGTGAGACCTCGCATTGGCCATTCAATGTCCCAGGACCCTACGACGTTGCCGCGGCAACCGTGCCGACAACGTCAATCGAGTAAAGAACGGTCTGGCAGCTGTTCTGAAAGCCGAAGCTGTGTGCCCATTACGGTATCCGGAAAGATGCTGTGCACTTAAACGACCAGCAGGCATAACAGTTTCTGACCTTAACCTCAGAGTTTGAGGAGACTCTTGTATCTCAAAACCAGAGAAAGTTTTCAAAAGAAAACTGTTCCTGTTGTGTTAAAAACAATGTCCTCATCCAACCATCAAATTCTATCCCTTCTCCAAGGATATGCAGATTTACACCGGGAGTCTTGGTACTTCCAAGTCTCGCAATGTTCGCTCCTGGGCTCTTACCCCAGGCAAACTTGGGTAGCCACTAGGCTTCCTCAATATGATTCTCTGTCTCTTTACATTTCAGTGGTTTGATCCTTTTCTTAGCCCCGGTTGAGCTCTGTGCAGTTCTGGCCCGGTTGGTTGTTTTAAGTTTTGTTCACCCTGTCCTGGGATATACCAGTGGTTGGCCCCTAGTCGGCTATGGGCCTCTCTGACCCCCTTGCTTGTTCGGTTTTAGTCACTCCATTTGGGGTAATGCACTCAGCCCCTCACAGGCTCCAAAGGCTTATTCTGTTTCGTTCACTCCGACCTGGGGTATGCTTTAGGTTGGACCCTCGCTTGCTATGGGGTTCTCTGGCCCCTTCACTTCTTCGGTTTCATTCATCCTGTCTGGGGTATGCTTTCAGTTGACCCCTCGCAAGCTCCTGGCTTCTCTGGCCCTTTAGGTGGCGGTACTCCAAGGGGCCGCGTCATGCTGGGAGTATGGGCGTCTGTGCTCCAGGATGCGAGTACCTCTGAACTATGGCAGTCGTGGTGGTTCCTGCCTCAGTGGCCCCTCTCTGTCTCAAGGTTCCACCTTCATCGAAGATACCACGCTCCCAGTGCTGTCTCTGTGTTTCACCGACCACAGTGTTTGCTTCATACTCGGCTCCTCCACTGCGCAAATACACAGATGGGAATTACTCGCTCTGCAGCAGCTGCTCTCTCCCTCTCCAGATGTTCAGCAGTCTTTAAGTTTCTCCCTGGAAGAAGAAACTTGATTGGTGCCGTCTTCCCCAAGAAGGTGATGTAAGGAAGGCATGATATCAAACAGTAAGACAGACACAAGTGATTATAGTGCAAAGGTGTTTATTGAACTTCAATTGGGTTTGAAAAACGCTGGTCCTGTCCTAAATCTAAAGATGGGCGCAAGCTAAGAACATCAAATAATAATAACGCAGTCCTAGTAGTGTCTTGTCAAAATAAAAGAGCCTATACTATAAACCTATTGCCAAGCCTTACTTCTAAATACAAATAGTGCGGGAAACAATGTTATGCAAGAGAAAAGTGTTCAAGAAATGATATGTCAGGATATTCAAGCCGTTGGCCTCCCTTCCCCACGTTTTCAGCATGTGACAAGGCAGCACACTCGAGCTTAGCACACTCTCTGTCTTCTCTAGCACAAGGATGCAGTTCAAAACCTCAACATCAGGGCCTTCTGTGCCAAAGTCTCTTTGCCATTCAAAGTCTCTTATTTCAGAGGGCCTGATGGAACATGACAAACCATTAAAGTTCCTTTCTTCCTAGGATTGTCACTTATACATGCTTCTCCCTATGAGCTCCTATGCCGCATGGCGGATCCTCCATTCTGTCCTGGTGAATGTACTGCTTTTAACAGCACTTTTACTAGAATGTTGACAAGTGTTTTGGCTCCAGTCACTGAGCGTGTCCTTTCACCCCAGCCGCCTAAGTGCATAACCAAATCTTGTCCACGGAAGACCTATCGCGTTAGAGGTAACAAAAGGAAAAAAAATAGCCAAATCTTCAACTTGCCTAAAATCCCCTCCTAAAATCAGCGACTACTATCCAAAGCGTATGGCTCCATCTGTTTCATCTGCAGCTACGGACTCGGCTATGTCTGTAGCATCATTATCTCCGACTCCCTGTGAACTAGCTAGCCAGTGGGTGGCAGAGCCATCTTCATCCATTCTATGTCTGGGTTCCAAGCTCATCAAGTCTGTATCATTTGTTTTGGGGGCTAAAGGTAGTTGAATTTTTTTGAGTTTGTGCTACAAACCGACACCTTGCTTACGGGGTTAGGAGCAGTTTTGTCACAAGTTTGTGATGGATTACAACACCCTATCCTATTCGATAGTCAAAAACTCTTCCCACGAGAAATAAACTACTGTGCTAGAATTAGAGGCCCTTGCCATCAAATGGGCCATCATGGATCATTTTCAATTTATATGGATTAGCCAGCGAAAGGATTCCAACCCTCAAGTCAAGCAATGTTTCCTACACCTGCAACCCTACTGTTTCACTGTGGAACACCAAAAAGGCAAAGACCAGGGGAACGTTGATTTTCTTTCTCAGTTTCCCTGTGAAACAGATGTGGCTATATCGTATAGGGGAAGGCCATGTGAGAAACCTGAAGGTGTCTCACCCACTAGTCCCCGGGGATCTGTCATCGAAGTGGCCAGGACACAGCCATCGCTTATTGTTCACCCCGGGTCCCCCTCAGACATGCTCAGACCCTTTGTAACACAAAAGCTTCAATTGGTCTCCCTCTGCCGGGCTCGGACCAAATTCATATACTTTTCCAATCTTTATGTATGTCATCAAAATCAAAGACTTTCGACTGTGCGCAGGATTTAGCTTGACCCATCGCAGGACCACTTCGATTCACATGTATGTGTTATTTTTCAATTGGTCTCCCTTAGCCGGGCTCGGACCAGATTTATCTACTGTTATCTCTTCAGCTGGATACCTTACAGAGCCATACAATGCTGCTGCTTGCAACCTTGGCTTCAACACAGGCCGGTCTTGTATCGGTCTCCCCAACTCACCGGCTGTGTTGACTTGACTGAAGCTGCTTTGTTCTTGGAGCCAAGGACTGTACCACGGCGGCTGGTGATTCTCCCTGCCTTAATTATTGACGCAGGAGGGCCCTGGGTATCTCGGACACACAATGCAGGATTCTTCAGCCTGGTTTTCTGGTCTTACACTTTCTATTCTTGCGGTTTCAGGAAAGTAACGGTTGCTTGTCGAAAAGGTCAAGAGAATTTCCCTCCTTGAGATCCCCATCTGTTTTGCCGTCTTTCCTCTCTCATTCAGCTGCTGTGTTGAAACTGCTGTTCCCTCGTGTGCTTTGCCTCGCTCAGAGTGTGCTCTCGTGCTCCACCTTTTATCCGTGTGGGGAGTGTAATGGAAGTCATGTGTGTATGATGGTCCGTTATTGCCTGACCTCGCCTAACCATTGTATTGGGACATGTCAGGTGTACTGCTCGGGTGTTAAGTCTGTTTTCTCTCATAGCGGGCGGTCCGTGAGAAAGTATTTGTGTTGTAAAGTGGGAGAGGGTAAAGGTGTTACAAGGAAAGGGTTACCACGTCTCACCACCCTGTGTCCCTCTCCCACTCCCCAAAAACCCCTCACCTAGGCAATCCTCCCCCACTGGTCCACCCCCAGGAACTGGATCCAAAAGCGATGGCCGTGTCCTGGCCACCTGGATGACAGATCCCCAGGGACTAGTGGGTGAGACACCTTCTGATTTCTTACAGTGACGACAAATACAAGGTCAGAAAGCAAGCCTTCCACATTAAAGGGACCCTCCGCATAATCACCCTGTTCATTTGCAATGTAAGCAATGAACATGTTAGACTTATGGGAAAGGGAAGGTGGGTTGTTAATCTTCTTTGGGAATCCCTTGTCCCTAAAGGGGGAGGAGGATCACCCCCAGTGGGATCCCGTTTGCTCTGTCTCCTAGGGAGGGTGTTGTGTAGCAGGTTCACCTCCCTGGATCCAAAAGGGTGGCTGCCCCTTGGGGAGAAGGGACGCATTCTTTAGATCCGTCACTGATGTCACAATTACTTTTCCACATTCCACACATTCAAGGTAGCAGTTGGACCACTCTCTTTCTTCTAATTCTATACAAAGGATGTCTCCAAGTTCCTCTTGCGAGTTCTTGGCTTGACTGATTGGACCATCCAGGTCCCCTCTGATTTCTAAGTTGTAAGGTTTCACTTGTCTCGCTAGAGCTCTCCAGGTCCCTCTGGCCATGTGGCCTTATTAGCTCTGGGGGCTGTCTCTTTGGCATCTGCCAATGCCCAATATTCGGGTTTTTAAGGCTGCCATAACCCTCTTTGATATTCTCTCTCTTGAGGTCTGAATGACCCGTATGTGGTTTTATGCCATTTGCTTCTACTTCCCTTTTCGTGCTCTTGTCGGTGCACTTCCCTTCACCCTAGGCAACTGTTAGAGTAGATTTCCCTTTTTGTGTGAAATTCTCTCCACCTGTGAGTCCCCCAGCACTTTTGACACTCACTCATTCTTTTACTCTGCTTACGGGAGCTCTTTTTCGAACCTCTTTTTAGCATTTCATTTTGGAGTAATGCTTTTTTCCAACTTTTCTGGCATCTACATTTTACTAAAGCAGCACACAGCACTTTATGTGCACTGTTGCTGACAGCTCCTAGAGGTGCCACTTTAGTGTTTCTTTATTTTCCCTTGGTTAACGCACAGTTACCAAGGCAGGGGGCTACTTTTTATCCTACCGGTATTTCCTTTTGCAAGATAAGCACACCCCACCTTATATGTGGTGCGGAGGGGATCCAAGGTATCCCTTTTCTTGACTCTCCAGTAACTTTTTAGTTACTGTGACAAGCTCTCTGTTCAGGCTGGTGGCAGTGTACCTTTTTGCATGCCTTTTTGTGGTGTTTTGTGGCAAGCTGTCTTTGCAGCTGCAGTAGGGGACACAGGGTCATCATTTACCCAAAATGATGGCTGTACCTTTTAAGCCCTGAACAAGATGAATAGTCCTTTCTGATATCTTCTTCTACCTTTCGGGGTGGGGGAGGGTTCTCTGGTCCCTTTGTCTTCGCTGGGCTTCCTAAGGAAAGCCTGTAAAGGGTCTCTGAGTGACTGGAAGGACAGGAAATGGAGAGGTGACCGTAACTCCCCTATCGTGCAGCGTGGCTTACTGAAACCAGTTCAGACTGGGAGGCTGGCTGTCCCCATTGGACAACCATTCCCCAGGTTTGAATGGGGTATGGGTCATGATCGGCGGTCCCAGCTGGTGTTCCTGGATACATTCCCAGGTTCTGGAGCTGAAACTCGGAGTTAACCACTGGAACAGAAGATTCCAAAGAAGCACGAAGAAGGACACCACCAGCAATTTCCAGCGACCGCCAGAGCCTGCTGAGTAACTGCTCCTGTCCCGACCTGAACTTCTAAGTGACATGGATGATCCAAACACAACGACTTCCTCCCTGTGACTGGTGGGCCTAACAAGTCCCAAGACAAACTACAATTTGTGCCACCTCTTGAAGAGCCGCAACCTCCACCGCCTGCAATTCACCAATACCTGTGGACCTGTGCTGCATTGCTGTGTATCATCGCCTGAAGTGCGGTTTCGCTTGGAATTTTGTGGGAATCCTCCTAAGCCTGCAGTGACTGTAACCAGCTCCCCTAAAGTCCCCTCACCAGAGACGAGGACCAAGAAACAGAGGAGAGTCTACTGCTGCAACAATCGCCCTTCATCCAAGCCTGAAAAAGGCAAGAACAAGTAAGAACCGCAAAGATCCTCTGCTGGGCATCTATCTGCATGAGAGCGGTCACCAGATCTACCGAAGTCCATTTCTTCTTTCACCAAGAACAAGAAACCAGTGACCGGGTCTGCCGTCGCCTCACCGCTGCGACCGTCCTGCAACAACCGTTTTCTTCACTTGAAGGTACTGTCCTACTCCTGGTAAAACTTAACTGGAGTCTGCTTGTTTGATCCTGTGATCCTGAGGGCTGCGGATAGTTTGCATCTTGAACCATCCAGGACTCCCATAGAGTTATATTGGGGTGAGAAACCCACTGTACTCTAATCCTGCCTTAGGACATTGGTCCTTGGCGCAACCCTTCAAGGAAACCTATTGACTTCCTTGACTTGTAAAACCTAACTTTTACTTACCTGCAAAACCACAAAGAGATCCTGTTGGACTCTGCCACTCTGAACCTTTTACTTTGTTTTCCTGCCTTTTCTGCTCAACCCCTGGTCACTGGTGGCCCACTGTCTCCTCTGAACATGGTGAAACTCTCATAAGATAGGGTTGGACTCTTTAAGACAGGCTGGAACAAAGTTAGTAAAAGTTATAAGAGTTTGATAAAGTTTGCATATATGTTTCAGATGAAAAGTCTATGTGATTTGTTACTGAGAAAGCTGTTGTAGTGTGACTACAACTGTAGTTTATTCTCCAAAGAATATTACAAGTGTTCTTCTATTGTGTTAATGTGTTATAGTACTTACTTGACTTTAAAGTTATAGCAGTGTTCTTTAGTGTATATATTAAATAACTTTTTTGTATATAACTTCTAAGTGCATTCGTGTTTTCCTGGACTAAGACTATGCTCATATTCTTTGTACCTCCCTACAGCCCTCCTCCCTCCTTAGACTAAGCCTGGCTGCTCGCCATTCTACCAAACCCTTGTGTGGTGTAGGCTAAACCTAAGTAGTGTAACCCTGTTCACCCAAGGTGGGCTTTCCTAAGTGCTGTCTCAGACAGTACTTACATAAAACCCTCTAACAGCAACCCTGGTACCTTCACTGCATTCAGGTGTGCTCCAGTGGGATGGCGTCTCGTAGGAAACATTGTCATTCTTCAGCCACTTTAGCATTTCCGTTCGGCTTTCTCACTCCACCCGTTTTGGTGCTTTCCTTCTCTGAAGTTCTTGGATTGAGAACAGAGGGCTCACTCCTCTGTCTCTCTGGGTTTCGGCGCTAGTTTGCGGGCTCCAGGCCCACCACGTCTGTGTCATGGTGACACCATCAGATAAGACTGGCTCTCTGCCGACTTCGCTTCACTTCCCTATTGCGGTGTGGCAGTATATCTCTTCCGCGTCTCAGTCTCTCCATGCCACTGCTAGCTCTGTGGTGCAATGAGGCTCTGCCCTCCAGGACTTTCTCACATTAGAGGTTCATCTCTGGGTAGGATTTCTTACTTTCCATTCAAGGATTTTTGTCTCTTTATTCTCACCGCAGTACTTCCAAGGGGTGTGTTGCTCCCCATCAGGTGTTCGGTTTGTAAGGAACTCATGTTAAGACAGACACAAGAGATCACAGTTCAAGGATGTTTATTAAATTGTATAATGGGTGAGAAAAACGCTTAAGCTAAGACTAAATCTGAAATGGGAGAAAGCTACGACCATCAAATAATAATAAGGCAGTCCTAGTGACATCTTGTCAAATTAAAAAGGGCCGATACTAAAAAGAACGATTGCCAATCCTTACAACTAAGTTACAAAATAGTGTGGATTAATGTTCTCAAGTAAAGAAAGAAGTGTTAACCAAATGATAAGTCAGGAGGGTATGGTTGGGTCTCCCTTTTAGCACGGGACAAGCAGGACCTTTCAGCACAGCACACTCCTGGGCCTCGCCAGCATGAGGTTACAGTTCCTTTCAAGGAACCCAGGACCTTCAGTGGCCAAGTTTCTTTTCTCCAAAAGTCTCTTGCCTTAGAAGGCCGGCTGTACCAAAATAACAAACAAAAGTTCCTTTCGTAATCTTTCACATTGGGAGATTGCTCCTCGCCCCTTGGATCCCCCTCAGCCGGGCTCTGATCCTTCTTATTATGTTAGCCTCCATCAATCGGGTTCCTTTGGTTGCCAAACTTCCCTGCTCTTCCAGGGACTTCTGTGAGGTGAGTCTGGGAGGGTCCGGTTTCTTAGCTTTGTCTGCTGCCAACAGCATGGTGGAGATATCGGAGTGCTTGGTTCCTATAACAGGTTTCGTCATCGTGACTGCTATGCAGCCTTATACTGGGAGTCTGGCAAGTGGGGCTTCAATGGGCCGACCTGTAAGCTCTCAGCCTGCTAGGGGACTGGTATCCCGTAGAGAGAAGCGCTTTACTATAGGTTGTCAGGAGACTGTCTGGGGGAGATCCTCAGCGCTGCTTGCCTGATCTCAGCGAGGGGGGATTCTCAGAGTTTCTTGGTGCGGTTTGGTCTCCGAGCCAAGGGAGCCTGGAGGGGAGGAAGATGGGCCGGGGTGCCCCAGGAGATTACTGGACTGGGAGGCTTAGTGTGAGCACTGCGCCATGAGCCCGGGGGGTTAGAGGTCTGGATTAGCCTGGGCCGGAGCTGAGGAGCGATGGCGGGCTGGCCAGGATGAGTTGTATCGTTGGGGTCTCAGCGGGGATGGCTCACAAGCCACTGTTGTCTATGTGGCAGTCAGAGGAGAGGGGCCAGGGGGCCAGGGGGGCCTCCACTGCGGGTAAATGGCTGGGCTCTCACCTCGTATGCAGGGGGAGACTCCGGCTTCACCTGCCCAGCTGAAGGCGTAGCGTAGGCCCGACTCTGCTCAGGCGGCGCCTGCTGGACCTCGGCACCCGAAGGCTTTCCCGGGAGTCGCGTGGTCTCTTCCCTTGGCGCTGCGCTGGTGCTGTCTCCCTGTGTCCCAGCGCCTCATCCCCCGCCAGCCTCCACACCCGTCTAGGCCACACCGCCTGCAGCCAGATTTGCGGGGTGCGGGCGTGGGGGTTGTAGGGGCCTGGCTCTCACCTCGTTTGTGTTGGGGGGCCTCCGGGCTTTGCTGGTTCAGCCGCCAGCGCGGGCTGAACGCCACTTCAAAGGAGGCTGCCGGGACCTCGGCGCTGCGTTCTTCGCTTTCTTCCGGAGTCGTGTGGGCACCACCCAGGGAGTCGCGGGGGAGCAGCCTCTCCGGGTCTCAGGGCTGCACTCCGTCACACGGCTGGGCCCATGGTGGTGGTCCTCAGGGTCCTGTCACAACTCTCGCCTGCGCTGGGAGAGGGGGAGGGAGGCGACTCGCTATCTCTTTGGTTAGCCGGTCTTGTTCAGGATTCGCAGGGACTGGTTATTCAGTTCTCCCCTCAGCTTTTGTCGCTCCATTGTACCGCGTCTCAGTCACATCGGTTGCCGCTCTCGCCGTCAGACGGAGGTTGTTTCTCCCGTCGGCCATCTTGGAAGCGGCGCTCCGGGTTAAGGGGGGGGGAGCTTCAATCCAGTCCGTTCGGGGGTTCCAGCGGTATTAGGAGCCCCCCAAGACTATCATGAGTTCCTCAGCCCCCAACGTTGCTATTGATGAGGGTTTTGTTGCTGGATGGCTGCAGAAAGGCTAGCATTTCACCAGATTCCTCGGGTCCCGAACGGAGGCCATCAAAGGAGCAGCCACATTGCTGGCGCTCCAGGCCACGCCCCCTCCTGGGGTATCTTTAAAGATCAATTACGCAAGTTCTTTATTCAACAAGGTTGCCGCCTGCAACCTTGGGACCAGCGCAGTTCAGTTTTACTATCTGTCTTCTCCGACTCACCGGCTGTGCTGAATGATTGGAGTTTCTTCTGTACGAAGTCAAGGATGGCACCACAGTGGCAAGCTCTTCTCCCCACTTCGGTTATCAGCGCAGGAGTACCCCATGTGCCGTTGACACCTTCACACTACATGCCAGCTGGACTTCCCGATCTTATGGTTTCCCTTGCGGAGGGCTTCATGGGTCTGAGTTGAAAAGGGCAATTCCTTTCTTGTCGTCATTCTGGGTCTCTCGGCCTTTCTCCTCCATTTGTACTGCCGGTCCATAATAGCTGCTTCCTCGTGCCTTTGACCTTGCTTGAAGTGTGCTTTCGTGTTCCGCCTTTTATCCCTGTGGGGAAGGGTGTCAAGTGTGCATAGTTATTGTCAATTGCCTGACCCTTGTGTTGGGACATGTCAGGTACACGGCTCGGGTGTTAGTCCATTGTCTGTCACGGTGTAGGAAAGTGTTCATGTTGGAAAAGGGGGTGGTATAACCTCTGGATATCCTACAGGGTAGGAAAGGGAAAAGGTGTTCAAGGCGGAACCGCGCATCACCCATCGGTGTCCCACTTCCACTCACCGAGGACCTCCCATTCAGATGATCCTCCCGCACTGGTCCACCCCAGGAACTGGATCCAATAGCGATGGCCGTGTCCTGGCCCCCTGGATGAAGGATCCCTGGGGACTAGCAGACGAGACACCTTCAGGTTTCTCACAGGTTCCTAGGGATTACAACATTACCTTGAGCTAACAGTGTGGTAGCCTTGTCAGTATGATTTGGATTCCAATCAACCATCAGTCTCTTTTACACACATATAAGCAGACAAGGTATTTGTTACAGCGAGTTCCTGATAGAATGGGAGTCCTTGTCCCGTCGGGGGGAGTCACTACCAGTGAGGCCCTGCTTTCCCAAACCCCTAGGCAGGGTTCTACTGAGCAGGCTCACCTCTCTAGCCTGAAAGAGGGTGGCTCCCCCATGGAAGGGAGGAATTCCCTAAATGTGTCACACCCCTTAACAAGAAACAGGGAACCCAGAGGAAGACCCTCCCTGTCCACTGCCACGCTCTCCAGGCCCCCCACGCTGCTATCCTCAGTCATGACGGAGGAATGTAGTGACTTTCATGTCTTTCATAACTTTCCCTTTGCTCCTTCTTCACGGCTGGGCATCCTAACTTAATTCTCCAGTATACCCTAGATGACCATTCATTATCATCGGTCTCCTGATCCCTTGAGGGGATGGGGGAGGTTCATTTCTCACCCTTTCTCAACAGGCTCCTCCTCCAGTTTCATCAACACAAAGGCATAGCAATGTAAGCGTTTGGTTACATTTTGCATCAGAGACCAGTTGCTTTTAATGTGGTGGTGTATGTGTCATGCATGACCCGCAAGAACCCGTATCCCGCTTGTGTGCTGTATGTCACAGTGGCTGACAGCTCCATCCGCTCTGGTGTAGGTTAGGCAAAGAAATACATGAGGGGCCTGTCTGTAAGAATGGAGCACGCCACACCCTCTCCATCATGGGTGCCGCCATTACTGGCAAAGAGCACACACGCTGGAGGGGCACGTTACCACACCCTTATATGCACGGACAAGGGACTGTTTGAACAGGATATTTTATTAAAATAATGCCTCCTCTAAACCATACTTCTAAGATGGCTTCCCTATTCTAAAAAACAACAAAACGGGTGCTTGTCAGGACATCTTATAAAGAAAATGATGTTCTCTGTCAAAACCTACGCTATCCTAACATCTGCACCACCACAATGAAAAGAAAAGACAATATACGTTTTAGCTTTGAACAGGGTTAGTCTCCCTTGGGTAACTCAGTGGGGCTGGTTTTCTGACCCACACCCTAAAGAGTTCTCTGAGTCTTTCCCAGCCTTTGGGCTCTTATTGTAGTCCCAACAAAAACAAGTCTCTCGTTTTCCTCTTGGCTAAAAGGGCCTTGTCAGTCAGTCTGAACAGATGCTGCTTTATCCCATCTTCTGGGATGTATTTGCTTTGTTAGGCATAACAGGTTCTCCTGACCTGGGTCGGGTGGTATGCACATACCTGGGTAGGGTGGTATGCACATAAACAAAACTCTCTCTTACCCCCATGGGGTATTCGGTTTCTCAGCCCAGCCTGGCCTACGACCCTGCTCAGCCCTGCTTTAATAATCGATTCTCCCCCCCCTCCTCGTGGGGTATTTGGATTCTCGGGCCTGCTCAGCCCGCTTTGTTTATCAGGTCTTTCACACTTCCGTGGGGGGGGGGGGTGTGGATTCTCAGCCCAGGGTGGGCTCGGTTGTGGCTTTACCACCCTCCATCTGATCCATGTACGATGCTACATGCCTTCTGTCCAGCTGCGGTGCTCTTTATTGGAGGTGGTCTTCCTGGCCTTCGCAGATCTGTGCTCTCGTCCTGGCTATGCTCTGCGAGTTAGGCTTTCTCAGGTCCCTTCTTCCTCTTCAGGACTCCAACAGCACACAAGCATGTTTCTTCTGGTTTGGCTTTGCTTCCCTACTCAGCATCTCTGAGCTAGTCTGGCTCCCCACCTTCTTCGAAGCAGTGTGTTCCACAGGCTGCTTTGGGTATCCACCTATCACGCAGACTGTGTGGTTCTTCGGCTCAGCTCCTCCTGCGAGAGAGACTCCCTCCTCTGCACTCTTACACAAATGTCTCTCGCTCTCTCTCACTCTGTCTCCCTCTCTCTTCTCTCTCGCTCTCTCTCTGAACAAAATCCTTACTTGGAGACTCCTTGTCCCAATTTGGGGTAGGGGTCACCCCCCAGTTGGATACCCTTTGTACTGTCCCCTATGGAGGGTATCTGCTCACCTCCCTAGTCCCAAAGGGTGTGGCTCCCCCTGGGGAGAAGGGATGACTTCTCTGGATTTGCCACAGACACACGCCATTGCTATGGCAACCCATGCCACCATTCCTGGGTCACATTATGATGGCGGTGTACCTATTTCAGGACACTGTGTCTCCCCATTTCTCTTGCTTGCTCCTTCCCAATTCCCTCCTCTACCCATTCTGCCTTCTCCTTGGAACTGCTTTCCCAGTCCTCATTTCTTTGTTCTCTTGGCCTGGTCCTCTTGCCTAGACCCTCCCTGCCTGGACTGTTTACCTTAGGTCCTTAGTGCTCCTCCCTCCTTGGTCACCCCCTTCAATCTCTTCTAAATTGAGCATTTCTGCCTTCCCCTTCCTCGTTTCCTCAACATCCACGCCACACCATTCTTGGATCTCGCCTGAATTCCTGACTCTGGAACTTCTACTTGTTTACCATCTCACCTCCCTGTTAAGTGTTTGCACTGTCCTTGCACTGCGTACATGCTGGGCGGTTGCCCCGCAGTGTGAGAGGTTAGGCTCAATCAGGTCCCTGGAGCACTTACTCAGGAGGTGGCTCGGGTCTGGCACCCTGTACTACCTGGTACATCTATGCACTATCCAGCACTCTAGGTGCCATCAAGAGGACCACGTTAACCAAAGACACATGTACTCAGTACAAGCAAGGCGCACACCTTGATAACTGTCTGTGATTCTTTAACTTCATGTCTGGCTAATATACAGTCCTCCCTTAGGACAGCATGCCCACCCATTATGCATAAGTCATAGACTCCACTTTCCAATATGGACTCATCCTCATGTCTTTCCATATCTAGAAGCATGGGTAGTCTGGGTAAAAAAGGATCTGATTGTCCTTGCAATGTTGCTCCTCAATGATGTGTTTGTGCTCCATGAGCTTCACCGTGATTCTACTTAGTCTTGGAGAGATTTTGTCTGTGCTTCCAACACAGAAGACTCTTCTTAGTGGTTTGTGGTTGGTTATGAGTTTGAATGGTGGCCGCCCCACTAAAGAAATGTTTTGAAATTCTCTCACACACGCAGGCAAGAGCTTTTCATTCTAAGATGGCATCATTTTTTCTTGGTGATCTGGATGCAAAACTAGTGATTACTTCTCTAATTTTCTTTGTGGTTTGTGTGAGCCCTGCCCTCAACCCTTTTGAACTTCCTTTGATTGTGAGAGGGTCTCTCTGTGTCAAATGCTGTTAGAATGGGATCTCGCCGGATAATCTCCTTTGCCCCAGGAAAATGCTACCACTTCTTTTTGGACGGCATCTCATTGGTTCGAATGTGGCAGTAGGTAAACTTTGCAGAGTCCCAGGAAGGATAACAGTTCTTGCTTGTCACGCTTAGGGTAGCCAGGATTGCGACGACAATGCTTAAGTCTTATAGCCTGTGATGTCAACATGTGGTCTTAACATTTGTATTAAGCGTCCTCACTGTATATGAAGATATCATCTTGAAAGTACATCACACCAGGGATTCTGTTGAATATTTTTTCCTATCAGCCTTTGAAAAACCGGAGCAACTGACGTCAAGCCAAACGGCATGTAATAGAACTTAAGAGTTCAAAGACGGTCACAAATGCTGTTAGACTCCTACTGTCTTTGGTCAACCTCATTTGGTGATACGCACTTCATAGGTCTTTTGGTGAAAACAAGTTTGCCTTTACTTTCTGTTGATCACTTCTGTGAGGGGTCAGGAATGTGGGGCGGAAAACTGTGTGAAGATTTTTCAAAAGATGCCATTTTATTAACTCAAAAGGTTGGATTAACGCCTCACTGTCCCTACTCTGACGAGGATTTCCCTGCCTAAAATAAAGTAACGGAACCACTCTAACAAAACGATTATGTCCTCACACTTACACATACAATTCAATAAGGTAATATATGGCAGTTCAAATAACAGTCTCTCTTTAGAATCAGGGCAAATTCTCCTTCCCAAGACTCCAGCAGGATTCTATTCCACAATTCCAAAAAGATAAGGAACTCCTGTTTGGTAACAAAGTTACACTTCAGTTCTTTTGGTTCCAATTTGATAATAAAAAGTTCCAAATTGAATTCAACCACCTGTTCACAAATGTTCAACAAGGTTTTTCCTCTTCCCACTTGTGATAAGAGCTTAAACAATTTCTTCTAAGTATCAAGGTTTTCCTCTTTCCACTTATGACAAAACAAGCTCATAACTTCTTCTCATGAACCAAGAGTGCTTCAAGTATTCATCAGGATCAACAAAAATGTCTTTGTCAGGATAGCTTTGAAACACTTGCTTTAACACTAGTAGATAATTCTGCAATAGTTCATACAACACTTGATTCAGTGATATTAAGTTGTCAGGGAGATTCTATATCAGTTCACAAAAACATCTTAATGGTTCTGCCACTTCTTCTTCATGACATTAAACCACACTCTTATTAATACCCCTACCTGGTTCCACAGCGCTGCTCATTTTCTATAATTACAACGAGGGGCTACAGTGCTGTGTATAATCCAGTGAGTAGTTGTACCCTCATTTGTTTCAGTTCCCGGCAATCTTACATAGAGTTTAAGGCTATAGTCTATGGTTACACGAGGATTGTAATTAGGGCTTACCCACACTTGCAGGTCCGTGTTTCTCCTTGCAACGGCGTCGTGACTCGGCGTGATAACCATTAGTGTTCCTTGCTGACGTTCTTATATTGGACTATCGTTTCCATGGTTACTGTTTCTGGCACACTGTTGTTTATCTCCATGAGTAATGATACATCCTGAGCGCCATGTTGGAGTGACTTGGATGTTCGTTTGTACGGGTGTTCCAATGTACCAGTCTGTGTTCTATTGTGTGGAAGGGTTAGTTTTGTGTTTATTAGTACTTGGAATTGTTCTGATTGTCAATTTGTGGTATTCTACTTGAATTTTCCTTTGGCTTCCTTCAGAGACAACTCAAACCCTTCCGGGGCATTATAGATGCTCAGCTTAATGATTAATAAACAGGGTATGTGGCCCCTTCCTCTTTTGTGTTACACAATAAGAACCTGGCCAAAGCCCATGAAGAAAATTACCCTTTATGGCCATTCCATGCCCTTACCCAGGAGGAAGATGGCCAAAAGGCTAGGGAAGCAGAAAGACAGGGCTTAAACGACATGCCCATCTGTTAGAGCCCCCTGTACCTTTAAGGCACACACTCATTGGGTGCCAGGAACCTTAGTGACTCATCTACCCTTCCGTCACGTTCTCCCAGGAGTTTATCTAATAATGCCTCTAAAGTGTTCAAACAATCTCATCATCTCTGTGGATTCAATGCATTTAGGAAACGTGCATCGTTTGCAGCCCAATGGCGGTTGCCGTGGAAACTAGTTTATAAACATTGAGGCGTACGTCATCACGTGCACGTTCTGTCATGTGACTTCATGACTACTTAAACTCCTCCTTGACTTTGAATCAGTTCTTCTGATTTTGGCTGAAGTACGCTACCTATCGGGTGATTAACTACGTTTGGTTTATTGGTTTCCTGATCTTTGGTTTTGTCCTTGGACTTCGTTTCTGAATTTCCAGTATCTGCTCTATGTGACTCCTACCCTTGTTGCCTTGTTTCTTCTGAGTCTTCTTTCCTGCTTTGATCTGCTGTCTCCCTGTTCACTCAAGTCGCGGACCCGGACTGCTCAACGGACTTCTGTTTCCTCTCTAGTTTGGATTGACACTGCTTTCCACGTTGCCGACCCGGACTGCTCAACGGACTTCTGTCTCCTCGCGATTTTGGACTGACACTGCTTTCCACGTTGTCGACCCGGATTGTTCAACGGACTGCTTTCACCTTCCGACTCTAAATATTACCTGCTCATCATTGCCGACCCGGATTGCCATCGAACTGCACTTTGTATTGGATCCTTACCTGTGATCACTACCTGGTAGTCCGGAATCTCTTCACTCCCTTTCATTCCGGTATGGACTAGAGACTTCCTGGTACCTGGAGGGTGTTTTGGGAGCGTCCGCGTTCCGTCGGGTTCTTCAAGGAACTTCCTGGCCTCTATGCATTACGTTTTCTGCGGAAGTAGTCCTTTCACTTGATGTTGTTTCCGGACCTACCTAATTAGTGATCCCTCATCAATTCTGCTCGTCAGGAGCTGATTATCAACAGGAACACGGTAAGGGCCCCATCCAATTCCTCTTGACTCCTTGGTCTTTCTCCTTCGATCTGTTATTCCAAGACTTACCTTTTGCATGGCTTCTACCTTGTTACTCTCCAGATTTTGCACACCTCATTGCTACTCAGTTATTTCCATCCAATTCGAACAGCCAAGGTTGTGTTAGTCTTTACTAGTGACAAGCCTGATTAAGGTTAGTCCAGTTTGGATACACTGTTACCTGTTTATAAGAGAAAAAGGCTGTTGTTAATGTGCCTTTTCCTTTCCGGCTCTAGGTCTGCTGTTCGTGTCCATTCTTCCAAATAATAGATCCCTTGGTATGGTATTTTGAATCCATACACAGGGTTACATTGTTGGGTAGAATTCTTCGTCTACACTTTGTGGGCAAGTCACCGGGCTGCCCTGACATTGGGCAGAGGGGCGTGTCCGATGACAAAGGACTGAAGGGAGGGGTGTTGGCATGAGGATGCCAGTTCCTGTTGCAGTTAAAATAAAGACAGTTGTGTTTCCTTATGGCTCCGGCTCCACGTCCTTATGTGTGTGCAAGCCCAGTCCGGGCTACATCTGGCGACGAGGATGTCACCCCGCAAACTGGAGTCCTCCTTCTGCGGGTGATCCCACCACGCATCCTCCATTAAATGCGGCCATTGATCCCACCAGGCAGTTTCCTCCTTCGCCACAGAACTGCCCGGCACTCCAGCGACGGCGATTCCCACCTTGCCTCATCTCTCCAGTGAAGGGCCCCGGCCCATATGATATCCTGCTCTGGGTGCTGTCCACCCCACCCGCCATCCGGTGAAGCTCTGCTGTGAGGCTACATAAAGCGCTGGAGTCGCAGCGGCCCTGCAGGCCGATAAACCACTCCGTGGCACAGGAGCGCGCACGTGGTCATATCGGGCAGAGCCCCCCCTCACAGTGCCTGCCTGCCACAACGACACTGGGCCATCTACGCTCTTGCAAGAGCAGACAGACGGTGAGCAGCTGCGTCAAGGGAGAGCGACCTCGCTCATCGCGGGCCCACCTCCAGTATTCCGCTGGTGTTTCATGTGCCGACTGGGGCACACTCTTCACTCCACTCGCCGGCAGAACCAAAAGGCCTGCCAAGAGCAAGCCCTCCAGACACTACTCGTCCGTAGTTGGCCTCACATCACTACACGTGCCCATAAACAACCTGTGGGCCTAATGAACACGGCCACAGTATACTTCTGGATCTCCTTTCTTCTTGATTCTGGTATCTCCTGCATGCCACGTCTGTGCAGTGGCTTGGGGCATTTGCTCACTGCCGGACCCACAGCTAGTGAGTAGGTGAGCCAGTGCCTACCTCATGACCATTACAAAGGGCTCCAACCGCCGACATGGGCGATCCAGTGTCACCACCCCCCACTCGCAGCATGAAATCCGTACAGCTACGCATGCCCCTTCCATTTTCAATGATGGCACACGCAAACAAAGGTCCTCGTGGACTGAATCGATGGAGGACTTATACCACTTCGTCAGAGGGTCGGGGAAGGCGACTGACCTCACCTACGGGACGTCTTTCTCAATTTGGTGGGGGGGGAGGTGAAAACTATCGTCAAAACCATCCCAACGGCTGACCAACCTGATTTTGCCTCCTTGATCGCCGCACTTAACAGGCTACTTATTATTTAGCCCAACAGGGATTATGAGAGATACCTTTTCAATCAATGCACGCAGAAGCCACAGGAGACTGTCGACGAGTGCATAACCCGCTTGAGGGTCAAAGGGGCTCACTGCCAGTTTGATGCTTTCTCGCTGGATGAAGCCATACGCCTGCGTATCATCGAGGGCTGGATGAAGCCATACGCGTGCGCATCATCGAGAGCTGCCTATCACCCACGCTTAAGAAACAACTACTGAAAAAAACTCTCACGATCCCTTGAAGTCAGTGAACTTGCAAGAATCTTTGAAAGAGAAGATTCCCAGGCTGTTCCAATGGCTGGCATACCAGCACTAAAGCATGACACGACTGAACTGTTCAACAGCCAGTCCCACGGCAGGGAGAGAGGGGCGTCAATCCATATAGACAACCCAACATGCAACCGCCCAGACAACCGAGACAGTGCTACAGATGCGGCATGGCGTTGAGCCACTCAGGCTCCTGTCCTGCGTTGTCGCAAAGATGCGCCAACAGTGGGAGAGAGGGCCATTTTCAATCTGTCTGCAGGCAGGGGAGGTTGTTTCCTACCCTAATACCCCAGGTGCCCACTAGGATACTGGCCACCGCAACCTAATTATTTTCAACAGAGATTCTACCAGCCCATTCAATGGCGGTATGTCCGTGCCGTTGACGAATACCACTATCCGGACTATCCACAAGCCTATGGGTACCACGAACAGCCGTCTCACCTGGCAGACGAGTGCGACAAACCCCCAGAAGGGTACGTAGAGGAAGAAAGTCAGTACACGTCCATGCCCAACCCAGGCGCCTCATATTACGACCTGGCAGCACAGGATGAATACGTCAACCTCATCCAAGACAGCGGGGAGGCCAAGGAAACTCCACAGATCCCAGTCAAGATGGGTAACTGCCTTTTTCACTTCCTGGTAGACTCTGGAGCCACTTTGAACATCATGGGGGAGCAAGAATACCTGAGAATCCCTGAAAAACCAGCGCTAGAGATGACCCAATCCAGGATCTTCTAGTGGGGCACGGCCAAACCCCTGCAGACCATTGGCCATTTCAAGCGCCGGCTCCTCCTCAAAGGACGGCAGATCGACACAACCATACACGTTATCCAATGTTCCACAAAAGGACGATGCCTCCTCAGCTAATACACAGCCACATGCCTGGGGCTCATTGACATTCACGTTGGTACTGATGACGTGATAACCTCAGCTGCTGTGAATCAGAGGCGTGAGAACAGTGTGAGAGCCGTCACGACCGGCGAAACCCATGGCCTCATCTCCAAATGTGACAGTATAGAGAAATTCCCTCAACTGTGTACGGGCTTGAGGAGACTAAAGGGCCGACCGATCAGGCTGCACATAGACCCACCTGTGAGACCGGTCCCACAACACCCCAGGAGAGTTGGGTTCCAGCTTCAAGAGGCTGTTTCGAGAGAGCTCGACCAGTTACTCTCTGATGGCATCATTGAGCCCGCCACGGGTCTCACCCTTGGTCATCGTGCCAAAAGAGGGCGGGAGGCTGCGCCTGTGCGTTGTAATGAGGATGGCGAATATCGCTATCCAGAGGGAGAGACACCCAGGCCCTTGCATCGAGGACATGATCATGCAACTCAACAATGCCCGAATGTTCTCCAAACTTGACTTGATACAGGGGTACCATCAACTGGAGCTGCATCCCGACTCAAAAGTGATAAAGTTCGCCACCCATGATGGGCTATTCCAAAATCGGAGGCTACATTTTGGAATCTCCTCAGCGGCAGAGATTTTTCAGGAGGCAGTGAGGCAGATCATCAGGCCTATCCCCGGGGCATTGAATTACAGTGATGACATTCTCATCTTCGGAGTATCCAAAGAGGCTCACGATGCTGCACTCCTTGTTACTTGCACAGCAGTTTAGTAAGTCCAAGTTAAAGTTTTTCAGGCACATATTCTCTGGAGAGGGGATAACACCTGACCCGGAGAAGGTCAACACGATTACCAAACTAAAAGAGCCGCAGCAAGTGGCCGATATGCGGTCCTTCCTGGGGATGGCCGGATCCTGTGCGAGATACATCCCCCACTATGCCTCGATTACCGAACCACTCAGGAAGCTGTTACAGAAGGAGACCGTGTTTGAATGGTCCCCCGCATGCCAACAAGTGTTTGAGTCCATCAAGAAGGCACAGATAGAGGCCCATCGCCTTGCATATTTTTACCCCTCATGGCACACTGAAATAACAGTGGATGCCAGTCCTGTTGGCCTGGGTGCCATCCTGGCACAGACGAGCGGAGCGGACATCAACCCTAGACACATCACGGCATATGCTAGCAGGACCCTGTCCACGCCAGAGTCCGCCTACTCGCAGGCCGAGAAGGAGAGCTTGGCCGCTGTTTGGGCCTGTGAGCATTTCCACATTTTTATCATCGGCAAGAAGTTCACCTTAATCACTGATCATCAGGTGCTGTTATCTTTGTTTGGCAACCCTTGCACCAAGATGCCCCGGAGGATCGAGCGGTGGGGCATCAGACTGCAGGAGTATGACTACGACATTGTGCACAGGCCTGGGGGCGACCTGAACCCGGCAGACTACCTCTCCCGCCACCCTGCAGTCCCTCCGGTCACCCACGGTGATGACGTGGCGTACATCGACTATGTGGCTGCCAGTTCGCTCCCACCAGCGCTGTCCTTGGCCAGGGTTGCGGCCGCGTCGGTTGCTACCCCAACAACCTCCCTTGCCATCACCCTCATGAATACCACAAATGGAAGGACTACCGACGCGTGACTTTGGGTGTGCAAGGAGGAAATGGAGAGACTGGCAAGGGTGGAGTCTGAGCTGGCTGTAAAGGACCACAACATACACCTGAGAGGGTGCCGCATTGTATTCCTGCCGCTCTTAGGGCTGACGTTGTCCGAACTGCTCATGAAGGACACTGAGGGGCCGAAAATACCAAAAGACAATTACGCTGCCATGTCTGGTTCCCCTTCCTGGACTCGTTGGTCGATGAGTGGATCAAGAACTGCCTAGCCTGCCAGTGTATGGCACCGGCAGTGCCCCAGGTGCCCCTTCAACCCACACAAATCCTAGTGCGGCCGTGGGAGGGAGTCGCAGCAACTTCTATGGACCATTGGAGTCCGGGGAGTACATCCTCCTCCTCATTGATGAGTACTCTCAGTTGTCCATCGTTAAGAGAATCGCTACCACAACATTCCCTCAGGTAGCAGCCACCCTGGATGAAGTAATCACTGAATGGGGCATCCCGAGGGTGATCAAGTCAGACAATGGTCTGCCCTTCAATGGCCATGAATTCGAGGCGTTGGCAAAACACCTTGGATTCAAACACCTAAAGATCACTACACAATGGCATGGCAGAATGCTTAATGGTGTCGATAAAGAAAACACTTCAAAGGGCCCGCATAGGGGCCACTAATCCACATCAGGCCCTGTGCCGGCTCCTACAGGACCACCGCAACACGCCACATGAGGTCACCAACAAGACTCCGGCAGAGTTGATGGTCCGATACGATGTGCACACAGGCATTGTGAGAGACTCCTCGATTCCGGGGGGAGCGGACGCCGAAGTGGCCCATAAAGATACAGAGGTGAAGGAAAGAACGAAGCAAGAGTCCGACGCAAGGCGTTGAGCGGTGCCCAAGACTTCCATATTGGGGACGAGGTCCTTGTCCAGCAGCCCATGACCAAGAACACAGATTCTCGCTTTGCTCTGAAGCCCATGAGTGTCACGGCCGTCAAATGGACAATAGTGACGGCCCAGAATGAAGACAAGGCAGTCACGAGAAATAGCTCCCTATTCAAATATTTAGTCAAAAGAGAAGACACGGGACGACCTCTGGGTCCGACCCAGAGGGGACCCAGGTCAAGGAGGAACCCTGTTCGATCCTTTGGGAGAAAGAGAAACTGGGGAGAGAAGTCTGTGACGCGGAAGCCACTACGATGGGTCGAAGAATGTCCAGGGTGGTGTTAGAGCCCCCTGTACCTTTAAGGCACACGCTCGTTGGGCAGAGGGGCGTGTCCGATGAGGAAGGACTGAAGGGAGGGGTGTTGGCATGAGGACGCCAGTTCCTGTTGCAGTTAAAATAAAGATAGTTGTGTTTCCTTATCCCTCCGGCTCTGCATCCTTCTTATGTGTGTGCAAGCCCAGTCCGGGCTACACCATCCATTTTGGGCACTGCAAATGCATCCAAGGTGCCTGTCTGGGTGTCACTGGATATGGGACAAATGCCCATACAATCATAAGAATGAGAACACACGGTTCCACCGTAACGCTCTCCATGAGTGAGGTAATAGTCCTACACCATTGGCGCCCCTGCACTGGTATCCTTGAGGACTACTCAGTTCCCCCATGTGATGTCACATGCCCAGGAAAAGCCCGGTCAGGTGTCAGGGGGCGGGGTTAACTAAATAAAGGAATCACCGGAACTGACGCCTGTGCGCCAGTCCGGGTTTATGCAGCACACTGTGAGGTCATGTCATCATTGCTGCGCTATGCTGTTCTGCTTGGACTGAGCGGACCTCATCACTCTGCTGGGCCTCCGCCGTGACGGAGGGCCCAAGACAACACCCCAGAACTAACATTTCTCCCCATCAGACTTACGACACGGTCACCACCCCCAAAATCTTCATTGTAATGATGTTTTCAAACTGAGAGATGAAACCACCATCCCCTGCAGTGTGGGCAGGCTGGCATCGCTCTGAGGGGGCATCAACCCCCAGAGGGGGACACACGATGATCCGCCTCTGAGACGTATGTCTTTCACACTGGTCCTGAGGGCCCCTGTGCAAGTTTATAATGACAGAACCCAAAGAAATATGGGCAGGGGCTCTGGAAACTAGATTCCAGGCTGTGTTTATTTCTTAGTTGCTGAATTTAGAGGCCGCTCGCCAACCTCGCCGGGAAGCCGCATAGGCACTAGGAATGGTGCACACAAATTGAATGGGCAGAACATTTAATGTACACGCAAAAGCGGAGCGCAAAAGAACAAGATGGACGAGGGAGAGTTGAATAAACATCTGCTGGGGTGGAGCTGAGAAAGAAAGGTATCTGTTGAAATTCCTCGGAGCCGTAGGTATAGTCCCCATAAATGACCAATAAAAAGGTCTACTTTTTTGAAACTGGGCATAGTACAAATTTATTTTAATGAGATGAAAGGGTGGGACTTATTGACCTGTTGGTCTGGAGTCAAACATTAATTTCGTTATTTTATGAGTTTTAAAAGTAACTAGCGTGAAAGTCCGTGTACACGGGCCAAAGTGCAGATTTTCATTAACACAGTAGGGCCACTATAAATGCAAAGGCCACAGCTCCCTCTAGTGGTGACAATAGGCAAAGCAATGCGAGTTGGCATTAGCTCTATATATCCTAAAACAACAGCTCCCTCTAGAGGTGGCAACAGGCGAAGCTACTGCATCGGATAAAACATATATCTGGCCTTTTATTATATTGCTAGATTCGATATATGTGAAATGAATTGATATATGACAAATTTATTTTTATATTTAAATGTCTAAATGTTTAAATTTGTACTCGTTTGTGTAAGACCAATTTGATAGGTCAAATCCTAAAGAGAGACAGAACAGAGGTGAGGGAGCGAGAGAATAACTAGAGAAGCTTAAGTTAAAGGGGTAGTTCGGTCAGAAATGTTATTGGCCCAATCGATCGGGCATGTATTTTAGATCATACATCGATCGTTCTTAAAAAAAAATTCCAATGCAATTTAGCTGAATTTTCTCCCTTTAACACTTGCGAAAACGACAGGTCGGGTACTGCCATTTTGTGCTAATCTTATCCGTTGATCCATCACCCTAAATTCAAGTGACCTCACCACACTAATTCAGATCACCTGCCCCTAACGCTGACATCACCAGATGGCTCATGCCCCATTTCACTACGCCAATGCACGTCTCATGTCAACATCCTCTGTGCGCATTCTATGGACGTGTCTCCATGGAAATGCCAAGACGCCTCGTTCCTCGACAAGTGTAAGCAAAACCCTTTCTGATCATAACAGTGTCAGTGTATTTCATTTCGAGCTTCCCAGACTTGTTACTGCTCTGTTCAGTTATCTGCCAAGTATGACACACTGAGAACCCACACCTATACTATCTAAAATGAATTAACTCAGTAGTCGCTTTTCATTTCTTATATTATGGACAAATGTCTTTACCAAACCATATTTAAACATGTGTCCTTGAAAACTTTTAAAGTTTGAGCCTATTAATCTTGTCTTTTCAAAATTTATTTTTGTAACATGGCTGTTTCTATGCTTGTCTTTCTTTAACATTCAATGTTAATGGGAAACCTCTTTTCTTTACTGTATACAAACAAAAACATTTTTTATTTACCTCACTGTTGATTCTGTGCTTCTTCAGTATTCAGGAACTATGGCAACAATTCAGCCCTACCTGTACGAGCCTGAATATTCAGAAGAGGAAATCCTTGAAAGAGAATAAAGTCCTGGAATGTGTCCTTTATCCTACATAGTGCAAGAGGTACTAGGCATTGTGTCTCTATAATTGGGACTGGACATGGAACGAAAACCTTAGGAGGCGCTGACGCATGCGAGATGAGAACACACGTAACAGCTTTCATTAATCACATTCCTTCCCACAGTACGCATATCAGAGTACCAGCTATTAGGCGACTCTGAATGCTGAATGCCAGAAATGGCGTCAAAGCCCAACCCTTATATAAATCATATGTCATTTGTATTTTTCATTTTATTTGTCTAATAAAATCTGTGGGGGTGGCTGGCAAAACAGTGAGACATTGTTTGATTCTTATTTATCATAGATATATTCACACCATAGCTTATGAATCTACTAACATTATTTTCCTTCATATATAACTGTCCATCCCCCCCTTTATATGGACAGCCCATATAACAGACAAACAACATACCTTCATACACTCTGACAACCACGACCAGTGTCACACAAAACAATATAATTATCGGTCTATCAAGAAAGCATAATGCAGAATTCCTAGAATGAATTACATTCAGTTTATCATTATCCCTACATAACAGAGGTTTGAATACATCGTTCAGGCATCCTTGCTTATCCCTGGAGAGGAGAAAAAATGTTAGCGAGAAAGAGAGAGCGAAAGAGAAAGAGAGAGCGAAAGAGAAAGAGAGAGCGAGAGAGAAAGAGAAAGAGAGAGCGAGAGCGAAAGAGAGCGAGAGCAAAAGAGAGAGCGAGAGCAAAAGAGAGCGAGAGCAAAAGAGAGCGAGAGCAAAAGAGAGCGAGAGCAAAAGAGAGCGAGAGCAAAAGAGAGAGCGAGAGCGAGAAAGCGAGAGCGAGAAAGAGAGAGCGAGAGCGAAAGAGAGAGCGAGAGTGAAAGCGAAAGAGAGAGCGAGAGCGAAAGAGAGCGAAAGAGAAAGAGAGAGCGAGAGCAAGAGCGAAAGAGAACGAGAGCGAGAGACCCTTTTCCCATCAGGGCCGACCGGGTTCTAGACCTTCAAAAATTGAAAAAAGATTAAAAAAAATAGAAAAAATAAAAAATGAAAAAACAAAAAATCAGGGGTGTGCCACCCTGGCAGGGATCCTTTACTAAACGTCTTCTTCATCAGTTATGTCCTTAATCTGTCAATTGAGCTTTGGAATGTACCTTGTCTTAGAGTCTCTTCGGACATCCGAGAGAGGCACCCAATATCGTAACTCCTTGCGTACGGCGAGAGGCGTACAGAACACTACCTCATATTGACCTTGAAACCTGGGACTGTTCCATCGACACACAAAATGTATCACTTAGGTCAACTCCCCAGGTAATAATGGTCCAGTTGTGGCAGATATGTTTGCAGTTGCTGCCCCTTCCGGTGTGTCCTGTCTTTCGCTCCTGGGTGGTGCAACTGTCGTGAGATATATTTACTAGCATGTGTTAGTGCCGATAAATATTCCCTAAATTCCTCTCCTAGTACTGTCGCTGCTTGATGTGCATCTGACGCTTTCCTCACAAGAGATGTGGGGGTTTGCATGTGCCTGCCTGTGACTATTTCATGTGGTGTCAAATGGTGGTCCCAACTAGGCTGTGTGCGTAAACTGAAGGCGGCCAAGGGCAAACCCTGTATGTATGTGCAATTTATGTAACACTGCTATGCCTAAGACAATGCGCCCAGTTACCCGAGGGTTCGGCCGCACTTTACAAATAAACAAACTAAACAGTGTACCCAGTGTTTCTTCAACATGGACCACAATTTTGACAGTTTACTTTTCAGAAGCCCATTTATCCTCTCCACAGCGCCATTAGCCTGAGGGTGGTAAGTTGAGCACCTTCGATGTTTTATGCCCAATAGCGCTGTGACATGCTGAAATAGCGCATTAAAGAAACGTGTGCCATTATCCAATCTGAATGCTCCACACATGCCTGATCGTGGAAACCCCTCTCTGACCAGGAACTGTACTGCACACCTCGCATCTGGGTGTGCACATGGTCCTGCCTCCACCCACCTTGAAAAGGGGCAAACCACCACAATAAGGTACCTATATCTATTGCACCTTTCCCCATATCTGCATAATCTCTAAGCAATTCACAAAACGGCTCCGTAGGGTGAGGCAATGTACCTCTTAATGTCCGTAATGTCATCCCTGTGCTAAAGCCTTGGCATGTCAGACAGTGTATTGCTTTTACAAACCAGTCCTCCTGAATATCTGCCACAATATGTTGTTTGGAGCTGTGGGAGGGGAAATGTAGTTGCTCAAATGCCACAGAGTTATTCTTGAGGCATCACCACCTTCCCAGAACTCTGCTGCATCCACGATAAATCAGTGGGAGACTGTTTGCATCCCCTCCGCAACCACAGCCCCTTTTCCTCCTCAGGCGTTTTCCCTTGCAAATCTATAATCTGTGATATGGGCAATGCTGTGTATGAACTGTGGTGTCGCTTTCTACAGGGGTGGTCACTATACTATCTGTTACCATTGTATCTGGGAGATAGGCTGCCAACTTGGCTGCCTGGTTCACCGTCGCGTTGCCCTTACAGATTTCATCCGTGGCATTAGTATGGGCAGCACATTTGACGACTGCCACAGTGGAGGGCCATCATAAGGCTTCAATCAGTTCTTCCAACAGCCTTGTACACTGCACTGGAGAGCCTTCTGCCCTCCAAAACACTCTCCTCTTCCACCGAGACAGACCCGCATGCACTGTTGTTGTGACATATGCCGAGTTTGAGTGGATGGTGACACACTGCCCTTGAGAGGCTCTCACTGCCTCGATGAGTGACACGTTCTGCTGCCTGAGCTGAATAGTGCATAGGTAATCATTTCATGATCAGAATTTCATGCTCCGCCATTTACAGCGCACCACTGCTGTCCCTGTGTGCCTCTGTCTCGTCTCCTGGTCAATTGTTGATGACCCATCAACATATAGTATATCTCCTTCCGTCAATAAACTGTCTCCAGCTTTAGATTTACCCTCCTCTTCACCCTCGTATGTAGCACAGTCATGCATTTTCAGGTCATTATCAGTGGATGCATCTATCAAAAATGTAGCAGGATTCACCGTCCTACACGTTACTATATGAATATGAGGTTTGGATATTATAATCTCATATGCAGAGGATATCTGAGTCATCCTTTCCAAAATGGTGAATAGTGAATGTTCCACAAACAAGGTAACAGCGCACCCCATGACAATCGTGGAACTTTCCTCTATTGCAAATGCAGCCGCTGCGATTGCTTGTTCACACGCAAACTGTCCCTGCATGACTGAGTCGAGCGTCCCACTATAATAAGTCAATGGCTTGTGGCCTATTGTGCACTTTTGAGTGAATACTGCAGTCATGAGTCATCCATCAGAGTGGGAAAATAAATACAACTCCTGTGAATAATCCGGAGTTGCTAAAACAGGGGCTGTGCAAATATCTTCTTTCAAGTCCTCAAATTGTCTATTCATTTCTTCAGTCCATTCCAATTTACTGTATTTTGTCTTCTGTCCCTCTTTGAGACTTTGTAACAGTGGCATTGTGTAGTCTGGGATCCACGCCCTACAATAATTACATAACCCCAAAATCTGCTGCATTTCCTTGACAGTACTGGGCCTAGGGGTGGCGCGTACTGCCGCCGCCCTATCTGGTAGTATTTTATTCCTGTTTGCAGAGACAAGTTGCCCCAAATATAGTACCTCCTGTTGGCAGTAATGTAGCTTCTTTTTATCTGCCTTGTACCCTTTGTGAGACAGCAATTGCAATAGAATCCCTCCTGTACTGCTGTTAATTTTCACTACATACCAGCAGATCATCCACATACTGGACGATTGTGCTAGGCACCTGAATACTTCGCAAGTCAGCATACAGCACTCTATTGAAAATACTCAGACTTTCACAGTACCGTTGAGGCAATCTCGTGTGCTTGAAGCGCTGTTAACAATGCGAAAACACAATGAGATACCATGAATCAGGGTGGAGTGGGATTGAGAAGAACGCATTCTTCAGGTCCACCACTGTGAAGTACGTCGCTGTTTTGGGAATGCTACATAGAATCATTGCAGGATTCGGAAGTACCGGAAACTTCTTCTGCACCACGTCATTAAAAGGACGTAGATCCTGGATCATCCTCAACTACCCCCTCTTGGTTTCTTGACTGGGTATATGGCCGTATTACACAGGGACGTGGATGGCACAATGATCCCTTGCTCTAATAGAGCCTGAATAGTGCCTTTTATCCCTTATTCCGCTTCCCTTGACAACGGGTACTGCCGCACCCTCGGAGTACTGCTCCTGACTTCAATGTAATCTGTACTGGGGTCACATCTCTCAGTAACCCAACATCATGTGGATAAACAGTCCATAATCATGCTGGCAAATGTCGTATGTCCTCCTCAAAGAATAAAGATGGGGTCACCACTGCCATGAGGGGGCACTGTACCGTCCTATACTGGCACCATGATATCACAGGGGATGCAGATTTCCAAAAGGATCTCCCCATTTTGCTCACTATCCTCAAATAACTCCTCATCAGTCATTTCCTTCAATTGTGCTGTCGGGTCTACACATAATATGTTGCGCCACTCACACCTATCCTGATCGGTTGCAATCAGGACTACTCTTTTGTCTGACACTACTAGTCCTTGCAAATCTAATGACAATATTGTCCCTGCCACCAACTTGGGTGGCACCATGGGTCGGAAAATAAAATCCATGGGCACTCGCCAACATTTTGTCGCAATTTGAGGCACTGCTTTTGCTAGTACCTTGATGCCATTAACAAATATGTCTGGGTCCACAGGAACTCCACGGACTACTGACTCCCTTGCCATTGCATTGAGTATTACCATTGCTCGAGCAACACACATCCCCGGAGTGGAACATGCTACCCCTTGATCTGTGATGATATATTTAAATTTAGTTTACTGAGTGGATCCCTACCCAACAAGCTAGCAGGGGAACTCTCTGAATATAACAAGCAGACTCATACTATCTTTCCTCCCACTTTTATATCTAATTATATCCTCAGTGTATGATACCGTAGAAATAGCCCCAGACAACACTGCGTGTCAAGAGTTTTACCTGATAATGGAAAGTTCCCCTCCATAATGCATGATTATGTTGCACCTGTATCTACCATAAATATAAATTGCTTGTTTCCTATTTCCACCTCCACCAAGGGCTCCTCTTCAGGGTGTGCAGTTGACAAAAGGATTGGACATGCGAGTGCTCTCTTTGGGCTGTCTTAATCAGAATATGTATGTGTCCCAGGGAATGAAAAAGGGTGCCCCCCACCATCGTAACTCATTGGAACGGGGCACCCGTTCCCCCTGCCATTCTGATAAACTGTGTTACCTCACCCTGCTGCGGTTGTTGCCCACATTACCCTTGCCTGTCAGCCCCATAAGGGAACTGATTCTGACCCCCTTGCCCAAATTGTGGGTGTCCCATTGCTTGAGGCCCTTGGAATCCCTGCCCTGGAGGTGATGGTCCATAATTAAATACCATCCCAGGCCTGTTCCTGCATTGCCTTGCAAAATGCCCCCATCTCCAGCAATACCAGCACTGTGATGTTCCCAAGCCTCCTCCGTGGGAGCCTTATCCCCTCCAAAGCCTCTTGGCTCCTCAAAATCCCCCTCTTCCCCTTGGTGCTCCTTATACTGGCCCTGTGGGTTGTGGTACTGTCCACCCCCCACTCCATTGTCCCTGTCCTCCTTCCGCCTGTACCGGAAGGCGGAGCGTCCTCTGACGGGCCCATAGGTCAGAGCTCACCTTAAAGTACCTGTAACACAAGATAGCTGCACCATGTGAGGAATGGGGGAGCCGGATTCACTTACCCCAACACAATTCAATAAGGACAACTCAATGGTTTGGCACTGGCGTGTTATCCTTGGTTGTCGTTTTCATTCATTCATGAGTCTGTCCGGGCCCTTGTGCCATTACCACTTGCCATCCATTAAGGCTTTTTGGGTCTCTTCGTGGACAGTCTGTAGGTACTCTTCATTTAATGTCAGCTACTGGTACGGTTGTCTAAGCGGGTACCATGCAGCCCATGGTTGTCTGGTTATGGGTGCTTCAACAGGTATTGCTCTTCTGATGTGCACTGGGCAGAGTCCAAGTGCAGCTCTCTGTTGGTTCATCTGCTCCTGATATGTCACATACCTTGGCGGGTATTTTCCTGGTATGTCAAAATGAGGGCAGGGGTACAGGCCATGTCTGGGACCTCCTCTACACTCCCCCCTCTGGTCGGTTCATCGACAACTTCTGCTTCCTCCATTGGATTCATCTTCCTTGGTTCTTCTGTATCTTGTTCGTCGTCTTCATGGTTTGTACAAGATGGTGCGAACGTGTGTATCTTTGGAGTCCATATCTTTATCACACCTTTCAAACTTCCTGCTGTTCATACATGTTCGTCTTTGTTCCAGGTCATTAGCTGGCATTGTCCATTTGGGCTGCAATAGATCCATTTTCCTTCATACTTTCTTTGTTTCCTGGGATACGTAAACTTTGTTCCTTCTGGGGTAAATTCACTGGTCTTCACAAAGTCTCTTATTTTTTCATCAGTCAGGTCTCTGGGCTTCCATCCTGGTTCGACATCAACCATGATTTTCATTCCAATGGCTTTCTTCGCAGTTTTCTGGCACTGTGTTATGATTATCTTGATAACACAGAATCCTAGTAGTATCATTACTAGCAGGGCTCCCAGAAACTTGAATATATCTGCCATCCATTGTGGGACCCATGAGAATAGTGCTCCAAACCAGCTGTCATCATCCACTTCATCAGTTTCATTTGTCATCTGGTTCTTTAGGTTTGTCAACATACTTATGGCTTCTGTTAAGGTTCCATTTTCTTCATCATGCAAAGGTATAAATGTGCAACCTGATTCTCCGATTTTTGCGCAAACACCTCCATCCATTGCTGTAATCATGTCAAGTACATATCTGTTCTGGAGGGTCATCAATCGGATTGCTCTCAGTTCTTCTTTGATCGCGTTAAATCCTTTTATGGTGGTGTTGATGGTCTGCAATAACTCCCATCTGGTTATCTGCAACCATTTAACATTCACTCTGATTTGGATGTGTGGCAAGAGTAGGGTTGTGAATACCGTTGAGGTGAGGCTAAACAGCCTGTGTTCGGTATGGGATTGCATGGAATGCTTCTTCTGATTTGGCAAAAAAATAGTTCTCTCTCTTCATCCTGGATACCAGTTCAACAGATCTCCTCTTCCTTAGATGAGCATCTGCTTTCGGGAAACTGTCAATACTCAAGTCACTTTTTGGGATCACTAGTGCGGGAACATGGACGTTCACTAGTTTGCATATTCCTCCCCAGTTTTTCGGTAGTCTTATATTTGCCTTGGATCCACACGCCCAGTAATGGTCCATGATAACTGAGGTCCCTTGCGTTATTCCTGGGGCTTCAAAGATTCGTCCGCAGTTTTGATTCTCTCCCATTTCCCTTGTGCCATTATTTCTGAAGCACAGTTTTGGGTTTTCCAGCGGTACTACTTGCAAGGGTCCTCCTCTGTCTTTGACCCATGTCAGCAGTTTTACCAGCTTTGGCCATAAGAGGTTTGCATAACCTCTGTGAGTTCTCTATCGCTTCTTCGCAGGCTCCAAGGACCATTCACGCTCAGCATATTACTACTCGTCCTTCCCATCCATTTGGGGAGACCACTGTTCCCCAGATTTGCATTTGGCCTCCGTTCTTCCAGATTTGAGCCTCTTCTGCAGTCTTTTCTTGGACGTTCAGTCTCGGGTTTATTTCTCATCTTGTTCCCGATCCTTTGGTTTCTGGCTTCTCGTACCTGATCACGTGATTCCTGGTATGCGCCCTGTTTCTTGTTTTAATGTCCTGGACATAGCCGTCTTCATCTGGGTAATCCTTTTCAGTGGCCCATGTCAATGAGGCGTCTCTACCCATAAATTGTCCTCTGGTGTTACACATTGCTACGTGTAACATATAGTGTGCTGTAGGGACATCAATTTCTACAGCCACAAAGATCTTGGATTTTCCCATGCTGTACGGTAGAAGTGCACAGATGAAGTATTCTCCTTCTGATTGCCTTCTTCCCACTTGCTTCATGTGCTGGTACCAAATGTTGTTTTGGGGATGTGCTGGGCTGTCCAGGTAATCGTTTAGTTCATTGTCGTCTTCCTGTGGGCTTCTCTTGATTCTAAGTGTCCTTCTGTAGTTCGCTATAACTATATCTTTAAATGCGTCTGTGCTGCTTTTCCACTCTGGGGGCTTCTCTGGCATGCTTTTCGGTGGAGCAGATTTCGTTATTTGTATTCCTGTGGTAGAAGGTCTTGCATTTCTTTTCCTCTCTTTTTGTATTCTTTCGTAAATCTCCTTTAACCACCATTGGTTTACCATCTGCCCAACGCTTGGCTGCGTCGTGGGCCTGATACTTGTTCCTTGCTTTGGAACTGGTGTGCTTGTTATTACAGTCTCTGTGGTTTTATTTTTCAGCTCCTTGTGTAGTTTCTTTGCTCTAACTATAAACGGGAATAAATGATCTATCAGCATTTGCGTATGTCCTGTGAATTCTCTTGTGGCTGCTTCAGTTCTTTTGAGTGATTTTGTTACATCTTCTTTAGTTGGTCTTTCGCTTGCTTCCTCTTGGTCACTTCCACTATTTTCTGGGACTGGTTGTTCGGTAGGCAGTCTTGCACTCTTTGTTGCCTTCGTTCGAGGTCCTGTAGCCATTGACACTTGCCCTTGTTCATGTGCATCCAGTGTGTGAGTGCGTGTAGTGGTCAGTGCTACGTTTTCCTTCATTCCGTGCTGACCCCGTCTCCAGCTTTTCTCTACATTTGTTACCTCAAATGTATAGGAATCACTGCCAATTACATTCAGTTTTAGTTTGTTTACTTGACCATCAGATTTTCTTGGAACTGGAATAACTATATATGGTCTGGGTGTTTTCGTGGGACTTATGCATACGTTATCTGGTGGGTGCACTGAAATTGGGACGCTTCGTGCACCAATGAATAATGCAGTTCTGATAGTTAACGACAGAGATCTATATGAAAGGTGGCAGCATTTCCTTCCAGGGAAGTGAGGGCGCCCCTCTGTTGGCGGTAGGACCAAGTTAGTGTTCTGGGCCCCCATTTCGAACATGAGTCTATTGTCAGTGTTTATTTCTTTTTACTTACTCGGATCTTGTTTCTCAAAAGTTTGTAACAAAGTGTCGAGTGCTTCTCAAGTGTCCCCCCTCTTGCGGGTGATGACGGTAGTCTCTGGTTATGGGATACAGTTCCCTTGCTACACTATGGAGAAAGGTTAGGCTAACATCTTTGGTAAGTCACATTCATTATGCATATCTAAAATAGGTAAGCTCCCAGTGCACTCGCCGAATTTGCTTTGGTCCTGAGGACATGCTAGAACCTGTTCAATGAGAAGAAATGGAAAAGTTGGTACCAATTGACAATCAAGCCCAGAAAAATTAAAGAAAAATAAAAAATAAAAAACATAAATAAAAGTGAAAAATAAACGAAAAACACGACTGTGAAGTTCTCGTTTCTGCTCTTCTTGATCTGTCCCTCGGCAGAAAGATGAAGAACTGTGTCTCTGTCCCCACGATCTGTCCCTCGGCAGACGGTTTCACTGGAATCTCCTTAGGTGCTCTCTTTGGAAGTTGGACAGCTCCACTTGGAGCATTATGACAAGGAGGAGTGTGCCCATGTGTGCGATATATTAGCTGGATCTCTGAGGAAGGTGATAATGTCAACCTCTGCAGGCCTTCCCACCATTTCTGGATAGTCAGTGACTAGGCGGAATAGGACATTGTGAGCCAGCTGGCTGTCCTCGGGTGACAGGGACATTTGTCCTGCTTGGCTGGTTACAGGATCACTGGCCTTTCTTTTGACGGGAACAGTCTCTGCACTTTTCTGCTGCGTGGATTGAGACCATGTAGTTTAGCTTGATCCGCAGTTGGTTCAAGTGTTCAGTGTTTCTTGGATCTCTGATGTACGTAAGTGTATCTGTTATTCTCCCGACGAGTCCTGGGCATTCCTCTCTGATGCGAAAAAAAAGGGTGTACGTGAGTTCATCGATGATCACTTGTGGTGGAAGCATTTGTGTCCTTTCCACTGTGTTCGGGCAACTCGGCGAAGGCTTCCGCGATGACAGTTATCAATTGCCTGATTATTTTTTTTGTTGGCAGGGTCTTGAATAAAGTCTCCGACACTGGTTACTCTTCCTACAAGTGACAGATATGATATTACTACTAGTTGCAAGTAGGTGAGTACATCCCATGTGAGATTTCTGCTGGGAGATACCATAAGTGCTGTAAAACAAAGTTTTGGTGTCTGCTGCTTCAGGATACTGTGTTATGCTCTCACATAAACGTCTTGCTTGTAGTCTAACAGGGTCTTGGTTTCTCAACAATGGCCAAGTGTGGCTTGATTCAGAAGTTCGTTTTGGCTTAGCTGCGCATTTAACTTCTTCACCCTGCAACTGTGATGCACAGAGTGTCCATATTATTGTCCTTTATCACCTTTTTTATGCTGAGAGGGAATGTCTTAGTTAAAAGCCACAATTTTTCACCCAGAGTTCTTTTTGTCTTGGCTTTGCTGCTCATGCGTCCTTCTTCCTCGTCATGGATCTCGTCTGCATGTGCTGAGGTTCTTCCCCGTTGTCTGTGGTTTCTTTGCGGTGAAGTGCAGCTTCAGGGATCTCTCCGATGTAGGATTTAATGTCATTTAGGAAAATCCATGCTCTCCTGCCCTGCAACTTGACGGCAGAGGGCGTCCAGTCCTTACTATGAAAGGGCCATTGAATCTTGGCTCATCCCACCTTTTCCTGGTGTGGTTCTTTACCAGCACTGCATCACCAGGGAAGACGAGGGGCACATGTAGACCTTGAACTGTGTCTGTTTCAGCACCTCCTGTTGTGTTGTGTTTTGTGCTGTGCTGCACCCTTTTCACTGTCGCTGCAGTTGGTCTGAAATGACAGAGGCTCGATGTCATGCAGTTCAGGTACTCCTGCATTTCGGTTCCGAATACCTCTCTAGTTGGCTGGGCATCACATCTAGCTCTATCTCGGGAGGGTAAGGGGGTCTTCATTCTCCTTCCCGGAACTATCTTGTGCGGCGTAAGATGATGGTCGGAGCCTGGTTGGTTCCGAAGTGCATACAATGCCAGTGGTAGACAGTGCAGCCATCCCTTTTTTAGAGTGAGTTTCAACTTGGCTATCCTCTCTTAACAAGCCATTGAGTATCTCACAGATACCATTACCCTCAGGATGATACACCGACGAGAACTTGTGCCTTATACCAAGCAACAAGCTGATCTGTTCAAATACTGCATTGACAACGTGAGCCCCGTTATCTGACCTCATTACCTCGCACCGCCCCATCTAGGGAACACTTCCCTCACCAGGAACTTAGAAGCACAGGTTGAATCTGGGTGTGTACAGGGACCTGCTTCTATCCATCTAGAGAATGGATACACCACTACAATTAAGTACCTGTACCCGTTGCACACTTGAATCATGTCGACATAATCGATATGCAAGTGTTGAAAAGGCCCATTTGGCCGGGGGATGACTCCTCTCACTACTTTTAATGTGTGCCCAGCGGTGAATTGCTGGCAGATTATGCAGTTCACCATAAAGAATGCAACATGCTCTGCTAAATTCGGTGTAAACCAGTCTTCTGCGAGCGTTGAAGCGAGATTTTCTTTTGAGACGTGCAAAGGGTAATGTAATTGCTCCAATGCTATCTTTAGTTGGGCTACAGGCATTACTGGTTTACCAGTGCTGTCTTGCCGCCCCAACCCATCAGAGGGGTTTAAAGAACGCCCTTGATGCTTCCATAGATGCTTCTCATCCTGAGGTGCCTCTCCTTTGAGGTCCATTAGTTGGGTCTGCCCCATATTGCTATAGGTTTCTGGTGTGGCTCGCGCTACCATCATTTGCTCATGGGTGTGCGCCACTTCTACTTCCATGATCGTTTCACTCTTGGATGCCATACGCTTGGCTTCCGTGTCTGCTGCATGGTTTCCGTGTGACACGAAATCTGTCCCTTTGGTGTGCGCGGTGCATTTCACAACCGCTATGCCCACTGGGAGCTGTAGTGCCTTTATCAGCCTGTCCAATAAGGCTGCATGCTGCACTGGCGTGCCGTCCGCTCGGAGGTAGCCTCTCCTTTTCCAGCGTGCTAGTCCTGCGTGCACAGTTGATGTCACATAGGCGGAGTCACTGTACACCGTTACTTCCTGGTCTGCATGATTCTCAATGGCGAGCATCAACGCCAATAGTTCTGCAGCTTGTGCTGAATAGTGAGATGGTATTCGTGCACTGACGAGTACTTGAAACTCTCCATTCGCTTTGTGTTTTACCAAGGCCACGCCTGTGTACGTTTGTCTGTCTTCTTGGTCGATTCTTGAAGAACTGTCAATGAACATGATCTCACCACCCGCCAGGGCATTTTCTTTACCCTGGGGATTTCATCATAGAATTCCTCATAGTTTGCAGTCGTGTATGGGTTCTCCCTCAGTGACTGGCTCAGCTATGAACATAGCTGGGTTTACTGTTTTACATTGAACTACTTTGATCGATGGGTTAGAGATAATCACTTCATAGGCAGACACTCTCTGAGATGTCAGTGTGCCATTTGGTTTCTCTAGAATGACGAGTGCTCGACGTATAACGTCATGGAGCATCCCATTACAATGGATGACGCCTTCTCCAAGGTGAACGCTGCAGCAGCTAGATTTTGTTCGCATGGGAAATGGCCTCTCATAACTGGGTCCAAACTCCCACTGTAATACGCCAGGGGCTTGTACCCCAGCGAGGTTCACTGAGCGAGTACTGCCGTCATAACATTGCCATCTGTATGTGAAAACAGGTAGAATTCCTCTGCATAATTAGGAATCCCAAGAACTGGGGCCTTACAAATCGCCCCTTTAAGTTCTGCAAACCCCTTCTCCATTGCCTCAGCCCGTTCAATCTTTTCCTTTGTCGTCTCGGCCTTCTTTAGGGCCTGAAGCAAGGGCTTGGTATAAGAGCTGCAATCGAAGACCCATGCTCTGACATAATTGCACAGGCCTAGGAAGCTCTGCATTTGCTTTATCGTGAGCGGCTTAGCAGTGTTCATGATGGCTTCAGCCCTTTCTGGGGTTACCTTTTTCCCCTCGTGTGAGATTAGCTGGCCTATGTACAGAACCTCTTGTTGACAGTATTGTAGTTTTTCCCTGTCAACCTTACATCCTTTCTCAGCCAGTATAGTTAGTAGCTGGACTGAAACACGCCTGCATTGCTCTTCTGTGGTGCTGCAGATCAGAATGTCGTTCACATACTGCATAACACGGTCTACTGCAATATTGCTTAGGTCCATTTGCAGGACTCTGTTGAAAATGGACATGGATTCACAATACCCCTGTGGCAATCTCGTGCTCTTCAGACGCATTTGTCTGAATGTAAATTATGTCAGATCTTGTGAGTCATGGTGCAACGGGATTGAGAAAAAAGCATTTTTCAAGTCAATCACAGTGAAATATTTTGCCTCAGTGGGTATGTTGCATAGGATTGTAGATGGATTAGGGACTAGAGGGAACTTGGCTTCAACAATATCGTTTAATGTTCTTAAATCTTGGATTAAACGCCAAGACCCTCCTTTTGATTTCTTGACGGGGTAAATCACTGTATTACAGGGTGATTCTGACGTCACTAGGATGCCCTGCTCCATCATGGCGGAAATCGTCTTCGCGATCCCTTCATCTGCTTCTCTGGACATGGGATATTGCTCGCTCTTGGTAAAATTGCTCCTGGTTTTAGTTTAATTTTCACTTCCCCAGCCCCTTTCAGAAGGCCTATGTCATAAGGCCCTGCAGTCCATACTGATCCAGGCACTTGGGCCATGTCATCATCAAAATATGCGGGACGGACCAGCGCCAACATCATTCTCTGTGGCACTTCTTGCTTAATCATTTTGACCCAGAATATGAGACTCACTTCCACCCTCGTCTCTTCTAAGTCAGGGTGTTCTTCGAACAGATCATCATCAGTGACGTCAGTCACTCGATACCCTTCTTCAATGGCGATAATCAAGCACCATTGTCTGCCTTCGTCATCATACCCTTCGACCAGTGCTACTTTCCCCTCGCACTGCGGCAGTATGTATCATTAAGGGAAATACTTGTCCCTCTTCTTCATGCATAGGTATTCTTGGTCAGAATAGGAACTCATCAGGGGTTCTCATAGTTTTATCTGCGAGGCCTGGCAATCCCGCCATAAGCACACGTACGCCATATGCGAAGACTTCTGGCTCTAATGGTATAGCTCTCATGGCTATGCGTCCGGAGTATGCTCTGATTACTTCGCACACGTTTGAATAATGCATTCCTGGAGTGAAGCATACTATGCCATCCTCGTAAACAAAATTGTCATGTTCAACTTTGTCATTAAGTCCCGACCCAAAAGGTTTACTGGGGTCTGGCGTGAATATAATAAGGGTACGTTCATCTCGCAATCCCCAACAGAGACTGGGAGATTGTCCGTAAAGGGAACTCTACTGAGAGCTCCTGTCAGTATCTATGGACTGGCCGGACAAGGAAAAGTTGCCTTCTCGTATGCATTATCGCGTTGCACCCGTGTCAACTAAGAAGGAATATTCTTTCCGCCCTATGACAACATTTACCCTTGGTTCCCTGTTAGGGTCTGGTGTCACTGATAGGATAGAGCACATCAGAGTTCCCCGTGAGCTGTCCTATTGTATATATAAGTTCGGTCCACTGTACACTTGTGGATTTCCTCCATTTCCAGGGTTGACTCCCCCTCCGGAGTTAGTTCCCTGAGGCATTTGCAGAGGTGCCTGTTGGGTTTGCCCTTGTGGCGTGTTCCCCAGGTTCGGGGGCTGGACTACTTGGTGCATACCTTGCTGCAAGCCTGGTGCTTGCTGCTGCACTGTGTGATTCTGTGCACCGCCTTGTTGTGGGACAGCAGGCTGATTCCCCATGCCTGTTCCCATTCCTTGGCCATTTTGCCCCGCGCCTTGGCTTCTGCATACGCGTGCCACATGCCTTGTCATGATACATAGCAAACAAACAGGCAGTGGGCGGACCATCTGTCCATTTGACATCTCGGGACCGCCCATCTGCACTTTTTGAAAGCCGCCTTGATGATTCTGAAAACTTCCCTGATTACTGTGAAACCCTCCCTGATTACTCTGCCATCCTCTTCCTCTAAATCCCCTTCCCCTCGGGTAAATTCCTGCGCTACCCTGGTTATTCTGAGATGGGTTAGTCGCTTGTTGTGCACTCGGTTCAGCTGGGTTTGTCAACATGGCTCCTTCGAGAGCATTCTTTGACAGTTTCTTTTGCACCAGCTTCGCTTCCTCACCCTTACGAGTTGCCTCCTTTTTTTGGTTTTCTTGCAACAATCTACAGTAGTGTGCAATTGTCAATTGTATTTCGGCCCACGGTTTAGCTTCTACTCCTACCAATTTCTTGAGCTGTTTTTGCACCGGTTCAGGCAACCCTTGGCACAATATATGGTAGAATACAGGGATAGATTTTGTCCAAGATTCATGCGTTTCGAGCAACCATGCGTCTTGAAAATTCTGGATATAAATCAACGGATCCTAAGACTCTTTCATTTTCGAGTCATTATAGCTCCCATATCGGAGGTGTCTGGGTACAGCACTCTTAGCGCTTTCCACACTGCTGTCCTACAGTTATTAAATGGCGCCCCATCATGGGTAGTGTTAATTATGGTTACCCCAGAGTACCCAGCCCATTTCCATACATCGTCTGCCCTTTCACCAAGTATGGCGATCAGGAAGCCCTTAATGTCCCCTATAGCTAAGGTGACACCCCCTATCATTTTTTCTAACTCATATATCCACTTCCCGGCTCCCGAAGTCAGCATTGGGAGCTTGTTTTTCAGGTTCTCTCGATCCATGTGTGGCCATGGAATATATTGTGGTCTTGCTCCCCCTTTTTCTAGCAGCGGGAAATGGAATGCGCAGTCTTCCTTCTCTTTCCCCATAGCTCTCCTGTCTATTGCTGGGACAGCATTCCCGCATCGCCGTCTACCTGGCATTGTCCTCAATCTGTCTACATAGGCAGATGCTGGCCCCCCCTCAGACCGTGGGGTGTTCCCTCGTGTTGGCCAGGCTGTGCGGTGGACTTCGATGCCCTAGGTGCGGACTCGCTAGCGTCTGACCATCGTACCCCATGTCCCTTGGGAGCCGCTTTTCGCGCTGTCTCCCTTCTTCGTGTGCCTCGTCCTCCGTCTCCTCACTGGAGTCTGACGCTGATTGTTCCCAGTTCACGCAACTCCTTGCATCTTCGTCGTTCTTACTAATTTCTAGCCTATCTAGGGACAGTCCCCTGCTCCTACTACTTCGGGTGACATCTTCAGTGTCATATAGCTGTGTCGGTCTAGAAAAATGGACACCTCTCACGATTGACGGCAAACGTATTTTGGTGGCCGAAGACCAACCGTCTCATGTACATAACGATAGAAATACAGATTTCAGAGTTTGACCAATGAGCGGCCATTTTGATGTAACAAGGATCGCCATTTTGTTCTCTAACGATTGCTCATTGCTTTCTGTTCAAACTGCTTCGCAGCACATTTTTTGCTTACTCTGCTCGACTGTTAAAATTGTTGTCTGAACGTGAAAGGACAAGGCCGCAAGGCCGCAAGGCTAATAAGGAGTTCGTTGAAACACAACGTAGGCAGCTCTGGGGAGGAATGCCCAGCTCCCTCCCGAATATAGCCTTGAAGGAGAGCCGCAGGGCATTTAATCATTTCACAGCTGCCAGCCAGTCTGGTTATATGGTAGAAAATGTTAGAATAAAGCAGCTAAAGGCTTGAATTATGCTCTTCTTACGGCCCCCCCTTTCCCGAGCCCTGTAGAGCGTGTCGGCTCCCAGGACACGAATAGCGCCTCAAAGATAGCAAGGTCTGGAATGTGACTCTTCCCCCGTATGTAGCTCGCTTACAAGAATAGAAGCACTGTGTTCTGTTCAACAAAGAAAAGATGTCTCTACACTTTCAAGGTTGCATATTGTTGCTAGAATAGATATTTGAAGGTGTCATATTCGTCGAAATTGTCCATCATCAAACCGAGTTCAAAGAAACCCAATAAAGGGCGGTGTTCAACATGTCACAGCTGATTGTATGATATGCATTTTGTATATATGTAACTGATGTACGTAATTCGCTCTCTTGCGTCCCTCGAGGTCTAGAGATACACGTCGTGGGGCGTGAGACCGAGTTGGCCAACTGAGACTATTTGCTTTGCAATAAACCCTAGCTTTGGGAATACAACCTCGTGTCTGGCTTATCTATCGTGTGTGGTGATTTGCCTTGTTTCCATAACGCAAGGGACCCCTAGGGGCCCCTTTCACTTCCTCACCCTTACGAGTTGCCTCCTTTTTTTGTTTCTTTTCTTGCAACAATCTACAGTAGTGTGCAATTGTCAATTGTATTTCGGCCCACGGTTTAGCTTCTACTCCTACCAATTTCTTGAGCTGTTTTTGCACTGGTTCAGGCAACCCTTGGCACAATATATGGTAGAATACAGGGATAGATTTTGTCCAAGATTCATGCGTTTCGAGCACCCATGCGTCTTGTAAATTCTGGATATAAATCAAAAGATCCTCAGACTCTTTCATTTTTCGAGTCATTATAGCTCCCATATCGGAGGTGTCTGGGTACAGCACTCTTAGCGCTTTCCACACTGCTGTCCTACAGTTATTAAATGGCGCCCCGTCATGGGTAGTGTTAATTATGGTTACCCCAGAGTACCCAGCCCATTTCCATACATGGTCTGCCCTTTCACCAAGTATGGCGATCAGGAAGCCCTTAATGTCCCCTATAGCTAAGGTGACACCCCCTATCATTTTTTCTAACTCATATATCCACTTCCCGGCTCCCGAAGTCAGCATTGGGAGCTTGTTTTTCAGGTTCTCTCGATCCATGTGTGGCCATGGAATATATTGTGGTCTTGCTCCCCCTTTTTCTAGCAGCGGGAAATGGAATGCGCAGTCTTCCTTCTCTTTCCCCATAGCTCTCCTGTCTATTGCTGGGACAGCATTCCCGCATCGCTGTCTACCTGGCATTGTCCTCAATCTGTCTACATAGGCAGATGCTGGCCCCCCCTCAGACCGTGGGGTGTTCCCTCGTGTTGGCCAGGCTGTGCGGTGGACTTCGATGCCCTAGGTGCGGACTCGCTAGCGTCTGACCATCGTACCCCTTGTCCCTTGGGAGCCGCTTTTCGCGCTGTCTCCCTTCTTCGTGTGCCTCGTCCTCCGTCTCCTCACCGGAGTCTGACGCTGATTGTTCCCAGTTCACGCAACTCCTTGCATCTTCGTCGTTCTTACTAATTTCTAGCCTATCTAGGGACAGTCCCCTGCTCCTACTACTTCGGGTGACATCTTCAGTGTCATATAGCTGAGTGCTTTCTAAGCGCTCGTCTTCCCTTCCCCCTTGGGATATTTGTTCCCGGTCCCATTTCATAGTATATTTAATCAATCGTTTCCCCGATGCTTCTGGTGTCGAAGTCATCTTCAATATTTGCCCCACTCGTGCTTGGTACTGAGTCATACGCAGGGAAGAAGTCTTCACATTCTACAACAGGATTGGGTTTTTTAACTTCCCGCTCCAAATATTCAAGATCCCGTGCCCTCTGTCTACGTTTGCGTTCTATATCATCATCGACTTCCTTGCGCTTCTTTGCTTCTTCTCTAGTCTTATCTTCTTCCTTTCTCCTTTCATTTCCACGTTCCTTTGCCCTTATAACTTCCTCATCTTCCTGTCTCTTTATTCTCTTTTCACATATTCTTTGCTCTTCTTCCAACCTTTGCAGGTTCTGCCTGTACTGTTCATAGGCTGCGTACAGTGTGCGACTGAGCGGAATTCCTTGCTCTTTGCGATATAGTTGTTCTCGCCTCAGCCTATCCTTTCTTTTCGTTTTCTCGTCCCTTATTTCCTTATCCTTCTCTTTTTCCTTTCTTTGTGTCTCATCAGACTTTTCCCTCGGTCTCACATCATCACTTCCTTTTCCATCAAGTTTCAACAATATCTGTCCTCCCATCCATTCGTCTTTTGCAAATGCTATCTCATCTGCTCTGCCTTTGCTTCCTTTGTTTCCATTTCTTTCCCTCTCTCTCTCCTTAACGAGAGGTCCACAACTCTGTGCCTGGTCCTTCTTTTCATCATCGCGTCTCTCCTTGTCCCTCGGGACCGCGGAGGTAAGATTCATTTCCTGATCCTTCACCTTGATTTCGTCAATACTGTACGTAGGTGACTCGTATGCGGGGTTACTATACCCCGTGGCTGCCTTGAGTTCTCTTAGCGGGTAGAGTCCCTCTGACTTACTTCCCTCGATTTCTGCATCAGGCAGGGCTGGTGGCGCGGTAGGCGTCTCACCCCCCTCCGAGCATACGTTTAATATCCAGTCTGTAGGTGGTTTTTCCTCCTTCGTCTGTTCGAACATTTTCCAAAGTTCTAGAACAGCAAGGCGTTTCTCTAGTTTTTTACCTGTGTATGTAGCATGCAGGTAAGTCATCATATGTTGTAAGACGGCTTTGGATAGGGACCCATTCTGTGGCCACGGTATAAACATCTTGTGGGTGGTACCCTTAACCCACTCAGTGCTGTACTTTTTAAGCTTGGGTGCATGTTTGGGCAACTGCTTGCATAAATGGGCAAGTGGGGTAATCTCCTCCATTCTTAAATTTCGTTACCAACAATATTTTATGCAGTTTCGACACGTCCACCAGTATGAGCGAGCACCAAATGCGCAAGCTCCAATCCAATCCTTTCCGCCAAAATTCTATATCATCAATTTACTTAAGAACAACAATCCATTGGTGATTACCTCTTAGTTACAGAATCGCGTAAAACCCAAACTTCATTTCAAACAATCAATGATACAGTTCTTTACATTTGACATATAACAGGAAATGCATGACAGACATTTGACAGACTAGACGGGCACCAACTGGACACACATATACCTGCCTTCTAATCAATACCCTGACATGGAGTTTAAACGAACCCCTTTAGTGCCGTTTTTAATCGTCACCGTAGTCTAATCGTCCCCCATTATGTGGGCTCTGAGTTCACGTTTCTTCTGACCGCTATATTAAAGCGCAGGAACAAGGCGAATCCTCTTACTTTTTAATCACAGGTGTCCTTCCTGGTATCCTTCATTTTCTCTCGGGTGTCCCCCTTGTAACCACTTTTTCTCTCTGTTATACTCGAGTCATTAACCCCTATATGTACAGTCTTCTCTACTTCTTACTATTTTATTTTTCTCCGCCACCCTCCGTTAACTTTCCCTTACTTGTTCTAATGCCTACACGACATTTGCCAAAGTAATGAGTTTATTGTTTCACTCACCACTCGCATCTTTTCCTCTCTGGAACCTCGGGATTACCACCCCTCCTTTCCTGCCTCTTGCGGTCTTTTTGCCCGATTGGCTGCCTGTGGGAATGAGAAGGGTTATGCTTTGAAAGGCAGGTTCCTTCAGACCCACTGCAGATTTTTTAGTTAGTCTATCATTGTCCACGGGAAGCTTCTCAGTCTACTCAGCCGAATGGCAAAGGACTCGTGATATTGACGAAGGCCTAGAGTTACTTTGTGCCGTCGGTCTATGGGTGTCTTAGCATTAATTAATCAATAGTTGATGGTCGGAACCATCCTCTGCTAGCAAGTGTACCAGAAGGCGGAGCGTCCTCCGACGGGCCCATAGGTCAGAGCTCGCCTTCAAGTACCTGTAAGACAAGATAGCTGCACCATGTGAGGAATGGGGGTGCAGGATTCACTTACTCCAACACAATTCAATAAGGACAACTCAATAGTTTGGCAAAGGGAAGTCTGTTTAATGACAAGTACAAAAAACGGGGAAGCAAATGGGAATCAGCAGTGTTGCGATCGCCTGTCTCGCTTCAACTTCCACAAACTTCATACAAACAGTAACATTTATACTCAAAACTCGTCATCATTGACGTCTAACTCTACACGTTCGTCATGCAATATTATTGGTTGGAAAAGGTAACTTAAGTATAGGTGCTATATCTGTATATGGTAACAGAGCATGCGGATTGGATGACTTATCGGGTGGGCGTCTACGCCCATCCCTCTACATCACACGTGATAGGCGTCACTGCAAGTGCGACGTCCTATTGGTTCTACTATCTATAGGACCCTAGATTACTTGGTCCGTTGTGATTGGGTAGGTTCACCCTGCCTCCTTTCCATCAATCAGTGCTTTAGGGCCATGTGTCAATTAGTTGGCTGAATATGGCCTTGAAACTGTAGCCTCTTATCTGGAGAAGTTATGGCATCCTTGGTTCTGGGTGGCATCAGACGTTGGTAACTCTTCGCGCCTGGCTGGTCACGTGTCTGTTCACTGTGAATCTGCTTCAATTTCCAGCTTTTCGTGTATTTGATTCTTCCTTAGCCTCACCACTTACCTTGACTTCACGGGGCAGGCTGGTATGCTGTCAAGCTTTGATTCTTCAGAGTTGCCGCTCTCCTCCCTTCCTTGGGTTGACCTCGAATTCCCAGGCTTGAGCTGCTTCTTTGCTGTGTTTCGATTCCGCTCTTCCTTCTGGCTTTAGCTGGAATATGAAACCTGGCCTGGTAGGCCTCTGGCTGCCTGGGCATGCTTTTGCTTTACAAAAATGGAGTCACACTTGTATAGTGTGCATTATTGAGGTAGATATATGGTTGGCGCTTGCCGCTCTATTCTTCTACTAAGCATTTCAAGCAGTACCGTCATCTTAGCTTCTTGCGTTCCAAGCCGATTTACATGTGTTAGCTGGTTGGATACTCCCATCTTGTTTTACAGCGATGTTTCCTTACGTTTCAACATCGTCTCCTCTTCTGCGTCCATTACATCTACTTTCATAGCTACTCGCACTGGCGTGTTATCCTTGGTTGTCATTTTCGTTCATCCATGAGTCTGTCCGGGCCCTTGTGCCATTACCACTTGCCATCCATTAAGGCTCTTTGGGTCTCTTCGTGGACAGTCTGTAGGTACTCTTCATTTCGTGTCAGCTGCTCGTACGGTTGTCTAAGCGGGTACCGTGCAGACCATGGTTGTCTGGTTGTGGGTGCTTCAACAGGCATTTCTCTTCTGATGTGCACTGGGCAGAGTCCAAGTGCAGCTCTCTGTTGGTTCATCTGCTCCTCATATGTCACATACCTTGGCGGGTACGTTCCTGGTACCTCAAAATGGGGGGCAGGGGTGCAGGCCATGTCTGGGACCTCCTCTACAGGCCCATAATTCTACAATTGTGGCATTCACAATCTGTTGAGTATCTCCTGTCCTTTCGCCCTGAGCCGGAGTCATCACTGGTGCTTGGATGCCAACCTTATTTTGTTTCTTTTCCACTAGTTTTGTCTTGTCCGTTTCCCGCTTCTGGGCGGTCTCCCTGTTCTGCTCCTTGATTCTCTTACAATGGTGGACTATTATACTTTGTATCTCTGCCCACCCCTTTGGCTTCAACTCTCTCAATTTTATCTAGTGCCTTCTGGACCTCTTTTGGTAATCCCCTCTTTACGATAATGTAGAAATATTGTACCAAGTGGTCCCATTGCCCTCCGGTCTCAACTCTCCACATTTCCTCTTACTTAAGAATAAACCTAACTGGGCCCTCATCATCAACCATTGTGCACTGCATTAAAGAATGTAAGTCAGAAGTATTGGGGTACATTTTTCCCAGGGCCTCCCATATCCATGCACTTACTTCGTTAAAGGCTGCTCCATCATATTTGTTATTTTCAAGAATTATCCCAGGGTACTCAGCCCTTACTCATATGTCCCCAGCCTGGTCTCCAACTATGGCGACCAGTAAACTCTTATGGTCTCCTAGTGCTAAGGCTCCCCTTGCTGTTCGTGTCTCAAATTCATAGATCCATTTACTGGCTACGGCTGTAAGCTGGGGGAGAGCTTTATTCAAATTATTTTTGTCCATTTGAGGCCATGGCACGTACTGAGTTATCCCTACTCCTTTATGTATAAGAGGCATCTGTATGTCTTTTTTGTTTTCAACCCCTTTCTGTTAGTTTTTTTCTGATCTTGTACTACCACAATTAAATCTGGTTGAGTTCAAGGTCTACCACTTCCCCCTGCCTCTTGTGGCAGGGATGGGGTTCTCACCGCTTCCTCTCCGCTATCTCTTTCTTCCCCTGCCTCTTCATTATTTCTGCCACCTTGATCTTCCCATTCATTTTCCCTTGCTGGTTCAACTTCTTGTCCCAGAACCGCCCATACCCTCTCCCCATCATCTTTTCTGACAAAAACATTTCTTATTGCCCCATGGTTGAATCTAACCAATAAAATCTCCTGACTTCCAATCCACTATTTTCTGCACGAGTACCCTTATTTCTGGTGTTACATCTCCAGTTTTATTTAACCTGACCAACCTTTCCCGCAATGCTCTTTAAATTAAAAAAAAAAGCGTTCTTTATTGATTTTCATAACAGACAATAGTAAATTATACCATTCCCCTGCAGTATCCCCCCCCACCCTACACTCACCCGTCACTTGACTTGTTGGCCATTGTACACACATTATGTATATCCTAAATCATGCACTTTACTGCATCTTATTTTGTTACAGTTTGCAAGGCCTCAACAGCAGTTCTCCGCCTATATTCATGACTAGGAGAAATTCTCTCGGTCACAGAGGATTCTCACTTCATTAGATATCCTTCATGTATCTCACCCTCTCCTGTTATTTGTGAGGCTATCCCCCTCTCTCGTACTGGGACTCGTTTATAGTGAGCCCTCTTCTTCCGACAGTATGTTTTGTTTCCAGTCTGAGTAGTAATGTCAGAAAGGGGGCCAATAATCGATAGGTCGGCTACTGGCCGGCAGTGACTGTGCCTATCTGAACTCCAGCCATCTCACAAACGCAGGTGCATAATGCTTCCTCCAATATCTGGCTATGAGATATCTTGCTGTTACCGTGGCCAGCCCCCGTAACATTTTCTCCCCTCAGGGCCCTCCCCAACCAGTGCCAAGAGCCATAATTCTGATGTATAATCACATTTTGTCGCTAACATCTTAGACATAGCTTCCTCAGTCCCACCCAAGAAGGGGCGCACCCGTGGACATTCCCACGCCACGTGATAAAGGTCGGCCTCCTCTTCATTGCATCTCCCATAGGAGGAGGACCTTTCAGGGTAGAGTCTATGTAGCTTAGCTGGGGAATAATAAATCCTGCAATGCTCTTAACTCGTTGTTCATATCTGCTTGTGAACCCCCTGGGTACACTGATGCTACGGGCATGTCAGCGCTTGTAGATGGGTTACATGGAGGTGGAGGTGCAAAAGTTCTTGAGTCTCCCAACCCCTGTTGCTGATCCTGATGATACTGTTGTCGACAATTTTGCTACCACTGGAGGCTTATAGACTGGATTCGTATACCCTACTGCAGGTTTAGGCGTTACAGGGTATTTCTCCTTACATTGGATATCTTTCTTTATCTTCCTGATCTTCCATATCCTCGAATAATTATAAGAGATCTGAAATAGATTTTCTTTTTTGTAATCTCTTTCCCTTATATTTTGCTGCTAAACAATTGTCATTTTCTGTAGCGTGTTTCTGTTATGAGAGCCCTGCTCTGGCCAGGAGCAGGACATCCCCCCATTACTTTGTTTCCAACACCCATTGTCTATGATATTTTTCTATTCTGTCACAGTACAGTGGCAGGGCCCTATGCATGTGGCTTATTGGGGTTTCTGGCCCATACTAATATTGCGCGTCCCTTATGCTTTACTTAGAGCTTACTACTATGCTGCACACGCTGCTGCTTGTTACACCAAAATACAGATCAACTCACTTTTTCCCCGCAGCCTTTTTTCCCCACTTTTTCACACACACCACGACACATCCACCTTCCTTCTTTTTTACCACAAAAGACAGAAAGAGAAACTATACTAAAATAATTGGCTAAAATCCAGGCCCATTCCTTATACCGAGCCATTACTTATTTTTTTCCTTATATGCTCGTAGTACCACCTTCTCAGCTTTTTTTACATGCTGAGGATCCCATTGCTTTTATTGTCATAAAAGAATTCCGCGTGGCACTACCTTCTCAACGTATTATGGCTGAGGATCCCTTACCTCCCAGTCTTTATACGATGAGGCTCCCTTTCTTCCCAGTCTTTATCCGCTGAGGCTCCCTTTCTTCCCAGTCTTTACACGCAGAGGCTCCCTTTTTCCATTATAAAAAGTAGGAAGAAAAACAGAAATAAGTACAATTTCAATACATCACCCAACTCCAATCCAATCTATACCTTAACACATCACTGAAATCCTATTCAATCTATACCTTAACACATCACCATAAATCCTATCCACTCTGCCATTGACCTCGTCCTTCATTCACACCTCACATACTGTCATACACACATGTCCCCTAATTGTTATCTTTTACAAGAGTCAACTTACATGTGCATGTTCACCCGAGTTTCCTCCGTTACGGGGTACAATACCAGCCTGTGCTTTTCTCTGGAGCCACTCCCCGTTTCAGAGAGCAGAGAGGATTTCTATTAAAATGGGTCCTTCTAAAACTGCTCAGGAAACGCATGTTATTTAATTTGGGGGACGGGTTGCTGTAGGTGGGCGTGGCTCTTTTTCCTGGAGAAGTGGCCTGGAGCCTTCCGCAAAGTACGGGGAGAACTGGGACCACGTCGGAAGAGTTGCCACTTGTAGGCATGCCCCTAATTAGGCTCACACCAGAAAGAATACATCCTTCTAGGGTAATAAGGCAAAACGGCTATCTTGTAAGGATAACAAGTTTAATTTACAAATGAGGATGGTAGCAAAGGACTCTGCTGCCTTAACGGTCTTCTCCTGTCCCTCTTACGTTCCTTCCTGCCAAAGTGGTTTCAGGCAGCGGTTTATATAGGCCTGGCTTGCCGTGGTGATGTCACTGGAGCTGGATCATGGCTTCATTCCAAACCATTTTTCCATAACAGGGATGCTCCAAAGTCTTCTTTCTTCGTTGTCAGCGGTTTTGTCAGAGCATGCTGGTCTACATTTTGCTAGCTATGCCAAAACACACTGTAGCTCATGCTTTCCTCCATTTTGCTAACTATGCAAAAACACACTGCAGCTCTGCAGACTTTTATAAACCTTGAGGCCTAGCCCAAAGAAAATTAAACATTGTTATCTATAAACCATTTTTAATCATTCTCATCCATGTTTCACTTATCCTGGTCATGTTTATCTAGGTCCTGTAGTTTCCTCCACACTTTGTACTTATAATGTATCCCATTATGCATTTTGCCACACAACAACATGCAAGTCCTGTTTTTAACCCGCATGGATGCTTGACGGACAGTGGACAACTGGTGAGTCAGTTCGCACTGGCCACAGTCACGACACCGCACACTAAGCCTGCAGTCTATTTTGAATCCCACAGGCCACATTCCTTCTGGGAGGAACGGATTAAGCTTTCAAACTGCCTGGCATCTGACATTACAAATCTATGCAGCTAATAGTTAATTGCGCCTTATATTTAGACAATAACTACCTTCTTCAGTGCTTGCTTATGTCTGTGCATGTGATTATGTTTGCATGAGAGAGTCTTCCCAGTACCCCTAATCCCCCCTAGTCCATTATAGTGCCTTAAAGAGGTCTTGCCTAACTCTAAAGTGCTTGGGGTTCGGGAGGACACTTGTTCCTTCCCAACATTACAATTACTGCTATGTAGGCAGCTCCTGGAACTTTAACAACGTACTATTCTTCTACAGCTACCGTTCTATGAGGATGAGGTATGTGAAGAGATACTTTATCGATTTATACTAATAGTTATTGATTAACAATATCTTTTTTACATTAAGATAACTTAGTTTGTTGATAATTTGCAATACTGTCAGCAAATTGCAAAGCATTAGATCAACAACCTTGATGTTTTTATCACAGAAACACATGCAACAATGAAACTAAACCTTCAGAAAATGTTACTTTGTCACAGAATAACAGACCCTTTCACTATATGAATGGTGTATGTTGTTTATAAACTTTAGCTGCTTAGCAAAAAAAGGAATCAATGAAACAAAATAACATTACAGGGGGCACAATTTAACCAATATGTTTTGGAGGATGATCTCGCACCAACTCCCATCAACATCTCTGAAGGTTATCAGGTACAGTTTTCAAATGTGCCTTTTTAAAATGTTACATGTACACAGTTTTCGACTTTATGTCAATACTAATTTAAACTTAAGACGATTAACTGTCTCTTTTTACATAGTTTAACTGATATTGTAAGGTCGACAATCATTAAATCAACGTTATCAAGATTTACTTTGTGAGATGTAAGGAAGTCATGGTATCAACAGTAAAACAGACAAAAGTGACCACAGTTCAACAGTGTTTCTTGAACTTCAATTGGGTTTGAAAAAATGCCTGTCTAATCCTAAACCTAAAGATGCGAGCAAGCGACGACGATCAAATAATAGCACAGTGCTTGTGGTGTATTGTCAAAATAAAATGGTGTATACTAATAAACCTACTGCCAATCCTTACCTCTAAATCCAAATACTGTGAGAAAAGATGTTATGCAAAAGAAAAGTGTTAAAGAAATGATATGTCAGGATATTCAAGCTGTTGGCTTCCCTTCCCCACGTTTTCAGCATGGGACAAGGCGGCACACTCCAGCTTAACACAGTCTCTGGCTTCTCTAGCATGAGAGTGCAGTTCAAAACTTCAACATCAGGGCCTTCTGTGCCAAAGTTTCTTTGGCATTCAAAGTCTCTTCTTTCAGAGGGCCTGATGCAACAAAACAAATAATAAAGTTCCTTTCCTTTTCAGGATTACCCTATGCACAACTTTCTTAGGTGATTTAATGTTCACCTCGGATCCCTGTACGTCGGGCTCGGATCCACTTTAACACAAAGTTTATATTTCACATATACACAATTTTCTTGGGCGATTTACTATTCACCCCCGGACCCCAATCCGCCGGGCTCAGATCCACTTTGACACACAATCTTCAATCAGTCTTCATCCGCCGGGCTCAGGCCAGTTTATCTACTTTAACACAAACTTGCTTTCAATTGATCTCCCCTCTGCCGGGCTTGGACCAACTTTCTACTTTGCCATCGACTTTCTTTACTGTATCAACATCGAAGACTTTCAATTGTGCACAGGATTTAGCTTGACCCGTTGCAGGACCACTTCGATTCACAATCCTTTGCCATTCTTTCATTTACTCTCAGTTGGAAACCTTACAGAGACCTTCAATTGAGCACACACGCGGTGCTGGACCACTCTGTCAAAGGTATCTTATCTTGGTTTCAATGTTCAATCACTCTTCACCAGTTCAACTTTACTTGCGTTGGTTATCACATGCGTTTCATACAATGTTAATTTCAGCGCTCACCATACAATGTTGCCGCTTGCAACCTTGGCTTCAACACAGACCGGTCTTGTATTGGTCGCCCCAAATCACTGGTTGTTTTGATTTCACGGACGCTTCTTTGTTGTTGGAGGCAAGGACAGTACCACTGCAGCTGCCGATTCTCTCTGCCTTGTTTATCGACGAAGGAGGGCCCCGGGTACCTCCAACACACAATGCAGGATTCTTCAGCCTGGTTTCCTGGTCTTACGCTTTCTATTCTCAAGACTTCGTGAAAGTAAGAGTTCTTTGTCGAAAAGGTCATGGGAACTTCCCTCCTTGCGATTTACTTGTTTCACCGTCTTTCTCCTTGTGTTAAACTGTCATCTTGGAACTGCTGTTTCCTCGTGTGCTTTGCCTCGCGCTCCACCTTTTATACTTGTGGGGAAGTGTAATGGAAGTCAGGTGTGTGTGATGGTCAGTAATTGCCTGACCTTGCTCACCATTGTATTGGGACACATCAGGTATTAGGTTAGTTAGTCTGTTTTCTCGTATCGCGGGCTGGCTTTAAAAAAGTGTTTGTGTTATAAAAGGGGGCTTGGGGGGTGAGTTCCTAAATATCCTACATGGTAGGTTGGGGTAAAGGTGTTAGAGGGAAAGGGATACCGCGTCTCGCCGTCCAGTGTCCCACCTCCACTCCCCGAAGAACCCTCATCCAAGTTATCCTCCCGCACTGGTCCACCCCCAGGAACTGGATCCAAAAACGATGGCTGTGTCCTGACCACCAGGATGACAGATCCCCGGGGACTAGCTGGTGAGACACCTTCAGGTTTCTCACCCCCCCACAAAGACCCAAGAGTTAAGATATGCCCACCGGGATTCCCACGTACCTGATGTACTCTCCCTTTGTCTCTGGACTGAGAAACGATAACACAGCCAAAAACTGGGAGTCTTCTCCCAACAACACAGAGAAGGACCACCCACAAATTATTGTGGTGCTAGGCATTGCGGGGCACTGAACGAGAGAACCCTCCCCAAGAGGGGAGATAAGCAGAGAGAAAAGGAAGGAAACAGTAGGTAGGAAATATGTCAAGGAAATAGAGGAGGTAAAGAATGGAGGAGAGGTCCACGAGGTATCCGGGAGAGACAAAGGAAAAGGAGCAGGAAACAGGAGGACACGGTTAGGCAGCAAGGCAGCAGGGAAACTAACAGGATCCAGAAACAAGCGTCACCTTCAGGAAAGGTTGTAATAGGAGGAGCTGCAGTCAGAGCATTGTTTATATATCTGGTGCCCAGCATCAGAAGACGTGTCGCTGTGGGCAATGGACCAAGCCATGCACACTGCCCATGTGCAAAAGGCAGACACTGGCCCAGAATGCATGCGCAAATCGGTCAACATGGCGGCCCCCATATGCTGGGGTCGCAACAACGGGTAATGCCACCTAAGTCCCAGAGGAAGCGGAGTATGCTGCAGTGGTCCCAGAGGGGATGTGACACAGAGGTCAGCCACCAAATCAGGACTAACATGAAAACACTCTCTAGACGCTGCAGTTGGCATCATAGACCCTGACTACCGGGGGAAATTAAAGTGTAGTTGCACAACACAGGGTCACAAAAATAAACAGTTAAGAGCGTGGAACTAATTGCCCTGGGAATCTTCGAGCAAGCCCTAATTTCTCTCTTAGACAAGGTGGAAGATCTTCATAGTAGAGCGAGGGGCACCCGAGGCTTTGGACAAGCGAATAAGAACTGGAACCCATCCTTTCCGACAGATTGAGACATCACTACCACTCTGCTGGCCTTGGCGTTTGTACAAAGAAACAAGCAGAATTTGGCAGACGTTTTCGACCAAGCCATCACAGAAGACAGGGGGTTTGAACAAAGTGGACCCTTCATTTTTTTTTTTTACAAAGAAGTGGCTACATTACCTGGGGTATATTGAGAGAGATGGGAGCTAGAAGAAACAAATAGTCATCCCTCGGGGTCACCATAGGGTAGTCGTGGAAATGGCCCAATCCCACATAACTGTCAGCCATCAGGGAATAGGTAAGACCCAGCACCAAGCTCTTAGCAAATGCTACTGGCCCGTTTACGCCGATGTTAAAAGCCCTCTTATAACCCTTGCCCATCATTAAAATACAATGCTCTAAGATAGCAAAGGATATAGTGGAACCCTTTGAGCTCTCCAAGCTGAGAAATACATATATTGTCGTGATCACAGATTATGCTACCCACTATCCAGAGGATTTTCCACTAAGAAACAATACAACGTAACACATACTGAAACATCTCACCCCCTCCCTCTCTCCCAGGTAGCATTCCCAAAGGAAATATTAACAGACCAGGGTACGGCATTCACGTCTCGTCTGATGCAGGAAGGAAAGGAGATGCTTAACATCAGAACCCTGCGAACACTCTGTGTAAAACCCTCACACGGATGGATTAGTGGAGCATTTTACCCAAACCCTAAAATGCATCTTAAGAAAGTTGGTAAAACAGACAGGAAGAATTGGGACCTGATGATACCTTGGGCCCTCTTCACAGTCAGGAAAACACCCCATCTTCACGAGGGTGTTACCCATTTGAGCTCCTATTTGGCCAGGAACCACGTGATGTACTTAACATGCTGAGAGAAACTTGGGAGGAGAGGGGGAGGTCCTGCTGCCTATATCTCAATCGGCCACACATATGAAGGCAGTCAGGGAAATTGTTAATAGCCAACTCTCTAAGGGCCAAGAACACCAGAATGGAAGCACTGACCAACAGGCAGTCTTGAGTTTCTTTTGGTAGGTGATGTGGTAGGTCAGACATAGCAGACAGACACAGGACATATTTCAACAGTGTACTATATTTCAACTTAAAGAAAACCTACTCTAGTCCCTAGTCCTATGAGGAATTCCCTATGATGGAAAACAATAAACGGGTGCTCGTCAGGATTTCTTACAAAATAACACTGCTAAATCTATGCTAACCTATTTCAAGAAAGACAGACACAAAGAAATAAAGAAAGAGCCAACCTGGTTCCTCCCGCTTGGGAAATGTAGTTGTGTCTGTTTTTTTTACCCCCCACCCTCAATGTTCTTTCCGTCTTCCAGCTCCCGACTACATAGACTGGTGACAAACAAAATCCAGAAAAAAACAAAAAGGAATGGCTCTCGGCTGTAGGAACAAAATGCCCTTATCACAGATTAACTGTCCATCTTATAACCTTCTTAGGGGATGCTTTCTCCTGACCACGGTAGGTCTATGTTTGTAAACAAAACGAGAAAGTTCACTGGTTACTGTATTGGGTTGTTCCAGCTTGTAGACCCAGGTAGGCTGTGGGTCCGCTGAGCCCCATCTACTTTATCGTCTATCTCTCCCGCTCGTGGGGTCTCCAATATCTAGGCCACAGGTTTGCTCACACCATAGTGGTGCATTTCCCTTCATAGGATTCCTTGTCTCACCGCCCCAGGCAGTCTATGGGCTTGGTCACCCCGGCTCAATACGCTTCTTCTAACCCTTTGCAGGGTTTTAGATTTCTGAACATCATAGTTCATCAAAATAAAGGAATGTGCCACCATTCAGCAGTTCAGGAAATGTCTCAAAACATTTATTTTTGATGTTTAACTGTACCATTAATTTAATCAAATGACTTCCTGGAATTACAGTCAAATCCATTCCTTACAGTTGCGCTTGCAACGCTTTTCTGTTTTTTGTTTGTTCCTGTTATCTGAGCGCCCTGAGACCTCCGGGTTAGTGTGAGCTATATAGGAACTAATTTAGTTAGTGAACCCTGGGTGGGCTATGGCTTTATAGTTAGCCTGACTCAATATGCTTTCCTCAGCCCTTCGCAGGGTCTTGGTTTTATTAGCGCCATGTGGGCTATGGGCTTGGTCAGCCCGACTCACTATTGGCCTCACTGCCTTCCAAGCAGACCCCCTTGTAGCTGCGTTCCTTATTTCCAGTGGCGGGACTTAGTACTGGAGTCGGGTTCTCTGGCTCCAGAGGATCCGCACCCTTGCTTTCTTTTGTTTGGTCTTCACAGTTAGCTCTTTGGTTTTGTTTCCTCACATTCAGGACTTTGCCATTGGGGCGTTGCAAAGCAGGGACTTCTGCTTGCTTCCGGTCTCAGCTGCCCCTGCCTGATTGGGTCCAAGCCTTTGTTGAAGCGGCAACGTTACTCGCATAGTTCTTGGTCACCTAACACCATGTCCTCTGCATAGCTCTCAGTCGTTCTTCGGAAGGACCAAACCCCTCCTCCGCATCTCAGTGCAAGTCGGTGTTGAGGTCTTTGCGGATGCTCTCTCTTTTGGCTCAATTCCTGCTGATTTGAAGTTCCTCCCTGGAGAGGAGGAAAGAATTCCATTGGTTAGCTGTTTCTCCAGAAGGTGGTGACGCTTACAGGTCAGTAACCAAGCCATCCATTCTAAAGGGACCCTTTAACCTAGAAACATTGGGGTCTTTGAGTAGAAGAAAGGTAGGGTGGAACCCTTACTTAGGCATTCTTGTCCCTAGAGGGCGGTCACCCAGTGGGATCCCACTTACCCTGACCCCTAGGAGGGGTATTACGTAGCAGGCTCACCCCCTTAGTCACAAAGAGGATGGCTCCCTGTTGGGGAGAAAGGATGAATTCCCTTGATTTGTCATAGTGAACAGGTTCTAGTCTTGTTGCAAACCCATGAGAAAAAGCTGATCGAGGTGGTATGGCCCTTTTAAAATCCTGCTGACGGAGTCCGCGATGGTGTTCTTGACACCCGCTAGGGGAAGAGGGACGAGGAACATTTCTCGTCTGATGGCCCAGCGCCACAATTCCTGCGCTTCCCTGGAAAGTTCCGGGATTGAGTGCCCCCTTCTTTCCTGATGCAGAACATTGTGGTGGTGTTGTCCGTGAAGATCCTCACCACCTTGCCCTTCAGAGACTGAAGGAATTACTTGAGGGCCCAGAACACTGCCCGTAGCTCCAGGATGTTGATGTGGAGATCCTTCTCCTCCGGCAGCCACAGGTCTCTGGTCGTGCAGACGCCCGTTGAGGGCTCCCTACCCTTCCGGGGAAGAATCCACAGTGACCGTTTCCTGGAATGGAGGGTTCTGAAACCCCATACCCAGGAGATGTTGGTGCGGACTCCCCACCACCTTATCGCCCGACGTAACTCGTCGTCCAGAGTGATCTTGTTCACGAGGTTTCCGGACACTTATATCCAGCGAGGGTCCAGGAACTCCTGAAGAGGTTGCATCTGTAACCTGCATAGCCGGATGAGGTAGATGCAGGATGACATCATGCCGAGCAATGTCTTGATGGTCCGCACCGTGGCCATCTTCATCGGCAACAGCCGCTGCCCCTTCCCCTGAATGGCCGCTACCCTCTCCTCCGAGGGTGATGCCAGGCAGGACACTGTATTGAGTCTGGTTCCCAGGAACAGCGCGTTCTGCGATGGTGTCAGACAGGACTGTGGATAATTGATAGAGAATCCTAGATCCGTCAGCAGCTACTTATTCTTACAAATCAAAATGCATGTCCATTCTAAATGATGCCATTATCTGACCTGTGATGAATTAAAAATAACATGTTGCAGGATTCACAAAGGCATCCAGTGCATAATCTGATTTTGATACAATGACAACTGAGCCTAGGCATATCACTGACATCCTGTGCAGTTGAAAATGTTGAACAGACCGTGGGTTGAAATCAGACTTTCAGTCAAAAGCACCTATTGCTGTTGGGATTCATGAATTATCAGACAAAAGGTTTTTCATATGGAACATTTGGTGTCAAGAACATATGCTATTGGTTTATTTATCGTGACAATTTCACTGCAGCTTTTTTAATAGTATGAAAGAGAAGATATTTCAGTATATTTCTTAGAAAGGATATTCTCCCCAGTTTTCAACATTTAAACCCATACCTTCCCATTTGTAATCGATCGGTAATCCAGCTGGCCAGCACAAATAGGATCTATGCTCTCACTGCCCATGGTAGCAAGGTGAAAATAACTGAACTCAGTCTTCCCCAAAGGCAGTTATCCTCTGTATTTAATTAATGTCTGAAATCTATATGCAAGCCCTTGATGTATGGTCGGTTCAGTTGCTTTTTCAAATATACAGCCAGACACCGATAAGTCTTGTTGGTAGGCCTGCTTCCCTCTTTCAAGGCATCTTGCTGGGCTCCCGCCCCCACGGGATGATAAGCAAAGACTCTTCAGGAAACTGAAAAAGCTTGGCTGCAAAGGAACTTTTCCTTGGAATCTTTTCCCCCTATCTGGGGGAAGGGTCAGCATCTGGTTGCTACAGTTCCCTTTGCTCCGTTTATATAATGCTGGTGGGTCCAGATTAATGCTTACTTCCACCATCGGGTCCGAACTTAAATAGCATGATAACCCCTCACAATTACGGGTTACTCTGACTTGGAATAATTACAGCGATCAGAAATATCTTCAAAACAATGCTCTTTTTGGTTGAACTTACGATTGATCACTTATACTTTAGGGAACATTGTTTACATCCATCCATAAGGCACGTATGCCCCCTGGGTACAGGAATTCATACAGTAGGAGCATCAATATTCATATTTCGGACCTCCCTTTTCACCTTCCGAAAAACACAACATCCTGTGACATCATGGCCTTAACATTTTTTTTTTTAAACTTTATTAGCATTTTTTATAACAAAAGGGCTCAAGTCAAATTCAAAAAGATATACAAATAGCTGGCCCAACAACCCTCCCCCCTCCCCTCTCCCACCCCAAACAGACCCTCCCCCCCTGAAACGTTGACCCAGATGGGTCTCCTTATTTGGGGAGATGCTGCGGGAGCTTTATTTGGCCGGAGCACGAGAAAAAAGTTGAACGTTGACTATGTTTGTGGCTGTACATCGTCCACCATACCCCGTGCCGTGGGCGTCCGATCCCTCCTTCTTTCCTCCTCGTGGGTCAATGAACGTCCCAGGTCTGCTGTACCCCGAACCAGTTCGCTTGGAATATGCCCAACTTGTTATTCATCATTGCCGTTAGTTTGTCCATCAGAAACATGTTCTTGACCTTTTTCAACCAGACCTCCTTCGATGGGGTCTCCGGGCTCTTCCATTTTTGTGCCCAGGCCACCCTCCCCGCCCTCAACATGGTTTCCCACATCCTTGGGTATCTGGATATGTCTGTGTCCTCTGGGGGGAGGCCCAGCAACATTGTTAGGGGGTTCTGGGGGAGTAGATCCTCAGTAACTTCAGCGATCCAGCCCCGTACCTCTGCCCAGTATGTCTGGACTTTCGGGCAGCGCCACCACATGTGACCTCTTGTGCCAACCTGATCACACCCCCTTGGACATGCGGGGGACACTCCCGTGAACATTTTTGCCAACTTCGCAGGATCCCTGTGCCACCCCTGCAAGATCTTGAAATATTGTTCCATGTCCGGTGTGAATAAGTTCCCATGGAAATCTATCTTAAATATCCTTGCCCAGGTGTCCTCAGAGATCTCCTCCCCCGCCAAATCGTTCCAGAAGGTACGGAACCTCCTCCTCTCCCCCAGGTTGACAGTGTTCAATATTCTATACATCCCTGATACCGCCCCCTTCCTGGAGGTCGCTGTGTCCACAAGTTTTTCGAAGGGGGTCAACTGTCTTTTCAAATTCTGTCCCCAGGATTGGTCGCATAAAATCCCCTTCAGGCGGAGATATTCGAAAATGGAGAGGGTCCCCCGCCCCAGGGCTTCTCTCATTTCCTCATAGGGGTGGAATTCCCCCTCCTTGAACATTTGCCCCGCCCATTCCATCCCCGAATCGGACCAGGATTGAGCGTTGCGGAACCCCCTGCTTCCCAATCTGAGGGGGTGACCCCAGAGCGATGACATCGGTGACGGCCATGACGTTAGATGCGCCGTCTGGGGGCTTTCCCGCCAGATCGACCAGAGGACTCCCAACGTTGGGTGTGATTTTAGTCTATTCGGAATGAACTTGCTTGGGGCCCACAGAAGGTCCCTGACCTTGAGTGGGTGGGCGTCCATGTCCTCCAAGTACATCCAGTATGTACCCATCCCCTCCTTCATGTGTTCGAGGAGTATGCGCAACTGGGCAGCGCGAAAGTAGAGTTGGAAGTCCGGCAGCCCGAACCCTACCTCCTCCCTCGGAAGGGTCAGGATTGCTCTTGCTGTCCTCGGGGTCCTACCCTGCCATATAAACTCACGCACCGCATTCTGAAGGACCCTGAAGGTTTGGTCGGGAACACAGGTTGGGAGGGCAGTGAAGAGATATAGTAAGCGCAGAAGTATGTTCATCTTCACGGCCGTCATTCGGCCGTACCAGGACAGGATCATTGACCCCCATCTCCTCAGATCCACAGTGACCCTTGCCATTACGGGGTCATAGTTAGCTGGGGTGAGGCTGGAGAGGTCCCGGGTGAGGAGGACGCCCAGGTATCGGATGGAAGCCTTCCCCACCTTTATCCCTCCCAGGCTGGTCAGGGGGTCCAGGGCCGGGTCCCTCGTTCTCATGGGGAGCAGGACTGATTTAGAGGCATTGATCTTGAGCCCCGAGAGGCGACCATATGCAGCCATCAGGGACATGAGGGGGGGAGCGAGGATCCCGGGTCCACCAGGTAGGCCAGGATGTCATCGGCAAACAGGGAGAGTTTAAATTCTACTTCGCCTCTCTGGATCCCTTTGATGTCTGGGTGTGCTCTGACCGCTATGGCCAGGGGTTCCATGGCCAATGAGTCTCTTGCACAAAGAGAAAGTCGAGGTTGGCCGTTCTAAATTCCCTGCAGACCAGGGATCTTTTCGTGGGGGTGTTTAAGCCCGTACATTTAGGGAGCCCACACCCAGGGGGGGCAGACTGTCAGCCATAATCTAAGACTTCCTCTCCCTCAGTCAACTTTCTCAACATGCTCTTCCTGGCGTGCTCCCTTGGTTCGACTTTTTGTCCTCCGACTCCCCCCTCCCCTTCCCTCCGGGTGGGCCAAGAACAAGACCCCAACTGCCCCCCATCCCTAAACCGTAACTGAACTACCCCAACTTCGTGTGCCCCCTCCTCCTTCCCCAGCGTCCGGCCAAATAGTTCTGCCATCCCTGGCTAGTGGCCGAACCACTAGCTTACCCGCTGCAGCCGGGCATTCTGTGGAAAGCGTGTTTCTGTGAGCCCCCCCTCCCTCCATGCCGTGCCGTCCCCCTCATGGCTCCCCCATACTTGCTGTTCGTAGGGACGCTATTAGTGGTGAATCCTCTGGCTTTTCTGTATATCCCACATGACTCGGTGGGTTTCCCCAGGTCTCAATCCTCGGGATCGTTCCGCTCCCCCTCCTTGACTGGCGATGGGGTATTCATTTTCCTGTATTTCCTTGCGCCAGTTTTTCGTCTCCTGTCTTTCGATGGGCCCAGGCTCCCCGGGGTTTCCCTCCCTGGCCCCGACGGGGCCCTCCTGGGATCCGAGTCCACAACGTAGTCCTGGATGGCTCCTCGTATGTCGTCTTCCGTGGTCAGAGTTGACCGCTGGCCCATGTACTCAAAGGTCAAAGAGAAGGGATAGCCCCAGCGGACCCCCTTTTCTTTCAGCAGGAGTGTTAGTGGGCGACACATCCTGCGTTTGGCCAGGGTGTAGGCGGAGAGATCTTGGTAGATTGAAATCTGGCCGTTGTTGTAGGTGATCTCCCGAGCCTTCCTGGCTTCCTCCAACACCTTTGTTTTTTCGGAGTAATAGTGGAACCGGACCAGGATAGAACGGGGGCCCCCCGCTCTCCCCCCAGCCCTGTGCACTCTATCGAACGTGGGTTCCGTGGTCATTTCTTCGGCAAAGAGGAGGGTGATGATGTCTCACACCGTGCGGGTAATGTCTCTCTCTGTTTCCCCTTCCTGTTCCGGTACCCCAAAAATTCTGAGATTGTTCCTCCTTTCCCTATTTTCGAAGTCGTCCATCTGCCTGGACCTTTCCTCCTCCCTTTTCTCCAGGGCCGCTATCCTCAGTCCTAGATCCATCTCTAGGGACGTCGATGATGTCTGGTTGGCCTCAAGCTGCAACAGTCTGTCTTCGACCTTGTCCACTCTTTGATCTATTTTTTCGAATTTCTGGGCAATGTCAGATCGCATGTCCCTGATCTCCTGTAATATGGAGGCGAAGCCTCTTTCCATGGCAGACGTGGGGGGACCTGGGGTCGCCGACTGTGCAAGTCCCTTGGGGGGGCTTGGGCTTCTCTTGCTGGACGCCATCTCCTGAAAGCGGAATTCCTGTAGGGATTGCCGCCAGTCCATCGGGCTTTTCCCACCCTGGGTTAGCTAGTGGTTCCCCTCCTGGGGCCCTCAGATCGGGGGCGTGATGGCGGGTGCGCTGTTGCAGGGGGTTTTCACCGGGCGGGCACATGCCCCACTGTCTCCAGGCGGGGGCCACACACCCGGGCCGAAGGGGCCGCAGTCCGCTTAGGCTGCCGCTGGTCTTTATAGGCCACAGGATACGTGGGCTCCCCCCCTCAATTCACCACACCTTCGTCCCCAAGTGTGGGGGGGGAAACAATGTCGTCCCCGGGCGGGCACACGCCCCACCAAGGTCTGGCGGGGGCCTCGCTCCCGGGGACCGTGCGTAGCTGCCGAGACTCTCCTCGTGGGGGCGGCGGGGCCCCGGGCTCAATCCGGGGGGAGCTGCCGAGACTCTCCTCGTGGGGGCGGCGGGGCCCCGGGCTCAATCCGGGGGGAGCACCACACTTGCCTGTCCCAGATGGACCTTCCCGCTTCGGGCCTTCCTTCTTCACGGCGTGCGGGCGAGAGCCATCTCACCCGCCCAGTAGAACCTCGCCTGGGCTCTTTCAGTTGTGGCGTGGGGCCAGCTGACCTGCTCTGGGGTTCCCACACCTCTCTAGAGGGGTCACCAGCGCGGGTCCTCCCAGCGCTGGTTTCTTTCCATCGATGGGGATGGGGGGCTAGGGGGGAAGGGGCGCGGGTCCGTGGTGCGGGTCAAACTGGCCCCCGCGATCCGCCCCGACCCCCGACCGCGGGACCAAGTGCTCGATCGGGTCGAGGGATCCGTCGAGGAAGGCGGGAGAGGAGGGAGCCCTCTCCGTGTACGCGCGGCTTCCCTGGGGCTCTTCTACGCTTCTTCGGTGCCAAGGCCGCCGAGGCTTGGAGCGGCCTCGTCCCCGCCTGGTACTGCGGGTCTCGTTCTCGCTGTTCCCGGGGGCCCCGAGCGTCGCTCCTTCGCTCGTTGGGTGCCCGGGAGGTTCCTCGCACCCCTCCGTCCTGCTTTGTCGACCTGGGGGGTTTCGGGGGGGCTCAATCCCCTGCTACAGCCCTGCTACGGCGGGAGCAGCACAATCAGGCAGCCATTGCCTGCGCGCCCCCTGGTGGCCTCCATGGCCTTAACATTTGATTTAAAACAGTTTTTTATTAGCACATATCAATAACATCTAACAATAACATCCAACAACAACCTAAACCCCAACCCCCTTCCCGCTCCCCCATCCCTAACCCAAGTTGCACAAATAGTTACCACAGACACTTACAAGGAGGAAAAATACATTCCAAATCGATTCACTTCTCAGCTTACAATTAGTTACTCTTCCCCGGTAAAAAAAAGAAAAAATAATAATATTCGGCTCATCATCAGCAGCACAACCCTTTTCATCCATTCCGACATGCTGTCCAATCAACCCGGCAATATATTGAACAAAGTTTTAACAAAATCTGGAAGTTATTAGTTTCACTCTTCGGCAATCCAGGGGCCCTTCCTGCTCAGCCACATAATGCCTGAACAGGGCCCAGTAGTCCAAGGGTCTGCTGGTTGGAGGTAGAGTTTGACTATACAGCGCTTCACACTTCTCACATCTGTACATGAGGAGACCCATTCAGGGAAGGCAGGAGTTCTTTTTGCACCCAAAGTTTTGGCGATTAACAATCTTGTTATTATCTGGTCAAGTGGCACAGCGAGTAGAGCGCTCGCTTTGACACCCGTGCAGAGCCTGTTAACGCAGGTTCGAATCCCGGCGGGGCCAAACTCAGCCTTTCATCCTTCCGAGGTCGATAAATGAGCACCACACACCGTGGGTAATAATAAGCAGCACTCGGATACCTGAGGGTTTGTAGCGCTATATAAAAGCCTAATTATTATTATTATTATTATTATTATTATTATTATTATTATTATTATTATCAAAGCCATGCCCATGAGACGCTTCTCACTTCTGGATCCGGATTCTATCAGGGCTAACAACCACACTGCCAGAGTGTGCGAGATTGGTGCGTTTAGTATAGTAGCCATCGTCTGCTACTCCTCCCACCCCTGTACCTCACCCACATCTCTATTCCTCTTCCACCCTGCTCCTACTCCTCCCCCTGCCACACTACTTTTCCCACACCACTACTCGACCACCCACCTTACTCTCTGTACAAGCTTTCTCACATTTACTCATTATGCTATCCTTTCTAGACTAACTTCATACACAAACTCACACTGCAGAACAACCATCATTCCTGAGCTAATGCCTTCCTGCTCCACACTGCTGCTTCCTCTTACTGATTTCCTGGGCCCGCCCCAAGTACTGACCTCACCTGGATAACCCACACTATCGCTGTCTTTCTCCTCCTTTAAATATCCCTTCTTTCAGACTGGCCCTCTTTCCTTGACCAGTCTGAGCTGCTCTCCCCACCCATAAAGTGTATGTGACAGGTTACATATTAAAAAGGGGGCTAAGCCCCGCCCACCCTCTGCTCTTAAGAAGGCGGCATACACGGAGCTGTTCATGCAGGCTGAGCTGGTGTTCTGGTAAGTTAATGCCTCAGGTTTTTTCTTTCTGTCCCTGGTGGGTTAGTGAGGCCGAGGTTACAGCCACAGGTCGGCAAGTGTTCGGTGTTGATCCATTGCAATGATCCTCTTTAGGGACGCCATCTTCTGCTGCTGAAGCGTGGCGTTGAACCTCCACGCTGATGTTGTGCATGGATCCTGTAGCTTCCTCCCTCTTTTCCGTGGGTGTCTCAGTGGCTCGGTTCCGAAGGGGTGGTGGCTTCTGGTCAGCCTTTCTTCCTTTTCCTGGGGAACTGATGCAGACTTTTCTGTGCGCTCGTGGACCAGCAGCATTCATACTCATTTAGGGAATCCTGGAAAGAAAAAGAAACAAGAGTGACTATCTGGAAATAGTAGCATGGCTGGACGTAAGGGTCGGAAACTAGCATACTGACAGGGGAAGGGTTCAGACGTTGGATCCCTTGTAGTATAACCTGATTACATGGCTAAGCCTGTCTCCCCCTCCGTGCTTTGACAAGTCCAGGTCAGAGGCTTTGTCACAGTGTAGAAAACAGACTAGCTGTTGTGAAGACATCATGAAGGAGGACACAGACAACAGATTCTAAATTCAAAACAAGTAATTTTATTAACTTAAATGTCAGGATGGAAAAATGCCTAATTTGCCCAATGCTAAGGTAGATTTCCCTACCTAAATAAAATTAAGGAAAGTTAGAGTCAAAGAGTTCAACTTAGGAATCAGTCTGCATCCAAAACCTATGCTTGCCTTCACAAATGATTTATACCATGTGTAGGGATGCCAGCAATCACAGGAAAACAGTGTTCAACAAAGTTTTGAGCTTCTTCCAGCTCCCTTTCCCAAATGTAAAACAGTTCCAAAGAAAAGTCGTCTCAAAGTTTGCTTTCCGAAATGTAGGATGCAATAGTCTACTTCAGGTCTCAGGGATTCCTTTCTGTATGGAAGGCATGGTATCACTAGTATGACACTGACACAATGGGTACAATTTGTAAAACCTTTATTGAAATGGTTGGAGCTGGAGAAAGTACTACTTTACCCTATAACTAAGATGGGAGTTGTCTCAATATTCAAATAATAAATAACGCAGTCCTAGTGGAGTATGTCAAATTAAAATGGCCTATGCTAACAAACCCTAATGCCTGCCCTATCTCTTGTACAAAAAAGTGCAAAAAGGAGAAACGTATGCAAAAGGAAAAATCAGTGTTCAAAGGAATGTGGTTGAATCAGTTCTCCTCCCCACATTAGATCTCGCGGAGTAAGGCTGTCCCTGTAGGCAGGATGACACACTCTGGTTCGGTTTCCAACACAATAAACAGTTCCAAAACGTGGATTGAGGCCTGCTAGGTCTTCCACATTAAAGTCTCTTTTCCTGACTGCCAAAATCATGTTTCAACCAAAAGGTTCACAAAAGGTCCCTCTCTGTCGGCTCAGACCTCTCACGATAAAGCTCAGCACAAACTAGCAAGGGGGCTCCCTTCCCCAAGCTTATTATACTTTGGGTCACCCTCAGTCGGGCTCAGACCACTTTCGGATGTCAAAGACTTTCGAATGTGTGAGGCTTTCTTTACAGACCACGGTATGACCACTTTGACTCTAATGCATTTTTTTTTCCCATGTTTTTGTTTTTATTTTAATGGGGAGGTCCCGCCGTCAGCACCCCTTTTTTTAACCTTTAAAACCCATTTTAATTAAACTAAACCCTTTACCTTTTTAAAAAAAAAAACACATTCGATGCTTTTTATTTCAATCCTTTTTTTTCTCTTGTCTGGCATTCGATGCTATTGCATTCGATGCAATGACCAGATACCGTTTCATCCCCACACGTGCAGCCTTCACTTGTGATATACTGTTGCTCTTTCAAATTATGTGTGTCTCTTTCTCGGTTTTGCAATCTACAATTCACGAGCCAAGCTTAGTACCACAGGCTTGGCCTCGCCTCCCCTATTCTGCCGTTCACCCGTCAGGGTGGCTGGCATCCTTGAAACACAATGCAGTCATCACAGGCCCTCTTATTGAATACCGAACTGAATTTGAAACTAATGATTATAAATATAATTAATTATAATTGTTCTTTTATACAACCTTAATACTAGCGAGTGGTTTCTAACCGCAGCATTGGGATTTGAACCTGTGTTGTGCTCCGTTGTCTTGCTTCCAAGACAAACGCATTGCCCCTGAGCTATCCTTCTTCAACCTTGCTACTAAACGGAATTAGAATTTTTGAAACGCAGAAGGGGGGAGAAAACATTAAATCCAAGCAAACCATTACGTGTTGAAGTGTAAAAGGACTATTACAAGCAAACCATTATATGTTGAAGTGCACAAAAGGGAATATAACTCAGCACAAACAGTATGATGAAATCCTAACGAACAGTGGAATTTTCAACCTGTATGCGAGCTGCAAGTTATCTGAACAAATATTTAAACCAACATTAACTGAATCACAGAGTGTTTCTTTTTAAATGTATCACTTGAAACTTGCAGAAGGAAGCCCTGAGTTCTAACCAGGAACATTTAATTTCAAGGTTGTTTGAATTGTGTATCTTGGAACTTGGGGAAGGGAAACCAGAGTCCTGACTTGGGGAAATGTGAGAAAACAAAGGATCTCACCCGCTAGTCCTCAGATACTTGTCCCCTAGGTGGCCAGGACACGGCCATCGCTTTTGGATCCAGTTCCTTGGGATGGACCAGTGCGGGAGGATCACCTGGGTGAGGGGCTTTAGCGGAGCGGGGGTGTGGCAGCCGATGGTAAGACACGGTATTCCCCCCCCTATTTTGTTTATCGCACCCATCCTATTTTTTAGGTTTCTCTGAGGTCCCAACTCCCTCCATCCCCCCTTTTTACACAAACACTGGGAAGAGTAGCAACATTAACTTTCATGCATCGTACTGGACATGTCCCGCTAATCGGGTCAGGCAAAGTCACTATCGGCAAGGGAAGAAATTGGCAAAGGAGCGGAGCTGAGAGCCGAGGTTAGAGCCAGTCTGCAGCCCATTCTCATCATTGTGTCAGGAAGTGCCTATAACTGACCAAACACACCGCAGAGCTGAGAGCCGAGGTTAGGGCCAGTCTGCAGCAGTCCGCTGCAGACGCGATGTAAGAGTGTAATGGAGCCGGAAGTGCGACCTTCGCCGCCAACCGTAGGAAAAAACATCCAGAACATCCAGATACCTACATTTGAACTTACACTTGAGGACACCGAAGGCATCTCGCAAAAGAAACATGCCGGCAAACCCACGATCCAAGAACGTCCAAGAACGTCCCCGGGAAGCAGTAGACTCCCATATGGAAACGCCCCGTGGCCCGAGAGCTAAGATCCAAGCCAAGAACAATGCAAGACCGTTAATATCTGTCTTACCTGCTTTATGGGCATCAGCGTCAGCGAACGTCCAGCAGAAGGTTCCCTCCGGTTCCCCGCCCGGTTTTCCAACATCGCTAGCGGGGGAGGCTCACCTCAACCTCAATCGGAGAGCCGGAATCAGAGCTGGACTGGGAGCACAGACACCGGTGGAGGCGGAGACTGGTGTCTGCCTACGAGACCGCAAGGAGGTGAATGATCCCAAAGATTCCAGCGCCGTGATGATCCCGCTCCCACCTCGTCTTGCTCCGCTGTTATGGGTATTCTGACAACCGTCCTGGAGAAGAGTGGTTCCGACATTAGGGCTGTCGGAGGACAGCCCTCGCCGGGACCAAAGCGGTGCCCCGGCAGTGGGGGGAGCGGGAACGACGAGAATGACGGGAAGGCAGTCGTTCCCAAAGAGTTGAGGAGCGAAGTCAGTGAAGTCAGCACCACCAACCCGGCATCCCAGCCGGCATCTACTACAGTGGGGAAGGAAAATGAACCTAAGCGGGACGGGACTCCTGCCCTCCCATTTCACAACAACTCAATCGAAGCAGAGGGACAGGCGACCCCTGAAGAGACCCCCGAAGAGAAGACACACTCACTGGATCAGGGTGGAGAAGGAGAACGGCAGCAAAAGGGGAAAAAATGCAGCAAACTGATCGAACACAGGATAAATCTCCTGTCACAAAACAAAATAAAAGAAAAGGTACCATCTATGCCTTTGAAATCCACAAACAGCATGGAGATCTTGCAGAACTCAATTAAAATCAAGGTGATGATGCATGCTACTAACAAAAGCCAAGCCCCCGATTCAACTAACAGGGCTAAAGCACCAGAGGTGGAGAAAAACAAGGCTAAGGGCAATAAAGAGATTGTTGAGATCTTCACCAGCGATTCGCTCTCAGAAAGAGAGACCGATGACATCTTTGAAGATGCCCAAAATATATCAGAAGGCAACACAGCTAGCGAACCTGAGGACTCTAATAAGGAAACAGAGGGGGAGCAACTAAAGTTGGCAGCGAAGCAACAGAGAAAGAAAAGAACTCAAACAAAAAAGGGACAAAAACCAACAGTCTTATTCGAACCAACTAAACAAATGGTTGATTAAGGACCTGAAAGATAGGAGCAGGGATGAAGTAAAAGTGATTAAAAGAAGAGGAACTACGCCCATAAACCTACCTTCACCACTCCTATCCTGCCCTTTAAAAGCCTTTTTCACCCAACAATACAAACGGAAGTGAACAGCGGAGACCGAGGTTTCCGATGCAGAGATGCTTGAAGTGGCACAAGAAAACCCACCGGGGTTAAAACTAAGGAAAACGGATCCAATCTGGACCTCAAAGGTTACACCGGTGGAGAAAGAGATTCAACTCCCAGGAAATGTGAATAAAAGCATCATGATTGGAAAAAAAAAACCTCAAAAGAACAGGGAGGATGAGCAACCGACCCCCGGTCTCACTGAAAATGGCACGGCCACGAAAGCCACAGTATCAAAAGACTTACTTACAGCTAACAAAAAGGTGTTGCAGACAATTCCACCAAGCATAAATGACAGCGCGTCAGAGGCTAGGAGAGGTCTGCCAACCACTGGAGGAAAGCCAAAGGGGGGATAATCCGCGACAGACAAAGAACAGCGACTCGCATGGACGAAGCCCCACTTTGCCACGGGTCTTCTAATGTCGCCCCCCCATAACTCTGGGAAGGGGGAGGCTCCGCAGACGAACCAAAGACTATCCGCAGGCCGACCACCTTTTGATCAAGACTTAAGCACCTCAATGGATCGGGCGGCTTTCGGTATTTCAGGCATCTTAAAAAGATCGGAGAAAACACACTCCTCCCCAAAAAATCGCCACCTAAGTGACATAGCCGCAGCCATACAGAAAGACTCCCCAAATAAGATGCCGGACATGATAGCAATCATGTTAGCGATGTCCATTGTATTAGCACCTTTCTGCAAACTGTATGAAGCGATAAAGGAAGAGATCAAAGACAACACAGCAAACATGATATAAAAAATGTCACACGTAGAAATTTACAAAACGGTCGTGGAGGATCAGAAAAGTATCCATCAAAAAGTTTGGGGAACCAAAATCGAAGCCCTTGAAAGAAAAATGTAAAGCATGGAGCAACTGACTAGAAAAATCTCACACGGCGCAGTTAGCAAAGTCATACGAAGCACAACCCCAGAAGCGGACCAGTGGTACCAAAACGCTGATTGAAACAGTAGAGAAAAGTCAAGAGAATTAAAACAAAAAAAAGGACTTACCAACGATCTTAACCAGAAAGCCATCGGCGGGACCAATATCGTCAAGAGACCAACCAGTCCTAATACTTAAGAAAACAGGGTCGAATGAAGAAGAGATCCAAATTCTTGACGAATTAACCCCACCTAAGGTTGTCGCTCCAAGATCAGCAAGATCAGTGGATGACTTCATGACAGACTCGATGTTAATGAACTTATCACAACATTGGGAAAAAAAAACCTCAGAATCAAAAGAAGATGACCTAAAGTCGCCCAAGAATTTGATTCCAAATACCGAAAAAAAAAAAAAAACGCAGGAGAATCAATGAACCCCACCGAAGATAATGACCACAGGGAAATCAGGACCCGGAGGGTGAAATCCGTTAAAAAAGGGGATGCCGAGCAGGGCAGGAGTGGACACCGGAAAGAGGTCAAACGAACAACCACAAGATCAAGGTCAAGATATAGAGGTAGCCCTGGTTATCAGACTCCACTTAGAGGAAAGGAGAAAAGGGCCTAAAATAGAAACGATCAGACCCACCTATTCAAGCTTGAACAATTGGACCCAAAAAGAATATCTAATCTTAAACTGGCCGACTGTCCTGCAGTTAATGAAAAGAGCCAAATCACTTAAGTGTTAACTGAGGACCTCAAGTTGGTTGAACCATACCATAAGGACAAAACAGCCAAAGCATACCTTCATGTAAAAGCAGCGGGAATTACTAACATTGATCAGTTGGCATCTAAAGAACTAGCCCGGATGGGCTTTAGCCAGACCGAAATAAACAGGCCGGAAAGACTTGAGCGAGATACAGAAAAGACAAGACCTAGAAAATATGAATCACACTACCACTCCAAAACAGAAGACCTCCATCGCCATAATCGATGGAAAAGGTCAAGGGAGGAAGAAGCAGCGCGAGGAGAGGCCCAGCACTTCCACACTTCCAAAGAAATGAAAAACGGGAAGTCGATCGGAACAGGAAAGAGATAATCGAAGGAACAAGTTACTTACCTGTTGTTCTCCAGCATGGGTCTGGCATGGATTCACATGCTCATGAATATTCCCCGTCGTCAGACTGGGAATCCTCAGAATATTCCCCGTCGTCAGGCTGGGAATCCTCGGTAAAGAAAAAAATTAGTATCAGTTTCGTTTCTGATCTGTCTTTCTTAGTAGTAACCAATCACTGATCTCTGGGTCATACTGCCCCAGCCAATGACTGCCCTCTCCCTAAGCCCCGCCCCTGGCAGCCAACCTCAGATTTGGTAGCACGCCAAGTGGCAGTATGACCAAGTGAAGAGCCGCAGAGGGATAGGTGGGAGGGTTCGCATGTGAATCCATGCCAGACCCATGCTGGAGAACAACAGTTACAGGTAAGTAAATTGTTCCTTCTCCAGCATGGGGTCTGGCATGGATTCACATGCTCATGAATAAAAGAATACATAGCAGTATACACGTGCACAACCACGGGAGGTGGCAAAGGCTCAACATTAAGCATTACATCAAAAACTCAACATTAAGCAATTCTTACCTCCTCACCAGGCTCACCTTAGGCGAACAGGTGGCGCAGCACTGCTTGGCCGACCCTGGACTCCTCCCTGGAGTCCCTATCAACGCATTAGAATCTTGTGAAGGTGTGTGTAGACATCTGCGTAGCAGCCCTGCAGATGTCCAGCAGGGGCACACCAGACAGGAACGCCGTAGTAGCAGGCCGGCGGTGAAGGCGACGGGAAGAAAACTGGTAACACCAAGGGCTTGTTGAGGTGGAAGTCCGATGGCACCTTGGGCATGAAGGAGGGGTGTGTCCTCAGCACCACCCTCGTGTCATGAAAAGTCAAGTATGGAGGCTTGCAAGATAGGGCCTGGATCTCTCTCACTCGTCGTGCGGAGGTGATGGCCACTAGGAACGCTGTCTTCCATGACAGGAACTTCAAAGGCGCCAAATGCATAGGCTCGAATGGGGCCCCCATGAGCCTGGTCAACACCACATTAAGCTCCCATGCCGGGGCAGGAGCCTTCACCGGCAGGAACGATCGGAATAGTCCTTTCATAAATTCCTTCACCAGGCGATGAGACCACAAGGACGCCCGTCCTGTAGTCCTGGTATATCGGGAGATGGCAGCCAGATGTATTTTCATGGAGGCGTGAGCCAGTCCAGCTTTGGCCAGCGACAGAAGGTACAGCAGTACTTGAGGGGCTGTAATCCGCAGAGGGTTAATCTTCTGTGCACGGCACCAGACAGAGAACCTCTTCCACTTATGACCGTAACACTTAAGAGTTGAGGACGCCCTGGCTTTTGCAAGAACCTCTCTGCAGTCAGCCGGGATATCGTACCCTCCAAACTCTAGTGCTGCAGGGGCCAGGCCTGCAAGTTCAGCGACTGTGGGTCGTGATGGAGAATGGCGCCCCCTTCCCTGGAGAGAAGATCTGCATCCGCCGGCAGCTTGACTGGTGGGGACGTTGACAAGTCCAGAAGGTCCGGGAACCAGATCTGCCTCGGCCACGCCGGTGCGACGAGGATCATTCTGCACCTGGACTTCTTGAGCTGGTTGATGAGGTAGAGCAGCAACGGGGGGAATGCGTATAGAAACAGGCCGTCCCAGGGGAATGAGAAAGCATCGCCCACGCTCCTCGGCTGCGGGAACCTGCTGGCGAACCTCTGGCACTTGGAGTTCGTCACCGTCGCGAAAAGGTCGATCCGGGGTTTGGCCCATCGTCGAAAGAGCCGATCCACCTGGTCCTGACGTAGTTCCCACTCGTGGCACGAGCGCAGCTCCCTGCTGAGTGAGTCGGCGATGGTGTTTTTTATTCCTGCCAAGTGGAAGGGAACCAGAAACATCTCCTGGGTGACGGCCCAGTGCCACAGATCCTGGGCCTCCTTGGATAGGGCTGGGGATCTGGTGCCCCCCTGCTTCCGTATGTAGAACATTGTGGTGGTGTTGTCGGAGAAGATCCTCACCACTTTGTCCTTGAGAACGACTTGAGCACCCAGAACAATGCTCAGAGCTCCAGAATGTTGATATGGAGAGACCTCTCCTCCGGGAGCCAAAGGCCTCTTGCCTGGAGATCTCCGTTGTGGGCCCCCCAACCCTCCAGAGAGGCGTCCGTCGTCACCATCTCCTGAAAAGCTGGGGTTTGAAAGTCCGTGCCTGTAGGGAGGTGGGCACGGGTACCCCACCATAGGATCGCCCGACGGAACTCCTCGTTGAGAGGGATCCTGTCCTCAAAGCAGCCCGTCGCCTGAAACCAGTGGGCGTCGAGGAACTCCTGTAGCGGACGCATCCGAAGTCTGCAAAGGGGTACAAGATAGATGCATGAGGACATCATCCCGAGGAGGGACTTGATGGACCTCACCCTGGCCACGTCCGTGGCTAGCAGGTGCCACACCTTGCCCAGGATGGTCTTGGTCCACTCCTCTGACGGGGAGGCCAATTGCCCCACTGTATCGAGCTTCGCTCCCAGAAACAGTGCTACTTGCGACGGAACCAGGTGGGATTTGGGGTAGTTGATGGCGAACCCCAGTTCTGTGAGCAGCCGGACGGTCCTCGCTGTTTGTTCGACGGCCAGTTCCCTTGTCCTTGCCCGGATTAGCCAGTCGTCCAGGTAGGGGTAGACGTGGATCCCCTGCAGGAGCAGCTGTGCTGTCACTGGTGCCAGGCACTTGGTGAATACCCTGGGTGCCGACTTTAATCCGAACGGTAGGGCTCTGAATTGGTAGTGGCGACCCTGAACCACGAACCTGAGAAACTTCCTGTGCCCTTTTAGAATGGGGATGTGGAAGTAAGCATCCTCCAGGTCCAACGACGATAGGAAGTCGCCCTCCTCCAGCTGTCCCAGCACGTGCTGGAGGGTGACCATCCTGAATTTCTGCGCCTTGATGTATTTGTTTAACCGACGCAGGTCCGGGATGGGGCGCCAACCGCCTGTCTTCTTTCTGACGAGGAAGTACCTTGAGTACACTCCGGAGCCCTGGAGCCTCCTGGGGACGAGCTCGACGGCAACCTTTCTTGAGCATCGCCCTTACCTCCAACAGCAGTTGAGGGACGTGATTCTCCTTCCTGGCCATGGGAGGAATGCAAGGGCACTTCTTTTGGAATTCCAGCGAGTGCCCATTGGCCAGGGTGTCCAGCACCCAACGGTCGGTGGAGATGGACTCCCACATGCTGACGAACTTCGGTGCTTCGGTGGGGGCCCGACGACACGGCCGGGTCAGTCTTGCTTGGAGGCGGCCTTGTCGCCTTGGCCTCCTTGGCGACGACGGCGGGATCCCCCTTGCTTGCCGCGACCTCTGTAGGCCTCCTGGGAAGAGGAGCGGGCTGCCTGGCGGAATGGGGAGGAGCCACCGCTGGATCCTTTGGAGGCACCCTATCTGCCGGTCTTGATGGCCTGGAGAGACTCGTCCACCGCCTTACCAAAAAGGTTGTTGCCGTCGAACGGCATATCCAACACTCTGGTCTGGACGTCCTGGCGAAAGTCTGTCGCCTTGAGCCATCCTCGTCGTCGGAGGCAAACTCCGTTGCCCAGTTGGCGAAATCCGGTATCGGCAATGTCCGTTGCCACAGTTATGGCGTGATCCGACGCCACCTCGCCGAGTGTTCGGGAGAATTCTCTGTAAAGGCTAATTTCCCAAACCTAGTGAGTCCCCCAGCAGCTTTGTTGGATTTTTGGGGTTTATTTTTTTCTCCTGCTAAGAGTGAGACTCTTTTACTCCCACTCTTAGTCATGATTTGAGGTGTTCCTTTATCTTTCAATGTGTTTTATGGGCTATGGGGTCTTTTACTCCATAGGGTCTCATGTGTTTTTGATGTGGGTTACACAGCACCCTCCGGGCCGTAACACAGGGGTGTTGTTCCGAGCCCTCAACATAGACTCCATACCCTGGGACTGACTACTGTCTCCCAGGGCATGTAAAGTCACCATTGGCTTTACTAGTCCCAAATTATGAACAGAAACCAGTACAAACCATCATATTGTGGACGTACTGGTCAGGGGCAATTAGATTGCCCCGGGGTCTGTTGTTTGAGGGGGCACGTCTCCGTCCCCCCTGATCGAGTTTTGGCTGGTGGCAGTGGATACTACTTTTTATATTCGATCGCAAATATATCTCTATGGGATTTTCCCATTGTTCGAGGCTACCAACTTTAATTATTTAATTCTTATAGCCTAGAACATACCGCCGGTTTATTTATTTAATATTAATTCACCGGTTGGTATTTTTTGCCAGAACTCTATTCTAAAATGGCGTTTGTGTTCTCTTCTGTGACTCCAACCCAAGTCGAGCCCTTTGTTCCACTTTTTGGCGGGCTTCTCCACAGAAGCCTCCAAAAGTGGTGCCACTCTGTCTGGGTACCACAGGGGGTATATGGGAGGGGGTTAAGGCACCCTTGGTAACTCAAGTCGCACTCTTGTTTGATTGACAGCTAGGCTGAGGGGGTGTGCTGCATAAAAGCAGGGCTTTGGGGACTGGAACTTCAGAAGTCGCCACAGGACCTAAGAATCCAAGGAGGGAGAAGCTGAGCCGACCTGCAACGACGACACCACCGGTGGAGCCCTGCTGAACCGTCTCACCACTTTTCCCGATGACAGAGGAGATCTCCAGTCCGGAGAGTCTTCTTCCTTTGACTGGTGGGGATAACCAGTTTTGCCTTCTTTTCACCTTCCTGGAGCATCTCGTGTCCGCCTTGCCCGTGCCAAGCACCCCGGCAACCGGAATACCACGGTTTACCACTACCGCGAAGAGAAGGGTAGTACCTTTTAACCAAAGAACTCCGTGGCTGGTTTCTTCCCTGGCAGTGCAACGACCTTCATCTTTCCTCCAGGGCGAGACCTCCTCTTCCTCTGGACGAAACACCGACTTGCACCTGCTGCCAGGAACAACTACCCCCGCTGGAGCTTCCTTCACACTTAAGGTACTGTGTCCCGCCTGGCTTCCCTTGCGACAGATCGTTCGGGGTGACAGTAAAGCCTCGACCTTCTGATCTGGGCTAGCCTGGGACAACCTAGCTAACTTTTCCTGACTTTAATTTCATCCTTTTTGTGCGAACTATCTACAAGACTCTTTGGGCATAACCCCACTGTGTGAACCTGGACCCCTTCTGCTTGCTCTCTCCAAGAGTGGGACTTGCAATTGACTTCCTTGCTCTCCAGTAGAACTCTGCCTATGCTGCCTGACTGTGGTTCTTTTAAAAGTATTGAAACTTGTGTGCTTCCTTAACTCTGCCTTTTTTCCCTCCCTTTCTTTATAACTTATTAGAGTGCCATCTTATGTTAAGCGCTCACCTCTGTCTGAAAATAAGTGGCGTTTCTCACTAAGACTTGTCTAATAAGTGAATAGGGTTGTATATATATAATAGTGACTGTGTGCTCAATTTACTTACCTCTTTTTGCTAGTGTAAATCACAAGTGTGTCTTTAAATAAATAATTATATACTTTTACACCAAAGCTCTGGTCAGTGTTTGCTTGTGCTACTGTATCTCTGTACCTATTGTGTATACTCTACATACTGCCTAACTCTTCTTGAGGGAAGTCTGACTGCTCAGCCACAGCTACCAAGTGAATCTGGGTGGGACAGACTGCTACCAAGTGGGTTTACTGCCAAACACCTGTAGTCTTAAATCTTTTGCAGTGGTCCCTAAGGGAACTGCACAGGTTTCTGCCTAACACCTTCCTGCAGAATTTGTAGGGCCTCTGCCCTCTTGTCGTCAGGTAGGAAGTCTAGCAGGGGAGCTATCTTGAACCAGAGCTCCCTGTCTTATCGGGCCACGATCGCTAAGGCATTGGCCGCATTAATCGTCGTCGCCGCCGACGAGATGACTCGTCGTCCCATGGAGTCCATCTTCTTGCCCTCGCTGTCCGGCGTGGAAGTTGAAGCCGCCGCACCCGCTGCTTTCTTCTTAGCCGGTGCCGAGTCAACAGAGTCCGGCGTGGGCTGGGCCCTGAGGCACAAGGGGGCGGCATCGGGGGCTCGGTACTTCTTCTCGTACCTGTCCCTCTTGGCGGGTGTCATGGAAGGGTTCTTGAGGACAGCAAGCCCCTCGTCCCAGATGTCGTCGAGCAAAGGCACCACAACAACCGTCTTCCTCTTGGCCTCTTGTCGTTGGTAAAGAAACCCTTCCTTTTGTTCTACACGGTAGAGCTGGAAGAGCTCGGATGCCCTGGTTATCATGGCGTGAAAGGAGCCAATTTCGTCGGCTGGAGAAGCCCGAGGGGGGGGTGATGACAGGATGTCCGCTGTGTCATCGCCGCCGTCGTCCGTCCCCGTCGCTGTATCCGTCGCCGTATCCTCTCTAGGGCCCGGTGAGGGGGATGAGGGGTCCACAGGCCTCGCGGGCACAAAGAGCAGAGAGGCGTGGACTCTCCTCTGCTTGTTCGGAGGGTTTCCCGACGGGCCTCGTTCTGGATCCTCCGTCGGGGTCCGTGGTAATCTCGTCCTTATCTCGGTACATAAGGATTGGATCGCCAACAAAATGGCCGCCGAGCTATCCTGGGGCTCGGGTAATGGCTGCGACGGATGGAATGGCCGCTCCACTGGGCCCTCTTCGTCGCCATTGTCGCTATCTTCGATCACGTCAGCAGGGACTGTTCCCTGGGATCGAACCTTCTCGAACCTCTCGTTGAGGCCTATGAACCTCTTGTTCATTATTTCTGAAGCACAGTTTCGGGTTTTCCAGCGGTACTATTTGCAAGGGTCCTCCTCTGTCTTTGACCCAGGTCAGCAGTTTTACCAGCTTTGGCCATAAGAGGTTTGCATAACCTCTGTGAGTTCTCTATCGCTTCTTCGCAGGCTCCAAGGACCATTCACGCTCGGCATATTACTACTCATCCTTCCCATCCATTTGGGGAGACCACTGTTCCCCAGATTTGCATTTGGCCTCTGTTCTTCCAGATTTGAGCCTCTTCTGCAGTCTTTCCTTGGACTTTCAGTCTCAGGTTTATTTCCCATCTTGTTCCCGATCCTTTGGTTTCTGGCTTCTCGTACCCGATTCCTGGTATGCGCCCCGTTTCTTGTTTTAATGTCCTGGACATAGCCGTCTTCATCTGGCTAATCCTTTTCAGTGGCCCATGTCAATGAGGCGTCTCTCCCCATAAATTGTCCTCTGGTGTTACACATTGCTACGTGTGACATATAGTGTGCTGTAGGGACATCAATTTCTACAGCCACAAAGATCTTAGATTTTCCCATGCTGTACGGTAGAAGTGCAAAGATGAAGTATTCTCCTTCTGATTGCCTTCTTCCCACTTGCTTCATGTGCTGGTACCAAATGTTGTTTTGGAGATGTGCTGTGCTGTCCAGGTAATCGTTTAGTTCATTGTCGTCTTCATGTGGGCTTCTCTTGATTTTCAGTGTCCTTCTGTAGTTCGCTATAACTATATCTTTAAATGCGTCTGTGCTGCTTTTCCACTCTGGGGGCTTCTCTGGCATGCTTTTCGGTGGAGCAGGTCTTGCATTTCTTTTCCTCTCTTTTTGTATTCTTTCGTAAATCTCCTTTAACCACCATTGGTTTACCATCTGCCCAACGCTTGGCTGCGTCGTGGGCCTGATACTTGTTTCTTGCGTTGGAACTGGTGTGCTTGTTATTACAGTCTCTGTGGTTTTATTTTTCAGCTCCTTGTGTAGTTTCTTTGCTCTAACTATAAACGGGAATAAATGATCTATCAGCATTTGCGTATTTCCTGTGAATTCTCTTGTGGCTGCTTCAGTTCTTTTGAGTGATTTTGTTACATCTTCTTTAGTTGGTCTTTCGCTTGCTTCCTTCTTGGTCACTTCCACTATTTTCTGGGACTGGTTGTTCGGTAGGCAGTCTTGCACTCTTTCTTGCCTTCGTTCGAGGTCCTGTAGCCATTGACACTTGCCCTTGTTCATGTGCATCCAGTGTGTGAGTGCGTGTAGTGGTCAGTGCTACGTTTTCCTTCATTCCGTGCTGACCCCGTCTCCAGCTTTTCTCTACATTTGTTACCTCAAATGTATAGGAATCACTGCGAATTACATTCAGTTTTAGTTTCTTTACTTGACCATCAGATAACTGTATAGGGTCTGGGTGTTTTCGTGGGACTTATGCATACGTTATCTGGTGGGTGCACTGAAATTGGGACGTTTCGTGCACCAATGAAGAATGCAGTTCTGATAGTTAACGACAGAGATCTATATGAAAGCTGGCAGCATTTTCTACCAGGGAAGCGGGGGCGCCCCTCTGTTGGCGGTAGGACCAAGTTATTGTTCTGGGCCCCCATTTCGAACATGAGTCTATTGTCAGTGTTTATTTCTTTTTTCTTACTCCGATCTTGTTTCTCAAATGTTTGTAACATAAAGTGTCGAGTGCTTCTCAAGTGTCCCCCCTCTTGCGGGTGATGATGGTAGTCTCTGGTTATGGGATACAGTTCCCTTGCTAGACTATGGAGAAAGGGTAGGCTAACATCTTTGGTAAGTCACATTCATTATGCATATCTAAAATAGGTAAGCTCCCAGTGCACTCCCCGAATTTGCTTTGGTCCTGAGGACATGCTAGAACCTGTTCAATGCGAAGAAATGGAAAAGTTGGTACCAATTGACAATCCAGCCCAGAAAAATTAAAGAAAAATAAAAAATAAAAATAAAAAATAAAAGTGAAAAATAAACGAAAAACACGACTGTGAAGTTCTCGTTTCTGCTCTTCTCGATCTGTCCCTCGGCGGAAAGATAAAGAACTGTGTGTCTGTCTCCACGATCTGTCCCTCGGCAGAAAGATAAAGAACTGTGTGTCTGTCTTCACGATCTGTCCCTCGGCGGAAAGATGAAGAACTGTGTCTCTGTCCCCACGATCTGTCCCTCGGCAGACGGTTTCACTGGAATCTCCTTAGGTGCTCTCTTTCGAAGTTGGACAGCTCCACTTGGAGCATTATGACATGGAGGAGTGTGCCCATGTGTGCGATATATTAGCTGGATCTCTGAGGAAGGTGATAATGTCAACCTCTGCAGGCCTTCCCACCATTTCTGGATAGTCAGTGACTAGGCGGAATAGGACATTGTGAGCCAGCTGGCTGTCCTCGGGTGACAGGGACATTTGTCCTGCTTGGCTGGTTACAGGATCACTGGCCTTTCTTTTGACGGGAACAGTCTCTGCACTTTCCTGCTGCGTGGATTGAGACCCTGTAGTTTAGCTTGATCCGCAGTTGGTTCAAGTGTTCAGTGTTTCTTGGATCTCTGATGTACGTAAGTGTATCTGTTGTTCTCCCGATGAGTCCTGGGCATTCCTCTTTGATGCGAAAAAGAAAAGCGTGTACGTGAGTTCATCGATGATCACTTGTGGTGGAAGCATTTGTGTCCTTTCCACTGTGTTCGGGCAACTCAGCGAAGGCTTCCGCGATGACAGTTATCAATTGCCTGATAATTTTTTTTGTTGGCAGGGTCTTGAATAAAGTCTCCGACACTGGTTACTCTTCCTACAAGTGACAGATATGATATTACTACTAGTTGCAAGTAGGTGAGTACATCCCATGTGAGATTTCTGCTGGGAGATACCATAAGTGCTGTAAAACAAAGTTTTGGTGTCTGCACAGGATACTGTGTTATGCTCTCAGATAAACGTCTTGCTTGTAGTTTAACAGGGTCTTGGTTTCTCAACAATGTGTGGCTTGATTCAGAAGTTTGTTTTGGCTCAGCTGCACATTTATCTTCTTCACCCTGCAACTGTGATGCACAGAGTGTCCATATTATTGTCCTTTATCACCTTTTTTACGCTTAGAGGGAATGTCTTAGTTAAAAGCCACAATTTTTCACCCAGAGTTCTTTTTGTCTTGGCTTTGCTGCTCATGCTTCCTTCTTCCTCATCATGGATCTCGTCTGCAAGTGCTGAGGTTCTTCCCCGTTGTCTGTGGTTTCTTCGCAGTGAAGTGCAGGTTGAGGGATCTCTCCGATGTAGGATTTAATGTAATTTAGGAAAATCCATGCTCTCCTGCCCTGCAACTTGACGGCAGAGGGCGTGCAGTCCTCTATTATGAAAGGGCCATTGAATCTTGGCTCATCCCACCTTTTCCTGGTATGGTTCTTTACCAGCACTGAATCACCAGGGAAGACGAGGGGCGCATGTAGACCTTGAACTGTGTCTGTTTCAGCACCTCCTGTTGTGTTGTGTTTTGTGCTGTGCTGCACCCTTTTCGCTGTTGCTGCAGTTGGTCTGAAATGACAGAGAGGCTCGATGTCATGCAGTTAAGGTACTCCTGCATTTCGGTTCCGAATACCTCTCTAGTTGGCTGGGCATCACATCTAGCTCTATCTCGGGAGGGTAAGGGGGTCCTCATTCTCCTTCCCGGAACTATCTCGTGCGGCGTAAGATGATGGTCGGAGCCTGGTTGGTTCCGAAGTGCATACAATGCCAGTGGTAGACAGTGCAGCCATCCCTTTTTTAGAGTGAGTTTCAACTTGGCTATCCTCTCTTAACAAGCCGTTGAGTACCTCACAGATACCATTACCCTCAGGATGATACACCGACGAGAACTTGTGCCTTATACCAAGCAACAAGCTGATCTGTTCAAATACTGCATTGACAACGTGAGCCCCGTTATCTGACCTCATTACCTCACACCCCCCCATCTAGGGAACACTTCCCTCACCAGGAACTTAGCAGCACAGGTTGAATCTGGGTGTGTACAAGGACCTGCTTCTATCCATCTAGAGAATGGATTCACCACTACAATTAAGTACCTGTACCCGTTGCACACTTGAATCATGTCGACATAATCGATATGCAAGTGTTGAAAAGGCCCATTTGGCCGGGGGATGACTCCTCTCACTACTTTTAATGTGTGCCCAGCGGTGAATTGCTGGCAGATTATGCAGTTCACCATAAAGAATGCAACATGCTCTGCTAAATTCGGTGTAAGCCAGTATTCTGCGATCGTTGCAGCGAGATTTTCTTTTGACACGTGCAAAGGGTAATGTAATTGCTCCAATACTATCTTTAGTAGGGCTACAGGCATTACTGGTTTACCAGTGCTGTCTTGCCGCCCCAACCCGTCAGAGGGGTTTAAAGAACGCCCTTGATGCTTCCATAGATTCTTCTCATCCTGAGGTGCCTCTCCTTTGAGCTCCATTAGTTGGGTCTGCCCCATATTGCTATAGGTTTCTGGTGTGGCTCGCGCTACCATCATTTGCTCATGGGTGTGCGCCACTTCTACTTCCATGATCGTCTCACTCTTGAATGCCATACGCTTGGCTTCCGTGTCTGCTGCTGTAACGCTCACCTGACTCCCACGGAGGCGCTGGCCTGGTTCGCGCTGCTGTGACCTCTTCTAAGGTGATGCGCAGGGTTCGGAAGACGGACTGGACCGGGCCCCCAAATCTGGCTTGTCTGGCTCGCAGAAGTATCCTTCTGTAGGCGAAAATAAGGGATTAACTGTCTGCGGGGTAATGCAATCAGCCTCCCACTTTCCCCGCTCACCCTCCTCGAAACCCTTCTGTGATTCCTCGTAGCGTCTCACCTTAGGGTCTGGAAGGACGAGCTCTCCATCCTGCTTCTGATGCAGGGGCGCGTTGGTATCTAGTTACTTCACTGGATTTTCGGATTGGTGAGAACCAAACTTGCTTGGCTTCCAGGTAAGTTTTTTAATAAGAGGTTCCCCTTGTGTCCCTGCATTAATGTACTAATGCTAGTGTCTTTTTCCCCATAGGGGCCGGGGTACGGAATGCCAGGGAACAGGCACCGACCCGAGATGAGAGGTGAAATCCTTGTAGAAATCAGGTAAGTCTTTAATGAGCGTTTTTTGGTAATGTCTTTTCATTCGCTCATTAACGCTGATGTCTCTTTTCCCCTTAGGGGCCGGGGTCCGGAAATGCCAGGATGCGGCGCGGACCCGAAATGAAGAGGGAATGAATCAACAGGTAAGTCTTAACATGGAGATTTAGCTTTCCTTATTCCCTTCTCTCTCTCACCTTTTGTTCTGGTCTTTTTCTCCCTAGGCGCTGGGGCGTGACTGCGAATCCGGATGATCGCTGCTGAACATGGAGGCGCTCTGTAAAGGTGAGTGGAATGCGGCGCTGCAGCGATCGACGCAATGAGCTTTTAAATAAAAGTCTTCCTTTTCAGGATTGTCGGCGAGATGTCTCCGGGATGCAGATTTAGCAGGTAAGGACTTTTCCTTCTTCTGTTCTCTTCTTCTCTTCCTTTGCAGGTGATCCAGGATGCTGGCAGGTGTGGCAGAAGTCAGGATGCAGGAGCAGACACGGTGAGCGTCCAGCTGCTAGATGCAGAACAACGCGAAGTACGTGTGGCTGTTCGGGTGGGGTTTAAATAGCCTTGGAAGAAGTTCCAGGTATGTATCCTTCCCTGGCCACGCCCGGATGGTAAATTAGTCCCACAGGTAAAGTAGTTCCTTTCAGGCCTCTACGAGGCCGGGATCCTGCAGCATGGTCTGCATCAGGTAAGTGCACCCAAGCACTTCCATAATGAGCCTGGCGCCTATGGCGCCAGGCCTGATGTCTTTTATGAGCCTGGCGCCATAGGCTCCAGGACACTGTCCAAAGGGCCCCTTTATGGGGTTGCTGGGTCCTTCCTTGGGGACTGGATGTCCGCTTTCGGGGACGAAGGGCTTGAACCGGCTCCCCGGGAGCGGGCATCATTGACAGCACTCCCCCCCCCAAGGCCCCTCCCAAGGTTTTTCCCTCCGGGGGTTTTGGTTTGTCTGGGAAGAGTCGGTGGAATTTCCTGACTAATCGAGGTGCATGCACATGGTCGCTGGGTTCCCACGACCTCTCCTGAGGTCCGTACCCCTTCCAATCAATTAGGTAGAACAGTTTTGACCTAAACATTTTTGAGTCTAAAATGTTATTCACTTCGAATTCGGGCTCCCCATCTATTAGAATAGGTTCTGGAGGTTTGAGTAGTCGGGTTCCGGGTACCACTGGTTTCAGAAGTGACACATGAAAAACAGGGTGAATTCGCATACTAGCTGGTAAATCAAGTTTAACAGCCACTGGGTTAATTATTGCCGTAATAGAATAAGGTCCCAGATATTTTTGGTTAAAAGTTCGAGGCCCTTTGAGTGGTAAATGTCTGGTAGCTAACTACACTTGATCCCCAATCTGATACGGAGGTGCTTCACTCCGATGTAGATCAGCATTCTCCTTGTATTTTCTCTTGGCTTGTTGTAAATGCGTAGTTGCCTCTTTGAAGGCTTGGGTAATTGTAGAATGCAGATGTTCTACTGCAGGCATTCTGAGGTTCTGAGGTGAGTTAAGGTTTGAGGTTCGAGGGTGATGCCCAAACAAAGTATAAAAAGGACTGTGGCCAGTTCCAGAGTGTACCGAATTATTATATGCGTATTCTGCTATCCAAAGAATGTCTTTCCAGTTGCTTTCAGATTGCTGTAACATACACCGTAAGTATTGCTCAAGGGTCTGATTTGTCCTCTCGGTCTGACCATCGGTCTGAGGGTGGTGACTGGTTGATAATCTTACGTCGATCTGCGCCAGTTGACAACATTTGCGCCAGAAGTGGGAAATGAATTGGCTTCCCCGGTCAGAGATTAGTATAGATGGGAATCCATGTAGCCGAACAATATTTTCGAGGAATTCTTTGGCTAGGGCAGAAGCTGAAGGTAAACCTTTCAAAGGAATAAAGTGGGCCATTTTGGAAAACAAATCCACAATTACCAGAATAGTATTGTACCCCGAACAAGGAGGCAGGTCCGTAATAAAGTCCATTGATAGGGTGTGCCAGGGTGCTGGCGGTATGTCTAGAGGTTGAAGGAGACCGGCTGGTCTTTTCTTTTGACTTATTTTGGGCGCAAACACCACAGGACATCACAAAAGATTTAACATCTTTTCGCCAAGAGGGCCACCAAAATTGTCGTTTCACCTTTTCCTCTGTCTTGGCAATACCGGGGTGTCCCTCTATTAATGCATCATGATAACCGGAAATAACTAGTTTGTGTAATTCCTTATGTGGCAGGAATAAGCGTCCTTGGAAATAAGGTAAACGATTATCTATAGTAAAGTCTGATCCCTTTTGTATCCAATCCTGTAAGGTTGTAGGGTCCAGGAGTTGTTTCACTCTGGCTTGAATGTCTTCAAGCGTCTGTAACGAAGTCATGCCTAGAATCCTCTGTTTGGGAATTATTGGTACTGGTTCTGAGTTTGTATCAGATTCTCCCATTCCAATTCGGGATAAGGCGTCTGCTTTGCCATTCTTGCAGCCAGGTCGATAGGTAATCACGAAATCAAATTCAGCGAAAAACAAAGCCCATCGGAGCTGCCGTGATGACTGAGTCTTGGCGGTTTTCAAATACTGTAAATTCCGGTGATCAGTGATCACTGTGATGGTATGTCGAGCGCCAAGCAGATAATGCCGCCAGGCTTTAAAAGCGGACTTAATGGCTAACAGTTCTTTGTCCGTGATTGCATAATTAACCTCGGGTGCCGAGAATTTTCTGGACCAAAATGCTACGGGATGCAGTTGGTTGGTTTCGGGATCTCTTTGGGACAGGACAGCTCCCATGGCTAGGCTGGATGCGTCAGTCTCGACGACATAAGGGAGATCTGGACGCGGGTGTTTCAATATAGGTGCAGAGGTAAACTTAGCTTTTAAATCCTGAAAGGCCTGCTCGGCTTCTTCAGACCATTCAAAACGTTTATTTTTCCTCAAGAGTGCAGTAATGGGTTGTACCACGCGTTAAAATTCCGGGATAAACCTGCGATAGAAATTGGCAAAGCCGAGCATGCTTTGAACCCCTTTTACAGAGCTAGGTGATGGCCATTTGAGGATGGCATCCACTTTTCTTGAGTCCATTTGGACTCCTTTGGGTGTCAGGATGAAACCTAGAAACTCGACTTCTGTGGTATGGAAAACATATTTCTCCAATTTAGCAAATAGTTTGTGTTGGCGCAGTTTTTCAAGTACTGCCCTGACGTGTTTTCTGTGATCAGATTCCGAAGAGGAGTACACCAGAATGTCATCAATATATACGACAACACAAACATCGATGAGTTCCCGAAGGACATCATTCATGAAGTATTGGAAGGCAGCCGGCGCGTTACACAATCCGAAAGGCATCACCTGGTACTCGAATAATCCGTATTTAGTACGGAAGTCAGTTTTCCATTCGTCGCCTTCTTTAACTCGTACCAGATGATAAGCCCCCCGGAGATCTAACTTGGTGTATATGCAAGCGTCCTTCACCTGGTCAAGGAGTTCAGGGATCAGAGGCAGAGGATAACAGTTTTTAACCGTTATCTGGTTCAATGCGCGGTAATCGATACAAGTTCTAAGGTCGCCTTCTTTTTTGGGCACGAAGAACAAAGCCGAGGATGTCGGGGACTTTGACTGGCGAATAAAACCATTAGCTAGGTATTGATCCAAATATTGTCTGAAATGCAGATTCTCAGGTTCGGTAAGGGCATAAATCCTGCTACAAGGGGTTTGTGCACCGGGCACCAGATCGATTTGGCAATCGTACGATCTGTGAGGAGGTAACGTGTTGGCCTGTTCCTTTTGGAAGACGTCCTGAAAGTCTTGGTATTCCGGAGGTAGTTTCATGGAGGCAGAGGTTACAGATGCTAGATTAATCTTCAGGTTTTCTGGGTAGCAGGTTTGTGTACAATCCGGGAAGGTTATTCTCTTAGCTCGCCAATCAATTCGAGGATTATGTGTTTCTAACCAAGGGATTCCAAGAATAACCTGAAACTGTGGAGCCTTGATTACATCAAACACAACACCCTCCCGATGGCCGTCGGGACCAATAAGAGTCACCTCAGTAGTGGAATGTGTTACCGGTCCAGAGGCAATTTCAGTTCCATCGACTGTGGTGATGACATCTTTGCTGGTTTTAGGACGGAGAGGGAGGTTAATCCTAGAGACCAATTCACGATCCACATAGTTTCCAATAGCCCCATTATCGATGTATGCCTTTATTGCATGCAACCGCTTAGGCTGTTCTGGATCTATGAGAACCATTGGCACAATGAAATGCGAGGTCTGAGAGTTAGTTTTCAAGCTCAGCAAGCGGACCCCTACACTTGTCGGGCGGAGTCGTTTCCCGAAACAGAGTCTTCATGGTTTTTATCAGCGGCTCCTACCGCCTTTCGGGGCGGCTTTGCCGGGCAATCTCGTAGAAAGTATCCAGAATTCCCACAATAAAGACATAATTTTAACTGCCGCGTCCTTTCATGTTCCTTTTGAGTTAAGGGTCCTTTAACCCCTCCGATTTGCATAGGCTCAGAGATATCAACTCCCTTGGGATTAGCATGGGTCTTGACCAACACCCGGGTCTCAAACCTGGACCGATTTGCTTTTCTGTTTTGAAGTCTGTGATCCAATTGGACCACTAAGTCTATATACTCTGTGCATTCTTGGGGCGGATTTACAACTTGGGACAAGACATCTTTAAGTTCTCCGCGTAGGCCTCGATAAAACAACGTGACTCTTTTATCCTCTGGCCATCCCGTTTCCACAATTAGTCTATTAAAGGTTGCAATATAGGATAGGAGGTCCTGATTGCCATGTAGCAGGGATAGAAGTTCGTCATCCAGAGCCTGCCCCTGAGAGTGTCGAGCAAATAACCTTTCCATGCTTGCTTGAAACCTTTGAAAATCACAGAGAATCGGGTCATCTTGAGTTACCAGTGGAACTGACCAATCGGCAGCACAGCCGCTGAGATATGACAATACAAAGGCTACCTTGGTCTGATCATTAGGGAAGGCCCCGGGTCTGCATAGGAAGTGCAAACGACACTGATTCATGAATAGGGCAAATCGTTTGGGGTCCCCAGCAAAGCGTTCGGGTGGGGCCAGCGGCATGTTTCCAGGTAGATTAATCTGCACAGGGTTACTGGAAACCACAGGAGCGGGGTTCCCTCCGGAACCGGGTAGAGGAGTTTGCCCAGCTTGACCTTGCAAAAGCTGTCTGGCCAGGTCATCAGTTCTTTCCTTTGATATTATTAATTCCCTCCTGAGGGCATTAGTCTCTTGACGAGCAGCATGTACTTCGGCCCGTAATTCCCCCAGTAATTGGGCCAACTGATCAGTCTCAGAACTTTCCATAGCGCCTGGGTGGGAATTTGAAGGAAGGCTTCGCGTTCTGTAACGCTCACCTGACTCCCACGGAGGCGCTGGCCTGGGTCGCGCTGCTGTGACCTCTTCTAAGGTGATGCGCAGGGTTCGGAAGACGGACTGGACCGGGCCCCCAAATCTGGCTTGTCTGGCTCGCAGAAGTATCCTTCTGTAGGCGAAAATAGGGGATTAACTGTCTGCGGGGTAATGCAATCAGCCTCCCACTTTCCCCTCTCACCCTCCTCGAAACCCTTCTGTGATTCCTCGTAGCGTCTCACCTTAGGGTCTGGAAGGACGAGCTCTCCATCCTGCTTCTGATGCAGTTGCGCGTTGGTATCCAGTTACTTCACTGGATTTTCAGATTGGTGAGAACCAAACTTGCTTGGCTTCCAGGTAAGGTTTTTGATAAGAGGTTCCCCTTGTGTCCATGCATTAATGTACTAATGCTAGTGTCTTTTTCCCTATAGGGGCCGGGGTACGGAATGCCGGGGAACAGGCATCAACCCGAGATGAGAGGTGAAATCCTTGTAGAAATCAGGTAAGTCTTTAATGAGCGTTTTTTGGTAATGTCTTTTCATTCGCTCATTAACGCTGATGTCTCTTTTCCCCTTAGGGGCCGGGGTCCGGAAATGCCAGGATGCGGCGCGGACCCGAAATGAAGAGGTAATGAATCAACAGGTAAGTCTTAACATGGAGATTTAGCTTTCCTTATTCCCTTCTCTCTCTCACCTTTTGTTCTGGTCTTTTTCTCCCTAGGTGCTGGGGCGTAACTGCGAATCCGGATGATCGCTGCTGAACATGGAGGCGCCCTGTAAAGGTGAGTGGAATGCGGTGCTGCAGCGATCGACGCGATGAGCTTTTAAATAAAAGTCTTCCTTTTCAGGATTGTCGGCGAGATGTCTCCGGGATGCGGATTTAGCAGGTAAGGACTTTTCCTTCTTCTGTTCTCTTCTTCTCTTCCTTTGCAGGTGATCCAGGATGCTGGCAGGTGTGGCAGAAGTCAGGATGCAGGAGCAGACACGGTGAGCGTCCAGCTGCTAGATGCAGAACAACGCGAAGCACGTGTGGCTGTTCTGGTGGGGTTTAAATAGCCTTGGAAGAAGTTCCAGGTATGTATCCTTCCTCCAATCAGGTATGTATCCTTCCCCGGCCACGCCCGGATGGTACTTAGTCCCACAGGTAAAGTAGTTCCTTTCAGGCCTCAAGGAGGCCGGAATCCTCCAACATGGTCTGCATCAGCTAAGTGCACCCAAGCACTTCCATAATGAGCCTGGCGCCTATGGCGCCAGGACTGATGTCTTTTATGAGCCTGGCCAGGACACTGTCCAAAGGGCCCGTATATGGGGTTGCTGGGTCCTTCCTTGGGGACTGGATGTCCGCTTTCGGGGACGCAGGGCTTGAACCGGCTCCCCTGGAGCGGGCATCATGACAGCTGCATGGTTTCCGTGTGACACGAAATCTGTCCCTTTGGTGTGCGCGGTGCATTTCACAACCGCTATGCCCACTGGGAGCTGTAGTGCCTTTATCAGCCTGTCCAATAAGGCTGCATGCTGCACTGGCGTGCCGTCTGCTCGGAGATAGCCCCTCCTTTTCCAGCGTGCTAGTCCTGCGTGCACAGTTGATGTCACATAGGCGTAGTTACTGTACACCGTTACTTCCTGGTCTGCATGATTCTCAATGGCGAGTATCAACGCCAATAGTTCTGCAGCTTGTGCTGAATAGTGAGATGGTATTCGTGCACTGACGAGTACTTGAAACTCTCCATTCGCTATGTGTTTTACCAAGGCCACGCCTGTGTACGTTTGTCCGTCTTCTTGGTCGATTCTTGAAGAACCGTCAATGAACAGGATCTCACCACCCGCCAGGGCATTTTCTTTACCCTGGGGATTTCATCATAGAATTCCTCATAGTTTGCAGTCGTGTATGGGTTCTCCCTCAGTACCTGGCTCAGCTATGAACGTAGCTGGGTTTACTGTTTTACATTGAACTACTTTGATCGATGGGTTAGGGATAATCAATTCATAGGCAGACACTCTCTGAGATGTCAGTGTGCCCTTTGGTTTCTCTAGAATGACGAATAACGAGTGCTCGACGTATATCGTCATGGAGCATCCCATTACAATGGATGACGCCTTCTATATGGTGAACGCTGCGGCAGCTAGATTTTGTTCGCATGGGAAATTACCTCTCATAACTGGGTCCAAACTCCCACTGTAATACGCCAGGGGCATGTACCCCAGCGAGGTTCACTGAGCGAGTACTGCCGTCATAACATTGCCATCTGTATGTGAAAACAGGTAGAATTCCTCTGCATAATTAGGAATCCCAAGAACTGGGGCCTTACAAATCGCCCCTTTAAGTTCTGCAAACCCCTTCTCCATTGCCTCAGCCCGTTCAATCTTTTCCTTTGTCGCCTCGGCCTTCTTTAGGGCCTGAAGCAAGGGCTTGGTATAAGAGCTGCAATCAAAGACCCATGCTCTGACATAATTGCACAGGCCTAGGAAGCTCTGCATTTGCTTTATCGTGAGCGGCTTAGCAGTGTTCATGATGGCTTCAGCCCTTTCTGGGGTTACCTTTTTCCCCATGTGTGAGATTAGCTGGCCTATGTACAGAACCTCTTGTTGACAGTATTGTAGTTTTTCCCCGTCAACCTTACATCCTTTCTCAGCCAGTATAGTTAGTAGCTGGACTGAAACGCGCCTGCATTGCTCTTCTGTGGTGCTGCAGATCAGAATGTCGTCCACATACTGCAAAACACTGTCTACTGCAATATTGCTTAGGTCCATTTGCAGGACTCTGTTGAAAATGGACAGGGATTCACAATACCCCTGTGGCAATCTCGTGCTCTTCAGACGCATTTGTCTGAATGTAAATTATGTCAGATCTTGTGAGTCATGGTGCAACAGGATTGAGAAAAAAGCATTTTTCAAGTCAATAACAGTGAAATATTTTGCCTCAGTGGGTATGTTGCATAGGATTGTAGATGGATTAGGGACTAGAGAGAACTTGGCTTCAACAATATCGTTTAATGTTCTTAAATATTGGATTAAACGCCAAGACCCTCCTTTTGATTTCTTGACTGGGTAAATCACTGTATTACAGGGTGATTCTGACGTCACTAGGATGCCCTGCTCCATCATGGCGGAAATGGTCTTCGCGATACCTTCATCTGCTTCTCTGGACATGGGATATTGCTCGCTCTTGGTAAAATTGCTCCTGGTTTTAGTTTAATTTTCACTTCCCCAGCCCCTTTCAGAAGGCCTATGTCATAAGGCCCAGCAGTCCATACTGATCCAGGCACTTGGGCCATGTCATCATCAAAATATGCGGGACGGACCAGCGCCAACATCATTCTCTGTGGCACTTCTCGCTTAATCATTTTGACCCAGAATATGAGACTCACTTCCACCCTCGTCTCTTCTAAGTCAGGGTGTTCTTCGAACAGATCATCATCAGTGACGTCAGTCACTCGATACCCTTCTTCAATGGCGATAATCGCGCACCATTGTCTGCCTTCGTCATCATACCCTTCGACCAGTGCTACTTTCCCTCGCACTGCGGCAGTATGTATCATTAAGGGAAATACTTGTCCCTCTTCTTCATGCATAGGTATTTTTGGTCTGAATAGGAACTCATCAGGGGTTCTCATAGTTTTATCTGCGAGGCCTGGCAATCCCGCCATAAGCACACGTACGCCATATGCGAAGACATCTGGCTCTAATGGTATAGCTCTCATGGCTATGCGTCCGGAGTATGCTCTGATTACTTCGCACACGTTTGAATAATGCATTCCTGGAGTGAAGCATACTATGCCATCCTCTTAAACGAAATTGTCATATTCAACTTTGTCATTAAGTCCCAACCCAAAAGGTTTACTGGGGTCTGGCGTGAATATAATAAGGGTACGTTCCTCTCACAATCCCCAACAGAGACTGGGAGATTGTCCGTAAAGGGAACTCTACTGAGAGCTCCTGTCAGTATCTATGGACTGGCCGGACAAGGAAAAGTTGCCTTCTCGTATGCATGATCGCGTTGCACCCATGTCAACTAAGAAGGAATATTCTTTCCTGAAGGTACGCATACATATGTAATGTTGTGCTCACACTTGGAGTTTGTACTAATCACCATATGTGTTAAAAGAATGTACCTTTTGTTAAAAGAAGAGGCATTCTCTTTATACAGCGGGGTTTAAGACCTGCTGACCTGGCGAGAACTTGTTTTTAACAGAAGAATTGTGTTTGGTCACTGTATGTCGAAGCATGCTGAGCCTGCTAAAACTATCTGCAGATTACGGGTGGGGAAGGAATGAGTAAGCACAGCCTCGTGCACAGAGATAAGGACACAGAGGGGCACGAGAGAGAGCGAATAACAGATAACAGGAAACCACAATAGCAGATGTTGAACTGTTGACCGTTGATGCAAAGTTATGACTGGGAGGAACCGCCTTGTGGTGGACATAATCTATGTGCAGCAATGTATGACAATGTAAAACAGATGAGTATAAAAGGACCACGATGTGCAGGGGAAAGGGCGGCACTTTGACGACTTGCTTTGCGAGACGGTTGAACTTGTGGCCCATTCGCGAATGCTTGTGTGTTAATAAAGCAATGTTTACTCAACTCTTTTCTGTTTGAGTTTTTATAGGGTCCCTTTTGTACTGATTATGGTGACGGCGAGAAATCGCACCCACAATTTTGGTGTCAGAAGTGGGACGCGAAGGAGCGACAGTCCGTCACTGGGTGAGGAACGCCGCGGCGGAACCGGAGAAGGAATTGATCACGGGGCCCCAACAACTGAATCGCACCTTTGATTGCAACCAACGCGTCATCCTTGTTTTTCCGGCTCCGTTGGCGGTGGAACAGCAGGCTGTCGCCCTTCGGGTCCGGAACACTCTGGCGGGACCCTTAAGATAAGTGGTATGGACGGATGCATGATGGAATAAGGAAATAATGATTCAGGGTTTGTGAAGAGGACGGTGGTAAGTCCGTCTATGAAGAAGTAATGTTGAAATGATGATATGATATGTTAGATACGCCAGGAGGATGTATTATTATTGTTAGCCAATAGGTGCATATTTGGGAAAGGTGAGTGTTTTAGGCAATTGTGGTATACCAACAAAATGGGTCAAGCGGCTTCCAGCAAGAGTGGTATAGGCAAGAGACACTATGCCCCTCTTGAAGGAACCCCTGCATTTGATATGTTGATTAAACATGGATTGAATTCAACATTGTTCTTAAAAGAATGGTCCGAATACACAAAAGATTTGATTGAGCATAAATGGCCAGACACCGGGTCCTTTGATGTGGACCGCATATCCAAAGTAGAAATAGAATTAGTAAAAAGACGGGTCAGACCCGCACAGTTTGAGGCTATACGACTATGGAGGGTAGAAGCAATGCGCAGGCGCAATGCTCAGAATAAACAAAAAGCAAAGGAGCAGAAGAGAACGGTAAATCAAAAATTACATGATCTAGAGATAAAAGAGAAGGGTGAGAGGCTAGATCAGTTGGATAGACATATGATGATTAAGAACAGTGGGGGTATGTATCCTGCCGTGCCGGTGCCTCGATATGAAGATGTGATAGGGCTAGAAGCAGAACAAACAACGACTGAATTATTGTTTCCAGGAGCTACAGCTCCACCGGCAGACAGTGAGGGTGAACGGGTGGAATTCCCAATGAAGTATGGAGACCCAGATAGGTTGATAGACCATAGGAGAACAACTACTGTAGAAAAGGATAGAGATGGAGACTTGCAAATCCTTATGACCGGGCTGTATGGCACACCCCTCAATGATAGCCTACGGGACCAATTGGGGCATTTGACACCTTTGGAATTTAGGACAGTGGCCACTAAACTATATACCTTTCATGAGGGTAACTGTAAATTGAGAGGACAGAGTACTGCGGATCTGCCCTCAGCATATCAGGACGCTGTCACGTTACTACCAGTGACTGCGTCCAGTGTTCAGTTATGGGGATGTATGTCCGACATAATAGCGGAAGTCATAAGGGGCGGTGTTGAATGGGAGAAGGAAAAGAGGGCATGGGAAAGAGAGGTGAGGGAAAGAGAGGCTAAACTCAAAGATGCAGACCAGGCGGGCCAAAACGTAGCTAATCGTATGATAGCATCCATACACTCGCAGTCCATGTCCACCCTGGTGAGTCTGATGGAGGGCCTTGGCTGGCCTAGACAAGTAAACGTAATTAAATATCTTCTTATTAGGGTGGATGATATAGAAGAGGAAAAGGAGCCTAGGTATGTGTCCCAGTGGAATAGGATTAGGACGGAATTGGATAAGAAACTGCTATCTAATATAAGAGTGGATGATTCAGGGGCGGAAGAATGGAGGATGGCTAAGGTGGAGAAACTATTAAAAGATTATAAAAAAATAAAAGAGAAAGCTCTTAGTCATCAATCCTCTGTTTCGCCACCAGCGCAGGCCCTTGTAAGTGAACAAACAGACATGGAAAAGTTACTATTAATGCCAATGAGAGAGTGCCAACCCACCCTAGAGGCAGCCACTGGTAACATGATGCGCACCTATGTGTATGTCCCTTTATCCCGAATTGAATTAATGCATATCACCAAGTCCATCCCCGACCCCCGTATAGACCCGGCAGGATTCTACAAAGAAGTAGGAAAGTTATTCAGACCAGGGTTATTTACCGTAGAGGATGTAGATAACATATTGTTTGCCATTGTCCCAGAAGAAATATGGACCCCTTTCGTGCCAAAGACAATGAAACAATAAAATGGAAAGATGTAATGGATGCGAGCAAAAATAAGAAAACTGCATGAGGAATATCCTGAACCCCTAAGGGGGCATGGCACGGCAGTCCTGAGGGCTCTAGAAAAGGTGTTACCCCCATTTGATGTGAATGTGGAGAAACTGTCCGCTGTGATACAGGGTGCAAGTGAGGAAGTAGCACAGTACTTTCTGCGTTATGAAGCAGCATTCAAAGCGCACAGTGGGCTAGAGATAGGGTCTGAAATGGGCCAACGGTACTTTGCCACAAACTTTGTAGAGGGGCTCCACGGGCCAATTCAGGAGAACATTAGGAGGGCAGAAAGTACATGGATGACTAGAAACCCCCGGGATCTCCTCGAAATGGCTAGGTATTACGAAAGAGGGGAAAGAGTGAAGGGACAACAAAAGGCACGACAAGAGAAGGATTTAAAAACCAAAGTGTTGATGCAACAGTTGCATCAAGGGCCCCAAGGCAGGTATAACTACAATTATAACGGCCCGTCACAGGGCTATAGTAGCAACATGATAGGGGGCCAAGGGACAGGAAGAGGTACAGTGCAAGGAGGTGCGCTATATGGGAGGAGGGATGGGCTACCCCAAGATGTATGTGCCTTCTGCAAGAGACCCGGACACTGGAAATCCCAGTGTCCCCAGAGTGGTGGGAGAGGAAGGGGCGTACGGCCCCCTTCACAGACAACATTTGCCCCAGGAAATAGGACTGGTGGGTACGGCAACCAAGACAATAGAATGTTTAAACCCCCTCAACCCAATGCCTTTGACGGACAAGCAAGAGGGGATGTTCCCTGGCCGGCCCCGCCTCCCCCCAATCTACTGTATCAGCCACGACAAACGACACAAGTACAAGGTGTATGCCAGGGTGAAGAATGTGGAGAAGGGGTATACTATAACAATGATTTTCAGGATAACACAAGCGATATGTCCTGAGGATGCCGGAATGAGATAGCGGGAGTGGTGCAGGTTCCTATAGACCAAAGGGGGCCTTATGCCTCTATTAGGATCGGCCCCCACCGAAACTTGAGATGTCTGGTAGACACGGGAGCTGGAAACAGTTCAGTGAATATCAGAGCCGTCCCCGCTGTCCCATTATCGGATAAAAGCAAGGTATCAGTTGGATTTGGGGGAAATCCAATAAGGACTCCTGTAAGTGAAATAGTAGAAGCGGAACTTCATGGGGTAAAATGGGAGAATGGGTGGCTATTGACCAATCATTGCCCAGAAAACTTGTTAGGTATTGATGCATTAAAAACGCTAGGGGCCACAATATATTGCTCCCCCCAGGGAGTGAGAATGACCATAAGCAAACCTATGAGTATGATAGGAGTAATGCAAACCCTGCCCCCGGAACTCCAAGACATCCCGAATGAACTATGGGCCACTGGGGCGTGGCCAGCACGCATGGAGTGAGGACTGCTCTCCACGAAGCTCCTGCCCATGATCCTGAAGCGCGATCAATCGCGGCCGAAATAATGCACTTTTGACGCTGAAACTCAGCTGAGCCACAGATGAACCACCTCTGGGGGACCGGCGAAAATACCGGAGAAAATCGGAGCGGGTAACACCGAGAACGAAGCGTCCCGAAACTCCCCCCAAGACGTCCAAGATGGCGGCCGGACCATGGGACCCACGACGCTACGGCCTGCCGAGAGCATAGGATTGAAGGGCGGACTGCGGCCATAACCACACTCCTCCACCAAGCACAGGAAGCGGACGATTGTCTGCATCGCCCCGAGGAGAAGGAGCGGAGAACCTTGCGACAGCCAGAGAGGGAGGGGACCCGGCGCCGCCGCTAGCTGTCCCTGCCGGCCCGCCGGCGAGAGCACACGCGGAAGCGACACACCCGAGCATCGGTGTGGGCCCCAGCTGGAAACCCACGGATCACCCAGCCCGGGTCAAGGCCCGGATCAGGAGAGGCAACCGCATCCCCGACCAGCACACCAGAAGTAAGTGCCTGCCATTACGAGCGGACACACGGCCACCCACCGGCGGGGGCCGTCGACCGTCCCATCAATTGCAGGGTGCGGCGGCGACCAACGCTCGGAACTGCTTCACACCACCTAACCCCGGGGGGAGCTATCATTCACCCAGCTACCCGAACTGCAAGCCCACGGACAATCCGCTGAGGGTCGCGCCGCGGGGGGCGCCACGGACGGCCGATGACGCGGTTATAGCGGGACTGTGGAACCATCCAACCACCCCCCACGGCCAACGGGGGTGAACAAGAGCACCAAGCCAGGGTGTGACTCAGCTCTGAAACGATCCCCAGAGGAGAGATCCTCATAACTCAACGTGGCCACTATCCATAAACTGGCACCGGTAAAACCAGAACCATCAGGCGGTGTAATGTCTCCTCCCAAAGGCAGATCAAAAAACATAACGATGGACGCATTTACTACCCCCAAACCGAAACAACAGATATCACACGCGGAGAACAACATGGCCGAGGCGCCAACACCGACGGCAGACCCTCGTGACTCACAGATCCTTCAGGCAATCGCGGCACTGAGAACAACGGTAGAGGACATGAGGGGGGAGATAATATCAGACCTCCAATTAATAAGGCAAGATGCCCGAAACCTGGCTGAAAGAGTCACCGCCACAGAAGCCACCACACGTGAGACCTCAGAGGCGACGCAGGGACTACAAGCGAAGGTCAAAGCGCTAGAAACAACGGTGGCAAGACTAGAAGCAAGATCCGAGGAAGCAGAGGGCCGGGCACGACGGAACAACGTTCGAATCTTGGGAATCCCGGAGGGCATGGAGGGCTCAGACCCCACAGAATTCATAGAATCATTGCTACTACAGGAAATTGGGGCAGGCAACCTCACCCAGGGGTTCTCCGTGGAACGTGCCCACAGATCTCTCCAGAAACGCCCACCCCCAGGGTCTTACCCGAGACCTATGATTGCAAAAATTTTGAATTTCAGGGACCGAGAAACTATACTGAGGTTCTCCAGAGAAGGGGGAGAGATTAAAAGAAACGATGCATTAGTAGTCATGTACCCTGATTACACGCCGGTGGTGCAGCGAGCAAGAAATTCCTTTGTACCCATAAAGGCCAGACTACGCAAACTAAATCTTAAATACATGCTGCTGTACCCAGCAAGACTTAAAATAATACACAAAGGGAAGGCGATCTTCTTGGAAACCCCGGACGCGGCAAACTTATGGCTCGAACATAATAACCTAGCGGAAGACACAGAGGAACAGGCGAAAAGCAGCAAAAGCTGACTCCGCAAGAGTCCAACGCAAGCGAAATAGAACGTAATGATTGAACCCAGATCCGCATCAAGGAAACAGAAAGATTGGGCAGGAAGCAGGAGCCCCAATCACAAGACAGCTGCTGAACCCCCCCAACAGACAAGGTGTAGTCAACGCAGCTACACACCGCCCGAACCCGAAGACCTGGAGAGGTATGGAAGGCTTGGGAGCCCCCGAGCGTTGTGAGTTTGAAACAACTGCTGGGGGCAGTTTCTTCTTGTTGTTTTGTAATGTTAATCCATTCCCCGGAATGGTAGTTGAAGTAGTTAGTCAGTCTCCAAATGAAGAAGCACAACTGGAGGGCCAGGGGGCCAGAACGGTGGCTGGGAGGGGCAGGAGTCCACGAGCAAGGGTTGACCTTGAGGCCCCAGATGAGAACGCAGACACACCAGGGAGAAGCAAGACCCTCCCGCACCACCAACATAACCCAGATGGCAACGCACATTAAGATACTGACCTGGAACGTAAGGGGCCTGGGCACCTACCTTCGTAGAAATAGAATCAAATCCTACCTAAGCAGGAAGAAAGTGGACATAGCCCTGATACAAGAGACACACTGTGACAAGGAAGCAAACGCAAAGCTTGATGAGTACTGGGGGGGACAGGGCTTCGGAGCACCTTACTCTAAATACGCCAGAGGGGTTTACACTTGGATCAACCCACGAACACCAATCCACCTGCATAAAACGGAAATAGACCCAGAGGGCAGATACCTCATAATATGGGGCACCCTTGAGCACAAAGAGATTTGCATAGTTAACTCATACTTCCCCAATAACAACATCCCCAACCACCTGAAAACACTGGGTTCCAAGATGGTGCAGTACAGGGAGGGCCTCTTTTTGTGGGGAGGCGACTTTAACTGTGTTCATGACCCAGAACTGGACAGATCCTGGTCCCCACAGAAGGGTCCCTCCGCAGCCACTCTATCCCTAGTCACCTTATTAAAGGAACTGGATCTGACCGACACGTGGAGGGAATTACACCCAGCCGAAAGGGCCTACTCATACTACTCATCACCCCACAAACTCCACACCAGGCTTGATTACTTCTTCATAAGCAGAGAACACCTACCCCAAGTAAGTGACACGCAATACCTAGGGAGGACTATCTCCGATCACTCCCCCCTACTGCTAGACTGGCGACACAATAGCCCCAGACCACCCATCCCCATGTGGAGAATGCCCACCGAGGCCCTAATAGATCCAGCTTTCAGGGAGGAACTACATGAAGTTATAGAGAACTACATAACTGAAAACTCAGGTAGCGTCGAACATGCCAGGACATTATGGGACGCCCTAAAAGTAGTTACGAGAGGGGAAGTTATAGCGAAAGCCGGAGGAATCAGGAGAACCCTAAAAACCGCCCTTGAACAGAAAGAATGTGAGATATTAACACTTGAATCCACGCCAGTGGATACCCCCGGGAGGGAGAATGACCTCAGAACTCTTAGGGAGGACTGCTCAGGGGCATGGGACAGACTAGCCAAATTTGATTTCATAACCAGAACAAACAGAACACACTCAGAAGCGGACAAACCTGGCCGGCTACTAGCCTGGCTTTGTAAAAGAGAGCACCCTAAACACATAACCACGACACTACAGGATGAACATGGTGCAGTGCATGGTACCCAACAGGGCATCAACGATGCCTTCAAACCTTACTATGCCAGACTATATTCCCATACAGAAAAAGTCCCGCAAGAACAAATCTTGGACACCATAGAAGAAATAGGGCTACCCAGACTATCGCCAACACGATCCGAGACCCTAGACTCTGACATCACACAAGAGGACATATCAGAAGCCATTCGCTCCCTAGCCACATGTAAAACCCCGGGGACAGATGGGCTCCCCCCCGAGTTTTATAAAGCATTTGAACCTTCCCTGACCCCCCTACTACACCAGGTCTTCTTAGAAGCCTACGAAGAAGGCATCCTACCAGACAGCATGAGAGAAACCCTGGTGATACCAATGCTCAAGCCCGATAAACCTCCCGATAAATGCGACTCCTAACGACCGCTCGCTATGCTGAATTATGACGTCAAAATATTGACGACGGTCCTAGCAAACCGACTCTCCAAAGTGATTGGAGACGTCATACACATAGACCAGAATGGTTTTATACCCGGCCGAAGCACGTCCTTGAACTTGCGAAGGCTCCAACATATCATAGCCCAAACCAACGCATGTGACGAACAACTAGCACTACTGTCTCTAGATGCCATTAAGGCGTTTGCCTCCATATACTGGGAGTGGCTCATAGCGGTTATGGAGGGATTTGGAATTGGCCAAAGGTTCATCAGATGGGTTAAGATCCTATACAATAATCCGAGGGCTAGGCTCAAAACTGGGAAATACGTGTCGGAAGCCTGGGACATCCAAAGGGGCACTAGGCAGGGCTGCCCACTCTCTCCCATGCTTTACGTTCTGGGACTAGAACCCATAGCAATTTACCTTAGAAACCAGTTCTTTGATGCAGGGATCAGGCTGGCAGGAATAGACCACATCATCTCATTATATGCCGACGACGTCCTGATATACGTAAATAACCCCCATAAAAATGTCCCGACAATATTGGACGTCCTTGACAACTATGCCAAATACTCTGGCATTAAGTTTAGCAAAACTAAATCCTGCTTGTTCCCACTAGCAGGATTAAAAAATAGAAGCACCGAGGAACTCCCCAAGGTGGGCGTCGAGTGGCGGACGACGGCTTTCCGTTACCTTGGGATCCAAGTAATGCATACCCCGGAGCTGATGCATGAGCATAACACGAAGGCAGCGGTTCCCATACTTAGGAAATCCATAAAATTCTGGGCAAAGCTTCCATTGTCTATGCTAGGCAGGGCCTCAATAGTTAAAATGATCATCCTCCCCAGATTCCTGTACGGATTTCAAAACGTGCACTTCTACATTACAAAACCCTTTTTCCAACTCCTTGACGCAATAATCAGGGAATTCCTGTGGGGAAACGGCAGACACCGGGTGGCCTTATCTACGCTGGTCCTGCCGTATGAGCAGGGCGGAATTCAACTACCAAACTTAGAAAAATACTACCTGGCGGCCCAACTGAGCCATGTATCCAAATGGCTAGCAGACGATGTCACTTCCGAGTCCCCTCTGCTGCAAGGGCTGATAAAGCCGCTTCGGCTGAAAGAATTGATCTGGGCCCCTAAAAACCTTATATGCAAACCACCATTCCTGGCAGACCTAGGCAAGAGAATATGGCACAGAGCTATGATGATCCAGCATCTGAAACAACCATACTACCAAGAAGTGCCGATATTGGCTGGCCTGGGCGAAACACACGTTAACCTGAACAACATCAGATCGTGGGAAAGGAAAGGGCTATACACTTGGGGCGACCTCTACATGGACGGCATATTTAGAGAATTTGCCGAAATACGGGAGATGGAGGATATCCACGCCGGACAATTCTTGTGGTACCAAAAGCTCCGGAACATAGCCCGATCTAGATGGGCCACCTGGCCCGAGGAACCGGAGGCAGATCCCTTTCTGACATTGATATACAACCTGAACGATGGCGGGAAGGTAGTATCGCAGTTATACAGCATCATGCGCAACATCCCCAACCCTCGAAGCGAAGCAATGAGGGCCCGCTGGCAAATGGACATGAGGCAGGAAATGTCCGACAACGAATGGCTCAGGGCACTGTCGTTCCCGAAGGAAGTGTCAAGGAACCAGAGATTCCGATTAATACAAATCAATGTGCTCTACCGCACCTACCTGACTCCAAGAAAACTAGCAAAGTTTAATAAGAACAACCAAGCACAGTGTAACTGGTGCGGGACGGAAGGAGCAGATCTGATCCATATGCTATGGAACTGCGTTAAGACACAAACTCTCTGGGCAAAAGTGAAGCAGACTTGCGAAGTAGCTGAAGTCACGAGATACAAATGGACCCCAGCGGAATGTCTCCTGGGTAGCTACCCCAGGCTAGCCAAACTTAAACATGCTGTGAAATTGATGGACCTGTTGTGTATAACAGCCAAGAGGACCATTGCCATGGCATGGAAAAAACCTGCGGGTCCGAGCTGTAAAGCCTGGCGCACCGAACTGGAAAGGTGGGCAAATGCTGAAACCAAAGCCTGGGAGGACAGCATAGCCAGATCCACCGAAGAATCAAGCATGGCACTGGAGGCATGGAAAGACACTATGGCTAAAATATTTCGATCCTCCGATGATAAACCCCCTTGAATAATGAACTTGAACACCCTACCGACCCACTGAAACGAATAAACATTGGAATACGGCCCCCCGTCAACCAGGCCATCCCAGAAGGATTCCCGATGGCCCCCCCAAAGCCGTGCCAACCGCTCACCCCCCCTCCGAAGACGGACTAACCTCCAGCTAACCCCCATAAGGAGACAGTTAATGTTTTTATGTTGTATTAATGTTGTTAACTTTTGTGAATGTAATGGCATGTTACCTGCAAGTAAGTCAGTCAGCCTGAGCTAAAGGCCTGACTAATGAAAATGTGTAATGCATATAACCACAAATGCCAATAAACAAATTTTAAAAATAAATGAACTATGGGCCACTCATGGGAATGATGTAGGAGTGTTGGATATTTCCCCAGTAGTAATCAAACTAAAGCCCGGTGCCAGGTTGCCCAGGATAAAACAATATCGCATATCACACGAGGGAGAGCAGGCATTATATCAAATAGTACAGGACATGATACGATTAGGGGTGGTAGAGCCAACAAATGATAGCCCTTGTAACTCTCCGATCCTTCCAGTACACAAGAAAGGTGATGAAGCGGTACCCTATCGTTTCATTATTGATTTGAGGGAGATAAACAAAATAGTAGAACCCAGATATCCAGTTGTCCCTAATATTTCAAGTGTACTCACTTTAATTCCCAAAACAGTGAAATGGTTTACGGTAATTGATTTGAAAAATGCCTTCTTCCTATTGCCGAAGAAAGCAGGTACCTGTTTAGTTTCACTCTTCGAGATAGACAGTATCGATTTACTAGAGCCCCGCAGGGATATACAGAAAGTCCCGCCATATTCAGCCAAGCACTAAAAACACAGATGGATAACCTAGCCCTACCCGCTAACACTGCTCTGATACAATATGTTGATGATTTGCTATTATGTGCAGCCACCGAAGAGGAATGCCATTATGTGACCAGATTGGTGCTAATGCACTTAGCAGAGAATAAGCACAAGGTAGCCCTAGCCAAAATGCAGTATGTAAAACAAAAGGTCCATTATTTAGGCTTTGAGCTGTCCGAAGAGGGGCGAACCGTGTCTACTGATCGCATTGCTTTGATACAGTCCATAAAAGGTCCAGACACGGCAAAGGGTCTCCGAAGGATAATTGGTGTTTTATCATACTGTAGGCACTGGATTCCTGAATTCTCTGTATTGATCCAGCCCATGCTAAAAGCCTTAACAGAAGTACAAGAAAACGGCCCATTAGAATGGACACCTGAGATGGAAAAAGCCCTGACAGCTATGAAAGATGTTCTATGCCACGCACCGGCCTTAGGCACACCTGATTATACTAAGAGATTTTGCCTTTTTGTTGATGAACAGGAAGGTTGCGCTGTGTCAGTCTTGACACAGGAACAAGGGGGTAAACAGAGACCATGTGCATATTTTTCTAGCACTCTGGACTCAGTAGCTCGAGGCCTACCCCCATGCATGAGAGCAGTAGCTGCAGCAGCGACAGCCCTAAAACAAAGTGCAGGTATCATCCTAGGGAGTGAAGTAACAGTAAAGGTTCCACATACGGTAGATGTTCTTCTGAATAGAGTGCATACACAGCATTTGACTACAGCTAGACTCACACAGTATGAGATGATCCTGTTTGCCAGTAATGTAAAAATTGAACGGTGTAACACTTTGAATCCAGCGACACTGCTTCCTTTGCCCACCTCACCTGATGACATTAGGCATGATTGTGTGATCCAAATGGAAGAACACACTAAGGGTAGAGCAGACCTGCAAGACACCCCGCTGGTTGATAATGAGGGTATATTATTCTGTGATGGTTCCTGTTTCAAACTGCCAAATGGGGAGACAACAGCAGGGTATGCAGTAACTACAGGGGAACGGTTGATTGAGAGTGGGAAAGTGTGTGAAAAATCGGCCCAGGCAGCAGAATTAATTGCGCTAACGAGAGCATTAGTGTTAAGCAGCGGTATGAAAGTGACAATTTATACTGATTCAGCCTACGCTCATGGGGTGGTTTCCAGTTTTGGTAAACTCTGGGGAGAGCGTGGGTTTTTAACCTCCCAAGGTGATACTATTAAACATGCCCGATTGATTGCTGAATTATTGCAAGCCCTTACGCTGCCCAAAATGGTGGCCGTAGTGAAGTGCTCAGCACATAAAAAAACACTGGATTATGTCACGCAGGGAAATTCTTTGGCTGACCAGATGGCTAAACTAGCTGCCACAAGGGACACTCGGTGGGAAGCCCGACAGCTCATAGTGGGGAGGGATGTGACTATGGAAGGGACGAAGGAGCGTGTAAAGGAAATCCAAGCAGATGCAACCATTGAAGAAAGACTATCTTGGCACAAGGATGATCAATATGAGGAGACGGTAGATGGGCTATGGGCACATACCAAAACGAACACCTGGGTACTACCTGACGCATACTTACCTGTGATAGTGAGCGTGGCTCATGGTCCAACCCACGTTAACGCAAGAACTATGGAAGAAGTTTTAAGTACTGTGTGGTACAACAAAAGGTTGGGAATGTATTGTCGCCAATGGGCAAAACAATGTGAAATATGTGTTTTATATAATGTGGGTAAAGGTGTGCCGGCCCCGGCGGGCCACAGTAAGTTACCCACCTGCCCTTTTGAGGTGGTGTATATGGACTTTATACAGCTGGAGCCTGTAAATAAACATTCCTACTGTTTGGTGATGAAATGTGGGTTCTCAGGATGGATGGAAGCATATCCCCTGCGGGACAATAGTGCCACCTCCACAGCACAATGCATATTGAAACACTGGGTGCCCTTGTATACGGTCCCCAGATATCTATGGTCTGACAATGGGACTCATTTTACTGGTGAAGTAGTAAGCAAAGTTTGCAAGGCCCTTGGTATTGATCAACGTTTCCACGCAGTTTTTCATCCTCAATCAGCTGGGATTATAGAGGGCACAAATAAGGTACTGAAGAACAAACTGGCAAAGGCTTGTGCTGAAACGGGACTGAAATGGCCGGATGCATTGCCTATTGCATTATTGAGTATGCGTACTATGCCTAAGCGTACACATGGTTTATCTCCTTTCGAAATTGTTATGGGGCGCCCACCAAGTATTGGGACCCCCATATCACCTAAGAGATTGTCTGAGCGAGCATGGCCTGCATTACAACAGTACTGTATTGGGTTAACTAATAGACTGATTTCTATTAATGCACAGGTGAACGCAGTAGCTCCATCTCCTCTGATAGGAGAAGGTCACGACGTGCAGCCCGGTGACTGGGTTGTTATAAAAGCCTTCGATCGCACCAGCGGACTGCAACCCAGATGGAGGGGCCCGTTTCAGGTGCTCCTCGCGACACAAACTGCGGTAAAAGTTGATGGCAAACCGCACTGGTACCACGTGAATCACGTCAAGAAGACGCTTCCATTACTGATTCCTCCGGAAAAGGGAACCAACCAACCCCAGGTTGCAACAGTACTGCCAGACGCCATTAGTAGGTGTGCCCATCGTCTCCGATCCCGTGACGTGTATGTGCCAAGCAACGTGTAAGGACACTGTTTTGAACTTTGATCATTAGGGAGATGAACATTTGGACTCTCTTGTTGGTTTTAGCAGAATTGTGCCTTACTGAAGACGACGGGCTTGTAGCCTGAAGGGCCTTCGGCGTTCCCCTCCTGGGACAGGCACTACGAGACGTGGGACAGATCGGATGAAGGTTTTCAGTGAGACCTACCACTATTAGAGTAATAAGGACACTGGTGCTTTAAATAGGGGATATTGCTATACCGCTAGGTTGCAACTGATATACGCTGTATACTGAGCCATATACTGAACTATGTCTACACCCGTGTATGCTGGTTTAGTCCCTGAACGGATAAGTGTATGCTCCTCAAACACAGAAGGTAAGAGGAAAATACCAGTTTGTACCACAAGAGGCAAAATTTTGTTTTCTGTATGCACGATAGTAGTACTAATAGCATTTGCCATAATATTCTGGTATCTGGAACATCCATCTAGATATGAATTAAAGAACCTGTTGCCCGAGTCAAATGAAACAGGGAGAACAGATTGGGTCAAGAGCAGGAATCGAGATGCCTATGACCAACACGACCCGGAAGACTATGCTAAAAATGAATACGTGAAGATAATAAACACAACATATGGGGTAGTGAATAAAACTGATTGCTGGATCTGCACCCACATGCCCCGACATAGCAGTGAAGGCATCCCAGTGTACGCATCGCCAGTTACTGAGGATGCCGGGTGTACATTAATTTACATGAGAATAGTGTCAGCACAGCAATACATGATACCGAATACCGCTTGTTATGTTAGAGGAGAGAACAAAACCCTTCTAAAGGAAAAGATACGCTATAAAATCAAAACTGAGGGAATCGGGCTTGCACCTGCTATGGTACAGATAGTAAGAGAACCTCCTCCCCCTATCACCATCACACAAGAGTTTAGGCCAAAGAATATATGTTTTAAGAGGAGCGCAAGAGGTAATCAAAGAATGATCTCGGGGTGCAGTCAAATGGTGAATCTAAATAACTACACGAAGGGATTGTTACAGATTGAAGGACATGCCTACGTCTGTAACAAGAGGGCTTATTTGTGGTTAGCCAAAGATTTTGTTGGGGTATGTTACATAGCCAGAATAATGCCGGCTGTGATGGTGTATGCCCCGTCTACTCTGCATAAAGAAATACACAGCAGAAATAAACGAGCAGTAAACCCAAAAATTCCTACGTATCAACCTACAGGATGGGAAACGTTTATAGATCTGATGGGGGTCCTGGTTCCTCCAGCGGGCATCTTTATGAACAGTCAAGAAATCCAAAAGCTAAACAGGGCCCTTGAGTTCGTAATCGAAGAATCTGCAGACCTAATGGAAAACATCACTTATGAAATGAAAGCAATTCGGCTAGTGGCTCTCCAAAATAGGTATGTCTTAGACATACTCACTGCAGAAAGGGGCGGAGTCTGTTTTTTGGTGGGATCCCAATGCTGTGTTTACATACCAGAAGGGAGTACAGGAATCCTGGATGGAGTAAACAAACTGCATAAAGTGGCGGATAGCATCCACCAGGAGGAAGGGTCAGGAGATAGCTGGTGGATGAAGCTCCTGAAAGAAATTGGATGGCAACTTCTTACGCCCATACTGGTTCTAGCGGCAATAGTTGTAGGAATTTGTCTCTGCATCCAATGCTTCCCGGTATGTGTGTCGTGCTGTGTTTCCATGTGTTCTTCCAGCATAACGCGCCTAAATCCAATGGATAAAAGCCATGTACAACAGGAATTTTTTGACATGGGAGGCCTGGAGAAGATTATGGTACATACAGTATGTGATGATGTTGCTTTCCTGCCATCTGCTTATGCTAGGACTGTTTAGATTGATGCTCAAGTGTGAGCAAAGGGTGGATTGAAGGTACGCATACATATGTAATGTTGTGCTCACACTTGGAGTTTGTACTAATCACCATATGTGTTAAAAGAATGTACCTTTTGTTAAAAGAAGAGGCATTCTCTTTATACAGCGGCGTTTAAGACCTGCTGACCAGGCAAGAACTTGTTTTTAACAGAAGAATTGTGTTTGGTCACTGTATGTTGAAGCATGCTGAGCCTGCTAAAACTATCTGCAGATTACGGGTGGGGAAGGAATGAGTAAGCACAGCCTCGTGCACAGAGATAAGGACACAGAGGGGCACGAGAGAGAGCGAATAACAGATAACAGGAAACCACAATAGCAGATGTTGAACTGTTGACCGTTGATGCAAAGTTATGACTGGGAGGAACCGCCTTGTGGTGGACATAATCTATGTGCAGCAATGTATGACAATGTAAAACAGATGAGTATAAAAGGACCACGATGTGCAGGGGAAAGGGCGGCACTTTGACGACTTGCTTTGCGAGACGGTTGAACTTGTGGCCCATTCGCGAATGCTTGTGTGTTAATAAAGCAATGTTTACTCAACTCTTTTCTGTTTGAGTTTTTATAGGGTCCCTTTTGTACTGATTATGGTGACGGCGACACCCACATTCCGCCCTATGACAACATTTACCCTTGGTTTCCTGTTAGGGTCTGGTGTCACTGATAGGATAGAGCACATCAGAGTTCCCCGTGAGCTGTCCTATTGTATATATAAGTTCGGTCCACTGTACACTTGTGGATTTCCTCCATTTCCAGTGTTGACCCCCCCTCCGGAGTTAGTTCCCGGAGGCATTTGCAGAGGTGCCTGTTGGGTTTGCCCTTGTGGTGTGTTCCCCAGGTTTGGGGGCTGGACCACTTGGTGCATACCTTGCTGCAAGCCTGGTGCTTGCTGCTGCACTGTGTGATTCTGTGCACCGCCTTGTTGTGGGACAGCAGGCTGATTCACCATGCCTGTTCCCACTCCTTGGCCATTTTGCCCCGCGCCTTGGCTTCTGCATACGCGTGCCACATGCCTTGTCATGATACATAGCAAACAAACAGGCAGTGGGCGGACCATCTGTCTATTTGACATCTTTGGACCGCCCATCTGCACTTTTTGGAAGCTGCCTTGATTATTCTGAAAACTTCCCTGATTACTGTGAAACCCTCCCTGATTACTCTGCCATCCTCTTCCTCTAAATCCCCTTCCCCTCGGGTAAAATCCTGCGCTACCCTGGTTATTCTGAGATGAGTTAGTCGCTTGTTGTGCACTCGGTTCAGCTCGGTTTGTCAACATGGCTCCTTCGAGAGCATTCTTTGACAGTTTCTTTTGCACCAGCTTCGCTTCCTCACCCTTACGAGTTGCCTCCTTTTTTTGTTTCTTTTCTTGCAACAATCTACAGTAGTGTGCAATTGTCAACTGTATTTCGGCCCACGGTTTAGCTTCTACTCCTACCAATTTCTTGAGCTGTTTTTGCACCGGTTCAGGCAAACCTTGGCACAATATATGGCAGAATACAGGGATAGATTTTGTCCAAGATTCATGCGTTTTGAGCACCCATGCGTCTTGAAAATTCTGGATATAAATCAACAGATCCTCAGACTCTTTAATTTTTCGAGTCATTATAGCTCCCATATCGGAGGTGTCTGGGTACAGCACTCTTAGCGCTTTCCACACTGCTGCCCTACAGTTATTAAATGGCACCCCGTCATGGGTAGTGTTAATTATGGTTACCCCAGAGTACCCAGCCCATTTCCATACATCGTCTGCCCTTTCACCAAGTATGGCAATCAGGAGGCCCTTAATGTCCCCTATAGCTAAGGTGATACCCCCTATCATTTCTTTGAACTCATATATCCACTTCCCGGCTCCCGAAGTCAGCATTGGGAGCTTGTTTTTCAGGTTCTCTCGATCCATGTGTGGCCATGGAATATATTGTGGTCTTGCTCCCCCTTTTTCTAGCAGCGGGAAATGGAATGCGCAGTCTTCCTTCTCTTTCCCCATAGCTCTCCTGTCTATTGCTGGGACAGCATTCCCGCATCGCTGTCTACCTGGCATTGTCCTCAATCTGTCTACATAGGCAGATGCTGGCCCCCCCCTCAGACCGTGGGGTGTTCCCTCGTGTTGGCCAGGCTGTGCGGTGGACTTCGATGTCCTAGGTGCGGACTCGCTAGCGTCTGACCATCGTACCCCTTGTCCCATGGGAGCCGCTTTTCGCGCCGTCTCCCTTCTTCGTGTGCCTCGTCCTCCGTCTCCTCACCGGAGTCCGACGCTGATTTTTCCCAGTTCACGCAACTCCTTGCATCTTCGTCGTTCTTACTAATTTATAGCCTATCTAGGGACAGTCCCCTGCTCCTACTACTTCGGGTGACATCTTCAGTGTCATATAGCTGAGTGCTTTCTAAGCGCTCGTCTTCCCTTCCCCCTTGGGATATTTGTTCCCGGTCCCATTTCATAGTATATTTTATCAATCGTTTCCCCGATGCTTCTGGTGTCGAAGTCATCTTCAATATTTGCCCCACTCGTGCTTGGTACTGAGTCATACGCAGGGAAGACGTCTTCACATTCTACAACAGGATTGGGTTTTTTAACTTCCCGCTCCAAATATTCAAGATCCCGTGCCCTCTGTCTACGTTTGCGTTCTATATCATCATCGACTTCCTTGCGCTTCTTCGCTTCTTCTCTAGTCTTTTCTTCCTTTCTCCTTTCATTTCTACGTTCCTTTGCCCTTCTAACTTCCTCATCTTCCCGTCTCTTTATTCTCTTTTCACATACTCTTTGCTCTTCTTCCAACCTTTGCAGGTTCTGCCTGTACTGTTCATAGGCTGCGTACTGTGTGCGACTGAGCGGTATTCCTTGCTCTTTGCGATATAGTTGTTCTCGCCTCAGCCTATCCTTTCTTTTCGTTTTCTCGTCCCTTATTTCCTTATCCTTCTCTTTTTCCTTTCTTTGTGTCTCATCAGACTTCTCCCTCGGTCTCACATCATCACTTCCTTTTCCATCAAGTTTCAACAATATCTGTCCTCCCATCCATTCGTCTTTTGCAAATGCTATCTCATCTGCTCTGCCTTCGCTTCCTTTCCATTTCTTTCCCTCTCTCTCTCTCCTTAACGAGAGGTCCACAACTCTGTGCCTGGTCCTTCTTTTCATCATCGCGTCTCTCCTTGTCCCTCGGGACCACGGAGGTAAGATTAATTTCCTGATCCTTCCCCTTGATTTTGTCACTATTGTACGTAGGTGACTCATATGCGGGGTGCTATACCCCGTGGCTGCCTTGAGTTCTCTTAGCGGGTAGAGTCCCTCTGACTTACTTCCCTCGATTTCTGGATCAGGCAGGGCTGGTGGCGCGGTAGGTGTCTCACCCCCCTCCCAGCATACGTTTAATATCCAGTCTGTAGATGTTTTTTCCTTCTTCGTCTGTTCGAACATTTTCCAAAGTTTTAGAACAGCAAGGCGTTTCTCTAGTTTTTTACCTGTGTATGTAGCATGCAGGTAAGTCATCATATGTTGTAAAACGGCTTTGGATAGGGACCGATTCTGTGGCCACGGTATAAACATCTTGTGGGCGGTACCCTTCACCCACTCAGTGCTGTACTTTTTAAGCTTGGGTGCATGTTTGGGCAACTGCTTGCATAAATGGGCAAGTGGGGTAATCTCCTCCATTCTTAAATTTCGTTACCAACAATATTTTATGCAGTCTCGACACGTCCACCAGTATGAGCGAGCACCAAATACGCAAGCTCCAATCCTTTCCGCCAAAATTCTATATCATCAATTTACTTAAGAACAACAATCCATTGGCGATTCCCTCTTAGTTACAGAATCGCGTAAAACCCAAACTTCATTTCAAACAATCAATGATACAGTTCTTTACATTTGACATATAACAGGAAATGCATGACAGACATTTGACAGACTAGACGGACACCAACTGGACACACATATACCTGCCTTCTAATCAATACCCCGACATGGAGTTTAAACAAACCCCTTTAGTGCCGTCTTTAATCGTCACCGTAGTCTAATCATCCCCTATTATGTGGGCTCTGAGTTCACGTTTCTTCTGACCGCTATATTAAAGTGTAGGAACAAGGCGAATCCTCTTACTTTTTTATCGCAGGTGTCCTTCCTGGTATCCTTCATTTTCTCTCGGGTGTCCCCCTGGTAATCACTTGTTTTTCTCTCGGGTGCCCTCCTGGTAACCACTTTTTCTTCTCTGTTATACTCGAGTCTTAACCCCTATATGTACAGGCTTCTCTACTTCTGACTATTTTATTTTTCTCCGCCACCCTCCGTTACCTTTCCCTTACTTGTTCTAATGCCTACACGACATTTGCAAAAGTAATGAGTTTATTGTTTCACTCACCACTCGCATCTTTTCCTCTCTGGAACCTCAGGATTACCGCCCCTCCTTTCCCGCCTCTTGCGGTCTTTTTGTCCGATTGGCTGCCCGTGGGAATGAGAAGAGTTATGCTTTGAAAGGCAGGTTCCTTTAGCCCCACTGCAGATTTTTTAGTTAGTCTATCATTGTCCACGGGAAGCTTCTCAGTCTACTCAGCCGAATGGCGAAGGACTCGTGATATTGACGAAGGCCTAGAGATACTTCGTGCCGTCGGTCTATGGGTGTCTTAGCATTAATTAATCAATAGTTGATGGTCGGAACCATCCTCTGCTACCAAGTATACCAGAAGGCGGAGCGTCCGCTGACGGGCCCATAGGTCAGAGCTCGCCTTCAAGTACCTGTAAGACAAGATAGCTGCACCATGTGAGGAATGGGGGTGCAGGATTCACTTACTCCAACACAATTCAATAAGGACAACTCAATAGTTTGGCAAAGGGAAGTCCGTTTAATGACAAGTACAAAAAACGGGGAAGCAAATGGGAATCAGCAGTGTTGCGATCGCCTGTCTCGCTTCAACTTCCACAAACTTCATACAAACAGTAACATTTATACTCAAAACTCGTCATCATTGACGTCTAACTCTACACGTTCGTCATGCAATATTATTGGTTGGAAAAGGTAACTTAAGTATAGGTGCTATATCTGTATATGGTAACAGAGCATGCAGATTGGATGACTTATCGGGTGGGCGTCTACGCCCATCCCTCTACATCACACGTGATAGACGTCACTGCAAGTACGACATCCTATTGGTTCTACTATCTATAGGACCCTAGATTACTTGGTCTGTTGTGATTGGGTAGGTTACACCCCTAGACATAAATCTCCACTTTAATTAGCAGCATGCAGAATGGACACCCAGGTGCCTAGTGCCCCAAGATTCACCCTGCCTCCTTTCCATCAATCAGTGCTTTAGGGCTATGTGTCAATTAGTTGGCTGAATATGGCTTCGAAACTGTAGCCTCTTATCTGAAGAAGTTATGGCATCCTTGGTTCTGGATGACATCAGATGTTGGTAACTCTTCGCGCCTGGCTGGTCACGTGTCTGTTCACTGTGAATCTGCTTCAATTTCCAGCTTTTCGTGTATTTGATTCTTCCTTAGCCTCACCACTTACCTTGACCTTCACGGGGCAGGCTGGTATGCTCTCAGGTTTTGATTCTTCAGAGTTGCCGCTCTCCTCCCTTCCTTAGGTTGACCTCGAATTCCCAGGCTTGAGCTGCTTCTTTGCTGAGTTTCGATTCCGCTCTTCCTTCTGGCTTTAGCTGGAATATGAAACCTGGCCTGGTAGGCCTCTGGCCGCCTGGGCATGCTTTTGCTTTACAAAAATGGAGTCAGACTTGTATAGTGTGCATTATTGAGTTAGATAAATGGTTGGCGCTTGCCGCTCTATTCTTCTACTAAGCATTTCAAGCAGTACCGTCATCTTAGCTTCTTGCGTTCCAAGCAGATTTACATGTGTTAGCTGGTTGGATACTCCCATCTTGTTTTACAGCGATGTTTCCTTACGTTTCAACATCGTCTCCTCTTCTGCGTCCATTACATCTACTTTCATAGCTACTCGCACTGGCGTGTTATCCTTGGTTGTCATTTTCGTTCATCCATGAGTCTGTCCGGGCCCTGGTGCCATTACCACTTGCCATCCATTAAGGCTCTTTGGGTCTCTTCGTGGACAGTCTGTAGGTACTCTTCATTTCGTGTCAGCTGCTGGTACGGCTGTCTAAGCGGGTACCGTGCAGCCCATGGTTGTCTGGTTGTGGGTGCTTCAACAGGCATTGCTCTTCTGATGTGCACTGGGCAGAGTCCAAGTGCAGCTCTCTGTTGGTTCATCTGCTCCTCATATGTCACATACCTTGGCGGGTACGTTCCTGGTACCTCAAAATGGGGGGCAGGGGTGCAGGCCATGTCTGGGACCTCCTCTACAGGCCCATAATGCTGCAATTGTGGCATTCACAATCTGTTGAGTATCTCCTGTCCTTTCCCCCTGAGCCGGAGTCATCACTGGTGCTTGGATGCCAACCTCATTTTGTTTCTTTTCCACTAGTTTTGCCTTGTCCGTTTCCCACTTCTGGGCGGTCTCCCTGTCCAGCTCCTTGATTCTCTTACAATGGTGGACTATTATACTTTGTATCTCTGCCCATCCTTTGGCTTCAACTCTCACAATTTTATCTAGAGCCTTCTGGACCTCTTTTGGTAATCCCCTCTTTACGATAATGTAGAAATATTGTAACAAGTGGTCCCATTGCCCTCCTGTCTCAACTCTCCACATTTCCGTTACTTAAGAATACACCTAACTGGGCCCTCATCATCAACCATTGTGCACTGCATTAAAGAATGTAAGTCAGAAGTATTGGGGTACATTTTTCGCAGGGCCTCCCATATCCATGCACTTACTTCGTTAAAGGCTGCTCCATCATATTTGTTATTTGCAAGAATTATCCCAGGGTACTCAGCCCTTACCCATATGTCCCCAGCTTGGTCTCCAACTATGGCGACCAGTAAACTCTTATGGTCTCCTATTGCCAAGGCTCCCCTTGCTGTTCGTGTCTCAAATTCATAGATCCATTTACTGGCTACGGCTGTAAGCTGGGGGAGAGCTTTATTCAAATTATTTTTGTCCATTTGAGGCCATGGCACGTACTGAGTTATCCCTACTCCTTTATGTATAAGAGGCATCTGTATGTCTTTTTTGTTTTCAACCCCTTTCTGTTAGTTTTTTTCTGATCTTGTACTACCAAAATTAAATCTGGTTGAGTTCAAGGTCTACCACTTCCCCCTCCCTCTTGTGGCAGGGATGGGGTTCTCACCGCTTCCTCTCCTCTATCTCTTTCTTCCCATGCCTCTTCATTATTTCTGCCACCTTGATCTTCCCATTCGTTTTCCCTTGCTGGTTCAACTTCTTGTCCCAGAACCGCCCATACCCTCTCCCCATCATCTTTTCTGACAAAAACATTTCTTATTGCCCCAGGGTTGAATCTAACCAAAAAAATCTCCTGACTTCCAATCCACTATTTTCTGCACAAGTACCCTTATTTCTGGTGTTACATCTCGTTTCATTTAACCTGACCAATCTTTCCCCCAATGCTCTTTAAATAAAAAAAAAAAATGTTCTTTATTGATTTTCATAACAGACAATAGTAAATGATACCATTCCCCTGCAGTATCCCCCCACCCTACCCTCACCCCGTCACTTGACTTGTTGGGCATTGTACACACATTATGTATATCCTAATCCATGCACTTTACTGCATCTTATTTTGTTACAGTTTGCAAGGCCTCTACGGCAGTTCTCCGCCTATATTCATGACTTGGAGAAATTCTCTTGGTCACAGAGGATTCTCACTTCATTAGATATCCTTCATGTATCTCACCCTCTCCTGTTATTTGTGAGGCTATCCCCCTCTCTCGTACTGGGACTCGTATATAGTGAGCCCTCTTCTTCCGACAGTATGGTTTGTTTCCAGTCTCAGTAGTAATGTCGGAAAGGGGGCCAATAATCGATAGGTCGGCTACTGGCCGGCAGTGACTGTGCCTATCTGAACTCCAGCCATCTCACAAACGCAGGTGCATAATGCTTCCCCCAATATCTGGCTGTGAGATATGTTGCCGTTACCGTGGCCAGCCCCATTAACATTTTCTCCCCTCAGGGCCCTCCCCAACCAGCGCCAAGAGCCATAATTCTGATGTATAACCACATTTTGTCGCTAACATCTTAGACATAGCTTCCTCAGTCCCACCCAAGAAGGGCCGCACCCGTGGACATTACCACGCCACGTGATAAAAGTCGGCCTCCTCTTCATTGCATCTCCCATAGGAGGAGGACCTTTCAGGGTAGAGTCTATGTAGCTTAGCTGGGGAATAATAAATCATGCAATGCTCTTAACTCGTTGTTCATATCTGCTTGTGAACCCCCTGGGTACACTGATGTTACGGGCATGTCAGCGCTTGTAGATGGGTTATATGGAGGTGGAGGTGCAAAAGTTCTGTCGACAATTTTGCTACCACTGGAGGCTTATAGACTGGATTCGTATACCCTACTGCAGGTGTAGGCGTTACAGGGTATTTCCCCTTACATTGGATATCTTTCTTTATCTTCCTGATCTTCCATATCCTCGAATAATTGTCAGAGATCTAAAATAGATTTTCTTTTTTGTAATCTCTTTCCCTTATATTTTGCTGCTAAACAATTGCCATTTTCTGTAGCGTGTTTCTGTTATGAGAGCCCTGCTCTGGCCAGGAGCAGGACATCCCCCCCATTACTTTGTTTCCAACACCCATTGTCTATGATATGTTTCTATTCTGTCACAGTACAGTGGCAGGGCCCTATGCATGTGGCTTATTGGGGTTTCTGGCCCATACTAATATTGCGCGTCCCTTATGCTTTACTTAGAGCTTACTACTATGCTGCGCACGCTGCTGCTTGTTACACAAAAATACAGATCAACTCACTTTTTCCCCACAGCCTTTTTTCCCCACTTTTTCACACACACCACGACACATCCACCTTCCTTCTTTTTTACCACAAAAGACAGAAAGAGAAACTATACTAAAATAATTGGCTAAAATCCAGGCCCATTCCTTATACCGAGCCATTACTTATTTTTTCCTTATATGCTCGTAGTACCACCTCCCCACCTTTTTAACATGCTGAGGATCCCATTGCTTTTATCGTCGTAAAAGAATTCCGTGTGGCACTACCTTCTCAACCTATTATGGCTGAGGATCCCTTACCTCCCAGTCTTTATACGATGAGGCTCCCTTTCTTCCCAGTCTTTACACGCTGAGGCTCCCTTTCTTCCCAGTCTTTACACGCGGAGGCTCCCTTTTTCCATTAGGAAGAAAAACAGAAGTACAATTTCAATACATAACCCAACTCCTATCCAATCTATACCTTAACACATCACTGAAATCATATTCAATCTATACCTTAACACATCACCATAAGTCCTATCCACTATGTCATTGACCTCGTCCTTTATCCATTCACACCTCACATACTGTTATACACACATGTCCCCTAATTGTTATCTTTTACAAGAGTCAACTTACATGTGCATGTTCACCCGAGTTTCCTCCGTTACGGGGTACAATACCAGCCTGTGCTTTTCTCTGGAGCCACTCCCCGTTTCAGAGAGCAGAGAGGATTTCTATTAAAATGGGTCCTTCTAAAACCGCTCAGGAAATGCACTTTTGATTTGGGGGACAGGTTGCTGTAGGTGGGCATGGCTCTTTTTCCTGGAGAAGTGGCCTGGTGCCTTCCGCAAAGTACGGGGAGAGCTGGGATCACGTCGGAAGAGTCGCCACTTGTAGGCATGTCCCTAATTAGGCTCACACCAGAAAGAATACATCCTTCTAGGGTAATAAGGCAAAAAGGCTATCTTGTAAGGATAACAAGTTTAATTTACAAATGAGGATGGTAGCAAAGGACTCTGCTGCCTGAACGGTCTTCTCCTGTCCCTCTTACGTTCCTTCCTGCCAAAGTGGTTTCAGGCAGCGGTTTATAAAGGCCTGGCTTGCCGTGGAGATGTCACTGGAGCTGGATCATGGCTTCATTCCAAACCATTTTTCCATAACAGGGATGCTCCAAAGCCTTCTTTCTTCGTTGTCAGCGGTTTTGTCAGAGCATGCTGGTCTACATTTTGCTAGCTATGCAAAAACACACTGTAGCTCATGCTTTCCTCCATTTTGCTAACTATGCAGCTCTGCAGACTTTTATAAACCTTGAGGCCTAGCCCAAAGAAAATTAAACATTATCATCTATAAACAATTTTTAATCATTCTCATCCATGTTTCACTTATCCTGGTCATGTTTATCTAGGTCCTGTAGTTTCCTCCACACTTTGTACTTATAATGTATCCCATTATGCATTTTGCCACACAACAACATGCAAGTCCTGTTTTTAACCCGCATGGATGCTTGATGGACAGTGGACACCTGGTGAGTCAGTTCGCACTGGCCACAGTCACGGACACCGCACACTAAGCCTGCAGTCTATTTTGAATCCCACAGGCCACATTCCTTCTGGGAGGGAGGGGGGAGTTTGACTCACCTACAGCACGGATTAAGCTTTCAAACTGCCTGGCATCTGACATTACAAATCTATCCAGCTAATAGTTAATTGCGCCTTATATTTAGACAATAACTACCTTCTTCAGTGCTTGCTTATGTCTGTGCATGTGATTATGTTTGCATGAGAGAGCCTTCCCAGTACCCCTCCCCCCCTAGTGCATTATAATGCCTTAAAGAGGTCTTGCCTAACTCTAAAGCGTTTGGGGTTTGGGAGGACACTAGTTCCTTCCCAACATTACAAATACTGCTATGTAGACAGCGCCTGGAACTTTAACAACGTACTATTCTTCTACAACTACCGTTCTATGAGGATGAGGTATGAGAAGAGATACTTTATCGATTTATACTAATAGTTATTGATTAACAATATCTTTTTTACATTAAGGTAACTTAGTTTGTTGATAATTTGCAATACTGTCAGCAAATTGCAAAGCATTAGATCAACAACCTTGATGTTTTTATCGCAGAAACACATGCAACAATGAAACTAAACCTTCAGAAAATGTTACTTTGTCACAGAATAACAGACCCTTTCACTATATGAATGGTGTATGTTGTTTATAAACTTTAGCTGCTTAGCAAAAAAAGGAATCAATGAAACAAAATAACATTACAGGGGGCACAATTTAACCAATATGTTTTGGAGGATGATCTCGCAGCAACTCCCTGCAACATCTCTGAAGGTTATCAGGTACAGTTTTCAAATGTGTCTTTTTAAAATGTTACATGTACACAGTGTTCGACTTTATGTCAATACTAATTTAAACTTCAGACGATTAACTGTCTCTTTTTACATAGTTTAACTGATATTGTAAGGTCGACAATCATTAAATCAACGTTATCAAGATTTACTTTGTGAGATGTAAGGAAGTCATGGTATCAACAGTAAGACAGACAAAAGTGACCACAGTTCAACAGTGTTTCTTGGACTTCAATTAGGTTTGAAAAAATGCCTGTCTAATCCTAAACCTAAAGATGCGAGCAAGCGACGATGATCAAATAATAGCACAGTGCTTGTGGTGTATTGTCAAAATAAAATGGTGTATACTAATAAACCTACTGCCAATCCTTACCTCTAAATCCAAATACTGTGAGAAAAGATGTTATGCAAAAGAAAAGTGTTAAAGAAATATGTCAGGATATTCAAGCCGTTGGCTTCCCTTCCCCACGTTTTCAGCATGGGACAAGGCGGCACACTCAAGCTTAACACAGTCTCTGGCTTCTCTAGCATGAGAGTGCAGTTCAAAACTTCAACATCATGGCCTTCTGTGCCAAAGTTTCTTTGCCATTCAAAGTATCTTCTTTCAGAGGGCCTGATGCAACAAAATAAATAATAAAGTTCCTTTCCTTTTCAGGATTACCCTATGCACAACTTTCTTAGGTGATTTACTGTTCACCTCGGATCCCTGTACGCCGGGCTCGGATCCACTTTAACACAAAGTTTGTATTTCACATATACACAATTTTCTTGGGCGATTTACTATTCACCCCCGGACACACAATCTTCAATCAGTCTCCATCCGCCGGGCTCAGGCCAATTTATCTACTTTAACACAAACTTGCTTTCAATTGATCTCCCCTCTGCCGGGCTTGGACCAACTTTCTACTTTGCCATCGACTTTCTTTACTGTATCAACATCGAAGACTTTAAATTGTGCACAGGATTTAGCTTGACCCGTTGCAGGACCACTTCGATTCACAATACTTTGCCACTCTTTCATTTACTCTCAGTTGGAAACCTTACAGAGACCTTCAATTGAGCACACACGCGGTGCTGGACCACTCTGTCAAAGGTATCTTATCTTGGTTTCAAAGTTCAATCACTCATCACCAGTTCAACTTTACTTGCGTTGGTTATCACATGCGTTTCATACAATGTTAATTCCAGCGCTCACCATACAATGTTGCTGCTTGCAACCTTGGCTTCAACACAGACCAGTCTTGTATCGGTCGCCCCAAATCACTGGTTGTTTTGATTTCATGGACGCTGCTTTGTTGTTGGAGGCAAGGACAGTACCACTGCAGCTGCCGATTCTCTCTGCCTTGATTATCGACGAGGGAGGGCCCCGGGTACCTCCAACACACAATGCAGGATTCTTCAGCCTGGTTTCTTGGTCTTACGCTTTCTATTCTCAAGGCTTCGTGAAAGTAACAGTTCTTTGTCGAAAAGGTCATGGGAACTTCCCTCCTTGCGATTTACTTGTTTCACCGTCTTTCTCCTTGTGTTAAACTGCCATCTTGGAACTGCTGGTTCCTCGTGTGCTTTGCCTCGCGCTCCACCTTTTATACGTGTGGGGAAGTGTAATGGAAGTCAGGTGTGTGTGATGGTCAGTAATTGCCTGACCTTGCTCACCATTGTATTGGGACACATCAGGTATAAGGTTTGGGTGTTAGTCCATTTTCTCGTATCGCGGGCTGGCTTTAAAAAAGTGTTTGTGTTGTAAAAGGGGTTTTGGGGGGTGAGTTCCTAAATATCCTACATGGTAGGATGGGGTAAAGGTGTTAGAGGGAAAGGGACACCGCGTCTCGCCGTCCAGTGTTACACCTCCACTCCCCGAAGACCCCTCATCCAAGTGATCCTCCCGCACTGGTCCACCCCCAGGAACTGGATCCAAAAACGATGGCTGTGTCCTGGCCACCAGGATGACAGATCCCCGGGGACTAGCTGGTGAGACACCTTCAGGTTTCTCACCCCCCCACAAAGACCCAAGAGTTAAGATATGCCCCCCGGGATTCCCACGTACCTGATGTACTCTACCTTTGTCTCTGGACTGAGAAACGGAAACGCAGCCAAAAACTGGGAGTCTTCTCCCAACAACACAGAGAAGGACAACCCACAAATTATTGTGGTGCTAGGCAGTGCGGGGCACTGAACGAGAGAACCCTCCCCAAGAGGGGAGATAAGCAGAGAGAAAAGGAAGGAAACAGTAGGTAGGAAATATGTCAAGGAAACAGAGGAGGTAAAGAATGGAGGAGAGGTCCACGAGGTATCCGGGAGAGACAAAGGAAAAGGAGCAGGAAACAGGAGGACACGGTTAGGCAGCAAGGCAGCAGGGAAACTAACAGGATCCAGAAACAAGCGTCACCTCCAGGAAAGGTTGTAATAGGCGGAGCTGCCGTCAGAGCATTGTTTATATATCCGGTGCCCAGCATCAGAAGACGTGTCGCTGTGGGCAATGGACCAAGCCATGCACACTGCCCATGTGCAAAAGGCAGACACTGGCCCAGAATGCAGGCGCAAATCGGTCAACATGGCGGCCCCATATGCTGGGGTCGCAACAACGGGTAATGCCACCTAAGTCCCAGAGGAAGCAGAGTATGCTGCAGTGGTCCCAGAGGGGATGTGACACAGAGGTCAGCCACCAAATCAGGACTAACATGAAAACACTCTCTAGACGCTGCAGTTGGCATCATAGACCCTGACTACCGGGGGAAATTAAAGTGTAGTTGCACAACACAGGGTCACAAAAATAAACTGTTAAGAGCGTGGAACTAATTGCCCTGGGAATCTTCGAGCAAGCCCTAATTTCACTCTTAGGCAAGGTGGAAGATCTTCATAGTACAGCGAGGGGCACCCGAGGCTTTAGACAAGCGAATAAGAACTGGACCCCATCCTTTCCGACAGATTGAGACAACACTACCACTCTGCTGGCCTTGGCGTTTGTACAAAGAAACAAACAGAATTTGGCAGACGTTTTCGACCAAGCCATCACAGAAGACAGGGGGTTTGAACAAAGTGGACCCTTCATTTTTTATTTTTACAAAGAAGTGGCTACATTACCTGGGGTATATTGAGAGAGATGGGAGCTAGAAGAAACAAATAGTCATCCCTCGGGGTCCCCATAGGGTAGTCGTGGAAATGGCCCAATTCCACATAACTATCAGCCATCAAGGAATAGGTAAGACCCAGCACCAAGCTCTTGGCAAATGCTACTGGCCTGTTTACGCCGATGTTAAAAGCCCTCTTATAACCCTTGCCCATCATTAAAATACAATGCTCTAAGATAGCAATGAATATAGTGGAATCCTTTGAGCTCTCCAAGCTGAGAAATACATATATTGTCGTGATCACAGATTATGCTACCCACTATCCAGAGGATTTTCCACTAAGAAACAATACAACGTAACACATACTGAAACATCTCACCCCCTCCCTCTGTCCCAGGTAGCATTCCCAAAGGAAATATTAACAGACCAGGGTACGGCATTCATGTCTCGTCTGATGCAGGAAGGAAAGGAGATGCTTAACATCAGAACCCTGCGAACACTCTGTGTAAAACCCTCACACGGATGGATTAGTGGAGCATTTTACCCAAACCCTAAAATGCATCTTAAGAAAGTTGGTAAAACAGATAGGAAGAATTAGGACCTGATGATACCTTGGGCCATCTTCACGAGGGTGTTACCCATTTCAGCTCCTATATGGCCGGGAACCAAGGGATGTACTTAACATGCTGAGAGAAACTTGGGAGGAGAGGGGGAGGTCCTGCTGCCTATATCTCAATCAGCCACACATATGAAGGCAGTCAGGGAAATTGTTAATAGCCAAATCTCTAAGGGCCAAGAACACCAGAATGGAAGCACTGACCACCAGGCAGTCTTGAGTTTCTTTTGGTAGGTGATGTGGTAGGTCAGACACAAGACATATTTCAACAGTGTACTATATTTCAACTTAAAGAAAACCTACTCTAGTCCCTAGACCTATGAGGAATTCCCTATGATGGAAAACAATAAACGGGTGCTCGTCATGTCTTCTTACAAAATAACACTGCTAAATCTATGCTAACCTATTTCAAGAAAGACAGGCGCAAAGAAATAAAGAGCCAACCTGGTTCCTCCCGCTTGGGAAATGTTCTTTCCGTCTTCCAGCTCCTGACTACATAGACTGGTGACAAACAAAATCCAGAAAAAAACTAAAGGAATGGCTCTCGGCTGTAGGAACAAAATGCCCTTGTCACGGATTAACTGTCCATCTTATAGCTTTCTTAGGGGATGCTTTCTCCTGACCACGGTAGGTCTATGTTTGTAAAAAAAAACAAGAAAGTTCACTGGTTACTGTATTGGGTTGTTCCAGCTTGTAGACCCAGGTAGGCTGTGGGTCCGCTGAGCCCTATCTACTTTATCGTCTATCTCTCCCGCTCGTGGGGTCTCCAATATCTAGGCCACAGGTTTGCTCACACCATAGTGGTGCATTTCCCTTCATAGGATTCCTTGTCTCACCGCCCCAGGCAGTCTATGGGCTTGGTCACCCCGGCTCAATACGCTTCTTCTAACCCTTTGCAGGGTTTTAGATTTCTGAACATCATAGTTCGTCAAAATAAAGGAATGTGCCACCATTCAGCAGTTCAGGAAATGTCTCAAAAATTTCTTTTTGATGTTTAACTGTACCATTAATTTAATCAAATGACATCCTGGAATGATTGTCAAATCCAGTCCTTACAGTTGCGCTTGCAACGCTTTTCTGTTTTTTGTTTGTTCCTGTTATGTGAGCCCTTTGAGACCTCCGGGATAGTGTGAGCTATATAAGAACTAATTTAGTTAGTCAACCCTGGGTGGGCTATGGCTTTATAGTCAGCTTGACTCAATATGCTTTCCTCAGCCCTTCGCAGGGTGTTGGTTTTATTAGCGCCATGTGGGCTATGGGCTTGGTCAGCCCTACTCACTATTGGCCTCACTGCCTTCCAAGCAGACCCCCTTGTAGCTGCGTTCCTTATTTCCAGTGGCGGGACTTAGTACTGGAGTTGGGTTTTCTGGCTCCAGAGGATCCGCACCCTTGCTTTCTTTTGTTTGGTCTTCACAGTCAGCTCTTTGGTTTTGTTTCCTCACATTCAGGACTTTGCCATTGGGGCGTTGCAAAGCAGGGACTTCTGCTTGCTTCCGGTCTCAGCTGCCCCTGCCTGATTGGGTCCAAGCCTTCGTTGAAGCGGCAACGTTATTCGTATAGTTCTTGGTCACCTAACACCATGTCCTCTGCATAGCTCTCAGTCGTTCTTTGGAAGGACCGCACCCCTCCTTCGCATCTCAGTGCAAGTCAGTGTTGAGGTCTTTGCGGATGCTCTCTCTTTTGGCTCGATTCCTGATGATTTGAAGTTCCTCCCTGGAGCGGAGGAAAGAATTCCATTGGTTAGATGTTTCTCCAGAAGGTGGTGACACGTACAGGTCAGTAACCAAGCCATCCACATTAAAGGGACCCTTTAACCTAGAAACATTGGGGTATTTGAGTAGAAGAAAGGTAGGGTGGAACCCTTACTTAGGCATTCCTTGTCCCTAGAGGGCAGTAACCCAGTGGGATCCCTCTTACCCTGACCCCTAGGAGGGGTATATCGTAGCAGGCTCACCCCCTTAGTCACAAAGAGGATGGCTCCCTGTTGGGGAGAAGGGATGAATTCCCTTGATTTGTCATAGTGAACAGGTTCTAGTCTTGTTGCAAACCTATGAGAAAAAGCTGATCGAGGTGGTATGGCCCTTTTAAAATCCTGCTGACGGAGTACGCGATGGTGTTCTTGACACCCGCTAGGTGAAGATGGACGAGGAACATTTCTTGTCTGATGGCCCAGCGCCACAATTCCTGCGCTTCCCTGGAAAGTTCCGGGATTGAGTGCCCCCTTCTTTCCTGATGCAGAACATTGTGGTGGTGTTGTCTGTGAAGATCCTCACCACCTTGCCCTTCAGAAACTGAAGGAATTACTTGAGGGCCCAGAACACTGCCTGTAGCTCCAGGATTGATGTGGAGATCCTTCTCCTCCGGCAGCCACAGGCCTATGGGCGTGCAGACGCCCGTTGAGGGCTCCCCACCCTTCCAGGGAAGCATCCGCAGTGACCGTTTCCTGGAATGGAGGGTTCTGAAACCCCATACCCGGGAGATGTTGGAGCGGACACCCCACCACCTTATCGCCCGACGGAACTCGTCGTCCAGAGTGATCTTGTTCACAAAGTTTCCAGACACTTATATCCAGCGAGGGTCCAGGAACTCCTGAAGAGGTTGCATCTGTAACCTGCACAGCCGGATGAGGTAGATGCAGGATGACATCATGCCGAGCAATGACTTGATGGTCTGCACCGTGGCCATCTTCATCGGCAACAGCCTCTGCACCTTCCCCTGAATGGCCGCTACCCTCTCCTCCGAGGGTGATGCCAGGCAGGACACTGTATTGAGTCTGGTTCCCAGGAACAGCGCGTTCTGCGATGGTGTCAGACAGGACTGTGGATAATTGATAAGAGAATCCTAGATCTGTCAGCAGCTTGACGGCCGCCTCCGTGTGTCCGACGGCGCACTCCCGCAAGCAGGCTGGATAAGCCAGTCGTCGTGGTACATGTATACATGTATCCCCGTAGATGCGGGTGGGCCGCCACCAGTGCCAGGCATTTTGTAAAACACTCTGGGGGCCAACTTCAATATGAAAGGTAAGGCATTGAACTGGTAGTGCTGGTCCTGCACTACAAAATGCATAAACTTTCGAAGTTTCTTGTGAATGGGGAGGTGGAAATAGGCATCCTCCAGGTCCAGCAACGTCAAAAAGTCTCCTACCTCCAGTTAGCTGAGCAAGTGCTGCAACGTGACCATACTGAACATCTGGGACTTAAAGTACTTGAGATGTCGTAGGTCTAGGATGGGTCTCAAGCATCTGGAATAGACTTTGAGTTGCTGGCGAACCAGCTCTATCACCCCTTTTTGTAGCATGGCCCGTACCTCCTCTAAGCTGCGCTTGACCGGCCACTGGTGGGATCCACGGACACCTGTGCTGAAATTCCAGGGTATGTCCTTGGGCGAGAGTATCCAGCACCCACCTGTTGTGGTGATCTTTTCCCACTCGCGGACAAACCTCACCAGCCGGCCTCCCACTGAGGTGCACAGGTGGGGGCCCAACGTCCTGGCCGGTTCAGGCTTGCTTCTGCGCCGGCGCCCAGCGGGTGACGTTGTCCTCCACAACCACAGGCCTGGGAACGGCCTCTGTAGGCTTGCTGAGTCGTTGATCTGGAAGACTGATGGTACGAGGAAAGAGAAACCTTTTGAAGACCTGCCTGACTTTCCTCTGGAGGAGCAAAAAGAAGGGCAGTGCTGCTGGAGGGTGCCCAGGGAACAGGCCGTCTCTGTATCCTACTTGATGGCCTGTAGGGACTCGACCTTCCCAAAAAGGTTATCTCGTTCAAAAGGCCTGTCCAGTACCTTCGCCTGGACCTTCGTGGTCTTCATCTAGCCTTGGAGACGGAGGCAGGCACTGTTCCCAATCTGCTGGAACCCTGTGTCGGCAACGTCCAGCGCCACTGTGATGGTGTGATCAGACGCTACCCTCAGCCTCCTGGAAGAGGGCGAATTCCTCCATCCTCTTGTCGCCCGGGAGGAACTCCAAAATCAGACCCAGCTTGTACCACAGCTCCCTGTCATACCTGGCTAGGATCGACAGTGCATTGGCCGCCTTGATTGTGGATGCCACAGTGTAAATCACCTTCCTTACCATGGCGTTCATCTTCTTACCCTCGCTGTCCGGAGGGACTGAAGACTACAAGGACGGGTTAGCTGACAGTTTCCTTGCGCCCGCCAAAACCATAAAATCTGGTGATGGTTGCAATCTCAGGCACGTGGGTGCAGATTCCGGCACTCGGTATTTCTTTTCCAGCCTATCCTGCATGGCTGCAGCCGTGCAAGAGGTCTTCAAGAGGGCCAAGCCCTCCTCCCACACATCGTCCAGGAGGGGAACTGCTATGATTGTCTTCCTTTTGGCCTTGCGCCTCTGGTACAGGAAACCCTCCTTCCTGGTTTATTTGTGCACAAGCGGGAACAGCTCGGATGTGGAGGCTGAAATGGGGGCGTCGGATGACGCATCCTTTTCTTGGTGGCGGCTAGTTGGGGGTAGGAGGACCATTGGAACCGGCACTTGTGGCATCATCTTCTGGATCTCAGACACCAAGGTGTGGAGTGTTGATAGGATGTCCAGTGACACATCCCTTTGCAGAACTGGCGTGATAGGAATACTAGGACCTGCACCTTTGTTGCCGCCCTCTTCCACGTCCTCGTGGACCGTGCACAAGGACTTCAGGTCCTTCTCAGGATCAGCCCCCTTAGCTTTCTAGAGAGCAGCTGCCATTAGCTTTATCATCGACGAAGACCTCCTGTTTCCGACTGGCCCTTCTTGGGTAGTTCGGCCTTCTTCGTCCGTGGCTTCTTGGGCTTCTCCCGCAGTTTAGCTTAGTTGGACAATTTTCTCTTCGGGGAGGAACTCGATTCTCGGTTGGCAATGGAGGCGGAAGGTGATGTTGATCGCGCCCTGTCTGCCGTGGGACTCGCTTCTTCAGCGACACTGGTGGACCTGGACTTGCGCTCCTTGGCCTTATCTTGGGCATGGATGAGGCGCCCTCACAGGACTTAGAAGACCACTCCTAGGACCGACTGGTCCTGGGTGAGGTATGATCCTGCTCGGAGCACAGGGCAGAGGCCTTGGCGTTCAGCCACACCGCCAGTCTACTGTGCCTGTCCCTTGTCTTCTTGGAGAAGCCATGGCATAGTAGAGGCATTGCAGGTGCTTGTCCTCCACAAACAAATGCATAAGCCTGCACTTGGTGCAGGACTTGAAGAGGGACCTTCCCTTCCTTCTCCTCCGTCACAGGCAGAAGTATGCACGATGGCCTTCTGGAAACTTTGACGATCTCCGCCCTTGAGGGGCACTGAAATTCACCAACAACAGATCACCACTGTTGGCAGATGGAGAAAAGAGCACACAGGTGCTTTCGGAACAAATATTGAACCTTTTTCCGTCGCAAAACATGAAAATGTAGAAGTAACTTTCAGAGCAAACTTGAGCACTCCCAACACTGAAGTGTGCAGTAAAAATATGGAGATGGCTGCCATAGGAGGGGCTTAGAGAGAGGACCGTCACTGGATAGGGGTACTATGACCCATAAGACAGTGATTGGTTTAGAGTAGAAGAACAAGTTACTTCTTACCTTGTAACGTTCTTTCAACGGGATGTTCCTCTGACGTACTCCTCATCTTAGATATCTCCTTCCAGCTCTGCTGCTGGCCTTGGAAAATTTTTCTCTCTAGAGGGCGCTGCGCGTCGACGTCCTTCGAGTCGATGTCCCTCGACAGCCGCCGTATCGACGCCGACGTCATCCTGGCTATAAAGGCCGCGCGCAGCGCCCGTTGCTCAGTTCCGTTTTGTAGGCCACAAATATGCTTTCTGGACTAAACTAATCACCCTGAAGGAGCGTAAACTGCAACAACAAGGGAAGTAGAACTGCGGGGATGGATGGGAGGGTCGATGAGGAATACGTCGGAGGAACATCCCGTCGAAAGAACGTTACAAGGTAAGAAGTAACTTGTTCTTCGAAGGGATTGTGTCCTCCGACGTATTCCTCATCTTAGATATGCTCCCATAGCAGTATTCTATTATTGGAGGAGGGAGTACTGACTTCATGCTGCCTTCTATTGCTGAATAGAATGCAGTACAGCCCTTCCAAACCTAGTCTCTTGACTGGAGGAGGAATCCAAATTGTAAAATCGAGTAAAGGTATGGACAGACGACCATGTAGCGGCCGCACAGATGTCTTTAACCGGCACACCTCTTTTGAGGGCCGATGAAGCTGCAATACCTCTGGTCGAATGAGCCCTAAGGTTTTGAGGGGGCTCTTTTCCTGCCAATTTATAACATTCCAGAATGGCTAGGATGATCCATCTGGAAATGGTCTGCTTAGTTATTGGTAACCCCAGCTTGTGACCTGTGTAACCTACAAACAGCTGGTCTGCCTGTCTTATCCTGGCTAGTCTACTGATGTAAAAACTTAAAGCCCTTCTAGGGTCTAGCCTGTGTAACCTCTCTTCCTCTTTCCCCGGGTGAGGAGGAGGATATAAAGATGGTAGGGTAATCTTCTGAGTGATATGGAATTCAGAAACCACCTTTGGGAGGAAATTAGGCTTCACTTGCAGGACAACTTTGTCTTTGTGAAAGATAGTGTGATGGGGTTTACAAGAAAGAGCTTGTAATTCGCTCACCCTTCTAGCAGATGTAAGTGCTATTAATAAAACAGTTTTAAGGGTAAAGAATCTTAACAAACAAGAATGGAGTGGTTCGAAAGGTGTGCCCATCAGGAAAGTTAGGACTAAGTTTAAATCCCATAGGGGAACTTGGAATGGTCTTGGGGGATAAATATTGGTTATCCCCTTAAGAAATTGTATTACCAAGGGTAACTTTAAATAGGATGGTTCTTCCGCAGTGTGCTTAAAGATGGATAGCGCTGCGAGATAGCCTTTAATGGTGCCAACTTGAAGGCCTGAATTTGCCAAATATAGTAGGAAGGACAAAACCATTGGTGTACCACATAAAAAAGGGTCGATATTCTGTTCTATACACCAGCTGCAAAATCTGTTCCAACGGCAGCGGTATAAAGACTTTGTTGCTGGCCTCCTTGCCGAAAGCCACACCTCCATAACATCATCAGGGAGGTCCCAATCCTTGTACCTCAGCCTTTCAGAAGCCAAGCGTGAAGGTTGAGGGTTTTGATGTCTGGATGGAGAACCTGACCTCCCTTCTGTGAGAGTAGGTTCTCTCTGAGTGGAAGTCGAATTGGAGGGCAGATGGACAAGTCTAGAAGGTCCGGGTACCACGTTCTCCTGGCCCAATCCAGGGCAATTAGGATCATGGTTCTCCGGAATCTTCTCAACCTCCGGATCATTTGAGGAATGACAGGGACCGGTGGGAACGCGTACAGAAGCGGAAACTCCCAGTCCACTATGAACGCGTCTCCCAGAGCTCCTCTCGGGGGAAATTCCCTTGAGCAGAACAGGTCGCATTTCCTGTTGAGGCTGGTGGCGAACAGATCTACCTGAGGGGTTCCCCAAAGGGCGAAGATCTCTTGAAGGACTTCCTGAGCTAGCTCCCACTCGTGGGAGACTGTGTTCTGCCTGCTCAGAGTGTCCGCTGTCAAGTTCTTCTCTCCGGCTAGGTGAACTGCCGATAGAGAGATTCCTTCTTGGATTGCCCAAAACCAGAGCTGCATCGCCTCTCTGCACAGGGGTAGTGATCCTACGCCTCCTCTTTTGTTGAGGTAATGCATGGCCACTGTGTTGTCCGTCATTATCAGGACGTTCTTCCCTTGTACAGCTGGCAGGAACGCCTTCAGCGCAAGTCTGATGGCTCTCAGCTCTAACAGGTTGATATGTAGTCTGGACTCTGATGGAGACCAACGACCGCTGATGGTCAAGTCGTTGGCGTGGGCTCCCCACCCCGTGAGTGAGGCATCCGTGACTACTGTTATCTCTGGCCAGGGTTGCCAAAACTGTTCTCCTTTCAGAATGTTCTCCTGACAGGCCCACCACTGAAGGTCTCGAGCTACTCTGTCGGGAACCTGAAGAAGATCTGTCATTCTCCCTGAGAATTGTGACCACTGAGTCCTCAAAGCCCACTGGAGGGATCTTATTCTCAGGCGAGCCTCTGGCACTAGGAAAATGCAGGATGCCATGAGGCCTAGCAACCTTAAAAAGTCGAAGGCTGGGAGACGTTGGGCATGTTGGAACTTGGTAACCATCTGTAGAATATCTTGAGCCCTCACCTCTGGTGGCGAGGCTTTTCCCAGGGAAGTGTCCAGGATCGCTCCTATGAACTGGAGTCTCTGCGATGGTATCATTTGTGACTTCTTTAAATTGAGGGAGAAGCCCAGTCTGTGAAGGGAGTGGCACAAGTGATTTAGCTGGATCTGAGCTTGTTCCGAAGAAACAGCCCTGATCAACCAATCGTCCAGGTAGGGGTAGACGTGAATACCTTCCCTCCTTAGACTTGCCACCACTACCGACATTAACTTGGTGAAGACCCTCGGGGCGGAGGTCAGCCCAAATGGCAGCACTCGAAATTGATAGTGAGAGTTGCCAATTGCGAACCTCAGGTATTTCCTGTGTTTGAGATGGATAGGCACATGGAAATAAGCGTCCTGTAGGTCCAGAGATTCCAACCAGTCCTGGATCTGAAGGGCCTGGAGGATCTGAGAAAGAGTGACCATCTTGAATTTGTCTTTCCTGAGGAATTTGTTCAATTCTCGCAATTCCAAGATGGGTCTCAGTCCTCCGTCTTTCTTCGGAATGAGAAAGTAAGGGGAGTACCAGCCCTTGTTCCTCTCCGCTACAGGTACCGGTTCTATGGCACCTTTCTCTAGCAGGTCTAAAATTTCCTGCAAGAGGAGCGGATCTGGAGCTTTCTGAGAGCTGATCTGCGGTGGATGACTCTGAGGTATACGTAGGAAAGGTAGGCAGTAACCTTGGGCAACTGTTTCCAATGCCCAAGCATCTGACGTGATAGCCTGCCATACCGCCAGATGTTGAGTCAACCTGCCTCCTACAGGTGTCCTGTGAGGGAAGTCCTCAGAGTGGTTTTGGGGCGGCTGATGCAGATGCCGATGGTAAAGAGGAACCTGCTGTTGCTGCGGCTTTTGAATATCTACCTCGTCCACCTCGGGTAGTTCTTCTTTGTCCCCTTTGAGCCGGTCATCCTCTACCTCTTCCGAATGAGGAGTAGAAGCGAAAGGACTTGCCCCTCGCAGAGGTTCCTGTGGGACGACAAGGTGTCTGACGGATTGCAGCTCCTAGGGATTTTGCTGCTGCTTTTGAAGTTTGCAGTTTCTCTAAACTGTCAACCGCCTTTTTCCCGAACAAAGAAGAGCCATCGAATGGCATGTTCAAGAGCCTGACTTGCACATCTGGGGCAAAACCAGACTTTCTCAACCAAGCAAATCTCCTGGTTGTTGTACTTGCCGCCATTGCTCTGCTGATACTGTCAGCCGAATCAATGCCCGTCTGGAGGGATTCGCACATAGCGTCTTTACCGTCCTGTATAATATTCAGGAACGCATCCCTTTCTTCTCCCTCCGGGATGCAGTCAGCCGCTGTAGAAGCACACTCCCAAAGTGTATGGCTGAATCTAGCAAGGGTGCAAGTAGCATTAACAGATTTTAACGCCATGCTACATGCTGAAAAGACTTTCTTTGCCATAGCATCATATTTTTTATCGTCCCTGTCCTGTGGGACGGTAGGATAAGCAGTCTTGACATCGGTAGAGGATGCTGCCTGTACCACCAGACTTTCTGGGGATGGGTGTTTAGATAAAAAACTCTGGGTCTGTAGAGGATACCCTGTACTTTGTAGACAGTTTTTTATTTACTGCTGGTATGACATCTGGGGTTTCCCAGTTTGTCATGATCTTCCTCTGAAGAGCTTTATGAAAAGGCACCACAGGATCCTCCTGTGGGCCTTTGTCAAGAATATCCGTGAGGTCATCTTGTTGGAAAGATTGTGAAGGTGCAGACCACCCCATAAACTCTGTGATCCTGGCCATTAAGGCTCTATAGGGGGTTTCAGCATGTTCCCCCGGGTTTGGCCTAGCAAACTCCACCTCAGGGGAGGTGTCTAACCCACTTGCCTCATGTAAGGAATCATGAAGATCCTTTAATCTGCGTTCTTCAGAGGAAAATTCCTCTCTAATTGGGGTTATAGGTCCCTGCAACTCAACTGTGTCTTCCTGTTCAGACAATTCACCCTCTTCCAATATTGAGGACATAGTTCTCAATTCTTCTGAACTCATAAAGGGTGTAAACCCCATTTCCAAGGCCGAGGGTGCCGAACTTGTCATAATCGGCCTCGAAAACGTCGATGTCGTTGACGCCGACGTCGAAGGCTTCGAGCGTGGCGTCGAAAACAAATGCGGAGGCCTCGAAGACCTCGACAGAATTGGGATTCTACTCGACAATCTCGAAGCCATTGACGTCGAGGATCTGGGGATAGACACTGGGTGTGTCGTAACCGTGACTTTTCTTGGCGTCGACACCGGTGTCGAAGCTGGCATTGAGTCGACAGACTCGTGTGTCGAAGGTCCCTTCGACAACGGCGTCGAAGACATCGGCTTCGACGGAACTTTTGTCGACGGCGTCGACGGAACCTTCGAGGAAGGTTTGGAGGTCATAGTCCTGCTCGAGGGTCCGTGACGAGAGGTTTCCTTTGCCGGGTACTGCGACTCGCGGCGTTTTTGACCTTCGGGTCTTTCGACCAGAGCATCGCTCTCGGCAGTCTTCGAGGGGGTGGAGGCCGCTTTCTCTAAGACGCTCATCATATTTTTGCGGAATTCCTCCCATTCAGCCCGGGAACTATGTTTCGTGGGGCACGGGATTCTCTTTGGCGAAACAGAGGAAGAGGAAGACGGAGAAGGGGATCTTCGACGTCTCCTCTTCGAGTGCTTCGATCTCGAGGAGTGATGAGACCCACTCCGAGATCTGGAGCGCGAATGGTGACGAGGAGACGAATGTCTAGACTTCGTCGACGAAGAAGAAGCTTTAAAAGTCTTACCTTTCTCCAGCTTCCCCCTACGCTCCTTCAGGGCCTTAGCTGTCATGGACATACAGTCCTCGCACTCCGAACAATGGTGTTCAGCTCCCAAACACCACAGACAAACTCTGTGAAGGTCAGTCAGCGACATCTTTTTCCCACAATCTCGGCATTTTTTGAAGCCGGATCGAGGAGTTGTCGGTTCCGACGAAGAAGCCATCGAGTACGGATCGAATAACTCGAGGTAAATAGGTTTAACCTGACAAAACGGAGCAACGGTATTCTGAGACACTGAGTACGCGCGAAAAAACGGAACTGAGCAACGGGCGCTGCGCACGGCCTTTATAGCCAGGATGACGTTGGCGTCGATACGGCGGCTGTCGAGGGACATCGACGCGAAGGACGTCGACGCGCAGCGCCCTCTAGAGGGAAAAATTTTCCGAGGCCAGCAGCAGAGCTGGAATGAGATATCTAAGATGAGGAATACGTCGGAGGACACAATCTCTTCGAAATACAGTTTGTAAGTGAAAGTGAAACAGTTTTTCTTTTATCAAGGATTCCCAGCCTGACGATGGGGAATATTCATGAGCATGTGAATCCATGCCAGACCCCATGCTGGAGAATCAATCTCAGCGATCGTTGCACTGAGTTTCGGTGTAGCAGAGGGCAGCAATACCCGTGGTGAGTGAGGAGGATTACGATTTTGCAGGGAACTTTGCGGTGGGGAGCGTGACATCCAGAGTGCGAGTGAAGGAGTTTTAAGAGCGAACAGGAGATTCTGCAGTGAGTCTTTGTTTTGATAAACACAGGACTGTATAGCTGTCCCAATATAGAGTAAAAAGAAACCCAGTACTAACAAACGTTTATAGTTTAAATAAAAGTTGTTTTGAAACTTCCAGTAGCACTTTTCAAATAAAAGATAAAGAAGTGAATTAGGGCACAAAATAAGCAGAGCTAAGCAATTAGGAATTTAAGTAAAAAAGTTATCCAACAGGACAGGAAGTTTCTTCTTGGTATATGGACAACTAAGCCACAAGTTGAGAGAGAAAGCTGAAGATAGGAGGAGCAGAGTACAGATTTTCCGATGTAAAGAACCTTTACTCAAGGCTTTTGCCAAGGAAGCACAGGTATGGGGGCTGGGGGGTTGGTGGCAGAGAGATATTTTTATGGGAAGGTACATTTAGAGCAGAAGGTGCCATATATGTTGCATTTTTTCCTTCAACAGGAGAGACACAAGTCAGAAGAGTTTGAGCCTATGCCTTTTTTATTTTATCCACTTCCCCTTTATCTTTGGGGTGACCAGTCCACAGAAGTACAATCAGAGGTTCTGAGGATGAGCATCTCGGGGGTGAGGCGGGGGGTGGGGGACAGTGGGGTTCAGCAGCTCCCACAGAGGGTCAAGTCCGGACCTGAGTCAGGGACAATATCCTGGGATTTGTCACAGGACACTAGGGATGTCTCTCATTCGATGCCCCCTCCTCCACCCCTGATGGTCCCCTCCCATATCCAGGCATCCTTATCTTCAAATAGGTCTGACTGAACGATTACCCCTACTGTCTTATATGTCTTAGACTAGTGATGGCTCCCTAAGTGCAGACTCACTGACTCCCTCTGGGTCTTCCTAACTTTCCTTACTCTCGACACAGGTCAGTATTCAAATAGGGATTGGTGTAATGCCTTGCAATTGCTATGCAGATTGCAGATAACTTCACACACATCCAGCCACCTTACCCTGCTACTCAGTCTGCCTCCTCTACCGCAACTCCTCCCAACCAACCTTCTGTCTTCTGACATTTTCCTTCTGCGATCTACTACCTGTACCCTTTGAGGTTTACTGTTCCCTCTGCTCTCACTTTACAACTTTCCTCCTTTGTCCGCTACTAGTCCTGCCTTTGTACGACTACTCCCACACTACTCCAGCTACTGCCACTGCCACACTACTACTCCTCCCACCCCTGTACCTCACCCACATCCCTATTCCTCTTCCACTCTGCTTCTACTCCTCCCCCTCCCACACTACATTTCCCACACCACTACTCAACCACCCGCCTTACTCTCTGTACAAGCCTTCTCACATTTACTCATTATGCTATCCTTTCTAGACTAACTTCATACACAAACCCACACTGCAGAACAACCGTCATTCCTGAGCTAATGCCTCACCTGCTCCACACTGCTGCTTCCTCTTACTGATTTCCTGGGCCCGCCCCAAGTACTGACCTCACCTGGATAACCCACACTATCGCTGTCTTTCTCCTCCTTTAAATATCCCTTCTTTCAGACTGGCCCTCTTTCCTTGCTCTCCCCACCCATAAAGTGTATGTGACAGGTTACATATTAAAAAGGGGGCTAAGCCCCGCCCACCCTCTGCTCTTTAGAAGGCGGCATACACGGAGCTGTTCATGCAGGCTGAGCTGGTGTTCTGGTAAGTTAATGCCTCAGGTTTTTTCTTTCTGTCCCTGGTGGGTTAGTGAGGCCGAGGTTACAGCCACAAGTCAGCAAGCGTTCGGTGTTGATCCATTGCAGTGATTCTCTGTAGGGACGCCATCTTCTGCTGCTGAAGCGTGGCGTTGAACCATGTTATGCATGGATCCTGTGGCTTCCTCCCTCTTTTCTGTGGGTGTCTCAGTGGCTCGGTTCCGAAGGGGTGGTGGCTTCTGGTCAGTCTTTCTTCCTTTTCCTGGGGAACTGACGCAGACTTTTCTGTGCGCTCGTGGACCAGCAGCATTCGTACTCATTTAGGGAATCCTGGAAAGAAAAAGAATCAAGAGTGAATATCTGGAAATAGTAGCATGGCTGGACGTAAGGGTCGGAAACTAGCATACTGACAGGGGAGGGGTTCAGACGTTGGATCCCTTGTAGTATAACCTGATTACATGGCTAAGCCTGTCTCCCCCTCCTTGCTTTGACAAGTCCAGGTAAGAGGCTTTGTCACAATGTGCAAAACAGACCAGCTGTTGTAAAGGCATCATGAAGGAGGACACAGACAACAGATTCTAAATTCAAAACAAGTAATTTTATTAACTTAAATGTCAGGATGGAAAAAGGCCTAATTTGCCCTATGCTGAGGTAGATTTCCCTACCTAAATAAAACTAAGGAAAGTTAGAGTCAAAGAGTTCAACTTAGGAATCTGTCTGCATCCAAAACCTATGCTTGCCCTCATACCTGATCTATACCATGTGTAGGGATGCCAGCAACCACAGGAAAACAGTGTTCAACAAAGTTTTGAGCTTCTTCCAGCTCCCTTCCCCAAATGTTAAACAGTTCCAAAGAAAAGACGTCTCAATGTTTTCTTTCCGAAATGTAGGATGCAATAGTCTACTTCAGGTCTCAGGGATTCCTTTCTGTATGGAAGGCATGGTATCACTAGTATGACACTGACACAATGGGTACAATTTGTAAAACCTTTATTGAAATGGTTGGAGCTGGAGAAAGTCCTACTTTACCCTATAACTAAGATGGGAGTTGTCTCAATATTCAAATAATAAATAACGCAGTCCTAGTGGAGTATGTCAAATCAAAAAGGCCTATGCTAACAAACCCTAATGCCTGCCCTATCTCTTGTACAAAAAAGTGCAAAAATGAGAAACGTATGCAAAAGGAAAAATCAGTGTTCAAAGGAATGTGGTTGAATCAGCTCTCCTCCCCACATGGATCTCGTGGAGTAAGGCGGTCCTTGTAGGCAGGATGACACACTCTGGTTTGGTTTCCAACACAATAAACAGTTCCAAAACGTGGATTGAGGCCTGCTAGGTCTTCCACATTAAAGTCTCTTTTCCTGACTTCCAAAATCATGTTTCAGCCAAAAGGTTCACAAAGGTCTCCCTCTGTCGGCTCAGACCTCTCATGATAAAGCTCAGCACAAACTTGCAAGGGGGCTCCCTTCCCCAAGCTTATTATACTTTGGGTCTCCCTCAGTCGGGCTCAGACCACTTTCGGATGTCAAAGACTTTCAAATGTGTGAGGCTTTCTTTACAGACCACGGTATGACCACTGACTAATGCATTTTTTTTTCATGTTTATTTGTTTTTTTTAATGGGGAGGTCCTACCGTCAGCACCCCTTCTTTTAACCTTTAAAACCAATTTTAATTAAACTAAACCCTTTTCCTTTAAAAAAAAAAAAAAAAAAGCATTCAATGCTTTTTATTTCAATCCTTTTTTTTCTCGTTTGGCATTCGATGCTATTGCATTCGATGCAATGAGCAGATACCGTTTCATCCACACACGTGCAGCCTTCACTTGTGTTATACTGTTGCTATTTCAAATTATGTGTGTCTCTTTCTCGGTTTTGCAATCTCCAGTTCATGAGCCAAGCTTAGTACCATAGGCTTGGCCTCACCTCCCCTATTCTGCCGTTCACCCGTGAGGGTGGCTGGCATCCTTGAAACACAATGCAGTCATCACTTGCGAGATCTGGCCTTCTCCACGTGTCTTTCGCGGCCTGGCAGAATCAACGACCTCCAGTAGGGAACTCTTGGGGTTGTTGATGCACAACTCTCGTCCATTGGTCCATCGCTCTGCTCCAGTAGGTTTGCCTTAGTCCCGGGAGCCCTGCTCGTAATTCGTGTTCCGCCTTGATCAGAGTGAGTCTTTGGGTTCTGCCTTTTATTCGTGTGAGGAGAGCTAATAGGTATCAGGTGTATGCACTTAAGAGTCAAGAGAGTGACTTTACCTGACCCGATTAGCGGGACATGTCCAGTACGATGCGTGAAAGTTAATGTTGCTACTCTTCCCAGTGTTTGTGTAATAACGGAAAGGGGGGTGGTTGGGGGGGGGGGGGAGTTGGGACCTCAGAGAAACCTAAAAAATAGGATGGTGCGATAAACAAAATAGGGGGGGAATACCGCGTCTTACCATCGGCTGCCACACCCCCGTTCCGCTAAAGCCCCTCACCCAGGTGATCCTCCCGCACTGGTCCATCCCAAGGAACTGGATCCAAAAGGCATGGCCGTGTCCGGGCCACCTAGGTGACAAGTACCTGAGGACTAGCGGGTGAGATCCTTTGTTTTATCACATTTCCCCAAGTCAGGACTCTGGTTTCCCTTCCCCAAGTTTCAAGTTACACAATTCAAACAACATTGAAATTAAATGTTCCTGGTTAGAACTCAGGGCTTCCTTCTGCAAGTTTCAAGTGGTACAGTTAAAAAAAGAAACACTCTGTGATTCAGTTAATGTTGGTTTAAATATTTGTTCAGATAACGTGCAGCTCGCATACAGGTTGAAAATTCCACTGTTCGTTAGGATTTCATCGTACTGTTTGTGCCGAGTTCTATTCCCTTTTGTGCACTTAAACATATAATGGTTTGCTTGTAATAGTCCTTTAACATGTAATGGTTTGCTTGGATTTAAGGTTTTCTCCCCCCTTTTGCGTTTCAAAAGTTCTAATTCCGTTTAGTAGCAAGCTTCAAGAAGGATAGCTCAGGGGTAATGCGTTTGTCTTGGAAGCAAGACAACGGAGCACAACACAGGTTCAAATCCCAATCTTGCGCTTAGAAACCACTCGCTAGTATTAAGGTTGTATAAAAGAACAATTATAATTAATTATATTTATAATCATTAGTTTCAAACTTAGTTCGGTATTCAATAATTGGCTTCTCGCTTATGGTCCCTTTTCACTTTCTTTATAGTTCAGTATTTGTTTGTTTCGTTTTAATTGCAGCACTTTATTTAGAGTACTGTATTTGGCCGTTTTGCTTTAATTGCCCGGTTCATTGTTCAGAGACCTTCGAAAACGGGTTTTCCGTCACACGTGACCAGTCCGCTTCTCATCTGTTTGCTAATTGAAATGAATGGAATCAGAGACATTTGAAAACGTGCTGTTCCTTAGAACGAGACTACTTCGATGCACAGTATTCAAGAAATAGAGAGTTCACACACGCACGCAAAGTTTCCCAAGCATTATAAACAAACTGGTCACTTTTAGAAGTTCGGGCTGCAGCGCGGATCACACAGCCTTCTTCCTTAAATGTCGGGGCTCCAGTTCCTGCCCCTGAGAAACTCCAGGTGCGATCCGCCACCACAGAGGAACATGCACATGGAGTAGAAAGGGAAGAGGCAGACTTCCTGCACAGCACCACTCACGTTTCCCAGTCTGCTCCAGGGAGTCACCTCTCCCACACCATGCTGTAGGTTCCTTCGCTGGTTCCTCATGGTCCTTCTCCTGTTCTTTTAGTCTGCCACTGGGTTGGGCTCCATTTATACATCTGAGGTCCTTTAACAGGCTGCAGGTGCGGCTGATCAACCTTGCATGACCACGATTAGAGGGACATGCCTGACCTTCATTGGTCTCAGCCAGTATCTTCCTCCCAGAACTATAGTGGTAAAGGAGTTTAGGGCCTCATTACAGATATATCGGCGAGGGAAGAAATTGGCAAAGGAGAGGAGCTGAGAGCCGAGGTTAGAGCCAGTCTGCAGCCCATTCTCATCATTGTGTAGGAAGTGCCTACAACTGACCAAACACACCGCAAAGCGCTGAGCGGAGCTGAGAGCCGAGGGTTAGAGCCAGTCTGCAGCCCATTCTCATCACTGTGTCAGGAAGTGCCTATAACTGACCAAACACACCGCGGAGCTGAGAGTCGAGGTTAGAGCCAGTCTGCAGCCCATTCTCATCATTGTGTCAGGAAGTGCCTATAACTGACCAAACACACCGCGGAGCGGTGAGCGGAGCTGAGAGCAGAGGTTAGAGCCACTCTGCAGCCCATTATCATCACCATTAGCCCATTATCATCATTGTGTCTGGAAGTGCCTATAACTGACCAAACACACCGCGGAGCGGTGAGCAGAGCCGAGAGCCGAGGTTAGGGCCAGTCTGCAGCAGTTCGCTGCAGACACGAAGTAAGAGTGTGATGGAACCGGAAGTGCAACCTTTGCCGCCAACCGTAGGAAAAAACATCCAGAACATCCAGAAACCTACATTTGAAGACACCGAAGGCATCTCACAAAAGAAACATGCCGGCAAACCCACGATCCAAGAAGGTCCCTGGGTAGCAGTAGACTCCCATATGAAAACGCCCCGTGGCCCGAGAGCTAAGAGCCAAGCCAAGAGCAATGCGAGACCGTTAATATCTGTCTTACCTGCTTTATGGGCATCAGCACCAGCGAACGTCCAGAGGAAGGTTCCACCCGGTTCCCCGCCCAGTTTTCCAACATTGCTAGTGGGGGAGGGGGAGGCTCACCTCAACCGGAGAGCCGGAATCAGAGCTGGACTGGGAGCACAGACACCGGTGGAGGCAGAGACTGGTGCCTGCCTACGAGACCGCAAGGAGGTGAATGAGCCCAAAGATTCCAGCGCCGTGGATGATCCCGCTCCCACCTCGTCTTGCTCCGCTGTTATGGGTATTCCGATAACCGTCCTGGAGAAGAGTGGTTCCGACATTAGGGCTGTCGGAGGACAGCCCTCGCCGGGACCAAAGCGGTGCCCCGGCAGTGGGGGGAGCGGGAACGACGAGAATGACGGGAAGGCAGTCGTTCCCAAAGAGTTGAGGAGCGAAGTCAGTACCACCAACCCGGCATCCCAGCCGGCATCTACTACGGTGGGGAAGGAAAATGAACCTAAGCGGGACGGGACTCCTGCCCTCCCATTTCACAACTCAATCGAAGCAGAGGGACAGGAGACCCCTGAAGAGACCCTCGAAGAGAAGACACACTGACTGGATCAGGGTGGAGAAGGAGAACGGCAGCAAAAGGGGAAAAAATGCGGCGAACTGATCGAACACAGGATAAATCTCCCATCACAAAACAAAATAAAAGAAAAGGTACCATCTATGCCTTTGAAATCCACAAACAGCATGGAGATTGTGCAGAACTCAATTAAAATCAAGGTGATGATGCACACTACTAACAAAAGCCAAGCCCCCAATTCAACTAACAGGGCTAAAGCACCAGAGGTGGAGAAAAACAAGGCTAAGGGCAATAAAGAGACTGTTGAGATCTTCACAAGCGATTCGCTCTCAGAAAGAGAGACAGATGAAGTCTTTGAAGATGCCCAAAAAATATCAGAAGGCAACACAGCTAGCGAACTTGAGGACTCTAATAAGGAAACAGAGGGGGAGCAAATAAAGTTGGCAGTGAAGCAACAGAGAAAGAAAAGAACTAAAACAAAAAAGGGACAAAAACCAACAAAGTCTAATTCGAACCAACTAAACAAATTGTTGATTAAGGACCTGAAAGATAGGAGCACGGATGAAGTAAAAGTGATTAAAAGAAGAGGAACTACGCCCATAAACCTACCTTCACCACTCCTATCCTGCCCTTTAAAAGCCTTTTTCACCCAACAATACAAACGGAAGTTAACAGCGGAGACCAAGGTTTCCGATGCAGAGATGCTTGAAGTGGCACAAGAAAACCCGCCGGGGTTAAAACTAAGGAAAACTGATCCAATCTGGACCTCAAAGGTACACCGGTGGAGAAAGAGATTCAACTCCCAGGAAATTTGAATAAAAGCATCATGATTGGAAAAAAAAAACCTCAAAAGAACAGGGAGGATGAGCAACCGACCCCCGGTCTCACTGAAAATGGCACGGCCACGAAAGCCACAGTATCAAAAGACTTACTTACAGCTAACAAAAAGGTGTTGCAGACAATTCCAACAAGCATAAATGAAAGCGCGTCAGAGGCTAGGAGAGGTCTGATACGACCTTGCCAACCACTGGAGGAAAGCCAAAGGGGGGATAATCCCGCGACAGACAAAGAACAGCGACTTGCATGGACGAAGCCCCACTTCGTCTTAGGGAGAGGGCAGTCATTGGCTGGGGCAGTATGACCCAGAGATCAGTGATTGGTTACTACTAAGAAAGACATATCATATTCATGAGCATGTGAATCCGTGCCAGACCCCATGCTGGAGAAAAACCTTAACAAAGGCGTGTCTTAGAAAAAAATTACTATGCCCAGGAAGACAGATCTATGAGAACTAGAAATAAGGAAGACGAGGAATGCCACCCAAGAAGCGGTTTAACTGTAAGTCGACGACCCGAAGACCATCACAAAGACAGCAGACTCCAGATACCGGAAAGGCCCATGGGATTGGTTTACATCGACCTGGTCCAAGAAAAGTGTCAAATAGCAGTGACCTGGGGTGGCCCTCAAGAACTACAGCTACATTGAGCAGAGAGGAGCGGCCCGACAAGGATAACTTTATTCGGGCATCCTGGAACACGAGAGGTCATACGCATTTAACAACGTTGGGAGATGTGAATTTGGGCGCACATGACATACTATGTCTCCAGGAGACTTGGCTGTTAGACAAACCCACGCTGGACGGATTCTCGCTGGAAATTTCCCCAGCTACTAAGGACCTCCTAGGAAGACCGTTGTCAGGCCTTTTAACGGCCATCAAAACAGGCCTGGGCCTTGAAGCACCCCGGAAGTGGAAGGAAAGTGGAAGGAAACATACAAAATGCTGGTAACCCTGACAACCTGGTGCCAACCTAGCTTGAAAAGACAAGGAGGTCGGCTGATACTTTTAGCAATTATAAACTGCTATTGGAACCCCCAACGGACGACCTCAAAAGCTTTCTGCTCAACCATGGGTGAAACCATTGACCAACTCTATGAAGAGTTTGAGGAAATTGAAATCATGGTATACAGTGATTTCAATGCAAACTGTAACGAAGAGCTACAGGGACCACTGACAGTCAAACAACTTCTGGAGCAAGGGGACTCAACCCTGCAACGTGGGAGAGCGTGGATGTTAGTAATCAGCTCAAGGTACATACAAAATATAGGGAAACTCTTTCCGAACCAAATGAATATCCTTATTTGGGAACGGTGTTCCTCGAAAGCGACTTTAGATTACATATTCATCACAGCTGGCCTCATATCAGTATAGTGGGTTTCAAGGCGCAAAAAATGGCTAATAGCGATCACAACTTACTCACATGTATCAGGCAAGGACAGAGACCAGAAAAAGCAGCCTACCCGATTGCAACCGAAGCAAATTGCCAACAAACTCAGCTATGCTTAACAGAAGCAGACATCTTGAAAATTAAAGCATCTTGGGAGGAAAACATTGCATATAACCGCTTAAGTATGGTAAATGAAAGACCAAACTACCTTCCGCTCTTATTGCCCTACCAGAAACCAACCAGAGGAAGGCAGACAACACAAGACCACCCCAACCATGCGTACAACAAAGATCTGGTGGAGCAAAGGAAAAGAGGGTGACAGCTAAAAAGATGGGCAAAGAAAACAAACATGAAAGAAGACTGATCAGCCTGGCAAATAAAGATACACTATCTGGCGGAAACAACAAAGAGCTGCACAATACCAACTGGATGCAGAAGAAATTATGAAAAGATTGGCAACCAATAAATCCAGTGATTTTTGGTCGCTGATAAAAAACATCAATCCGGCATCGAGCAGAACGTTGAGTAATGCAGTGTCAGAAGCCAAATGGATAGAGTACTTCTCGAAGGAGTTTGATGCACCAAAGGAATCTCCAGGCATGACAGAACGAAATGCCAACCCGTTTTGGGTGAACATTTCGAAGGTAGAAGATATTGAAATAAAAATCAGAAATCTGAAAACATCCAGAGCTCCTGTACCGGACGGCCTGACAAACATCATCCTCAAGCAATTCCCGAGAGAGTGGTCAGACGTGATTGGAAAGATCTTCGAGGAATGTGAAAAATACCAGCAAATACCCGAGACATGGCAAAAAGCGGTTATCGTCCCGATTTACAAGAAGGGCAGCCGGGAAGACCCTGAAAATTATAGGCCAATCGCACTGCTTGATATTATAGCAAAGATTTTCTCTACTCTCATATTGGACCATGTATGGGAAAAATCGGGCCCTTGTAATGACATCCTGCAAACAGGCTTTCAAAAAAACGGCACCACAGCAATAAACATCCTGATAATCAACATCTTGAAAGCAAAAGTAATGGAAGGAGCACCAAAGGTCTACATAGCTTTCGTCTACTTGTCAAAAGCTTTCGATAAGATTGACCGGAACATGCTGTGGAAGAAATTTAAATCTTGGAATTGTCCGCAAGCCGTACTCGACCCTCTCAAAGCACTTCACTCACAAACCACCATAAGAGTGAAGCTTAACCAACAGGGAACTCTATCAGAGGAATTCCAGGTGAAAAGGGGGGGGGGTACAAACAAGGTTGCCCCCTGGCTCCCGCTCTTTTTATTGCATTCTTGGGAGATTTCCAACATGCTGAAACAAACATCAGGACGTTTCCACCATAAATAGGAAAAACCATCATCCCACGTCTGCTGTAAGCGGACAATGTGATCCTGATTGACCAGACGAAAGTCGGCTTCCAGCGCAAATTAACGAACCTGGCAAAATACATTGAGGAAAATCACCTGGAAATAAACAAAAAAAAAAAAAAAATCATGACATTTGAGAAAAACCCAAAGAAACTCAAAACAGGAGTCGTGGCATCTAGACAACACTAAGATTGAAAAGGTAAAAATTATCAGATACCTGCGTGTTCACATAGACAACTCAAAAACAGACTTGGCAATGCACGGCCTATTGTGGGATAAAGCGAAAAGGCTAACATCGCAAATGAGAACTGTGGATAGGAAGTTTGGTAAGTTCTCATTAAGGCCTGCAATCAACTTCTACAAGACTAAAGTTGTACCAGCATTGGTGTATGGAATGGAGGCCTCACTCTTCATCCCCCAGACTGTATGGAACAAGTTGAAAGGCCTAGTCTGGAGGGCCGTTCTTGGCCTTCCTAAATCGACTTCAATGGCGGCCATCCGTAGAGAACTTGGTTTAGTTTCTTTAGCCTCAACAGTTGACCAAAGCGCCATGAGATTTTATAGAAAAATACCCATGGCTGATTCAAGAAGAAGATTTATGGAATAGACTGATATCTGGAGAAACCACCAGGTGGACGGTTGCAATGGCAAACCTAATTGAATTGGCTTTCCGACAGATCAACGAGGCATCCGCTACTCCTGTTTCATCCACGTAGAGCCTTACATGGTCCCAGGAACCCGGAGAAAACCGGGCGAAATCTGTCCAGCGGAGACATTTAAGTTGATTAGTTGAAAGCCTTTTCTGGGAAACCAAGCAGCGAGATTTTGGAACTAAAAACTTAACGTTGATAAAATTCAGGTTTTACCTGAATATATGTCAGTAAATAAAAAAAGAAATAAAAAAAAAAAAGAAATTGGCAGTAAGGGAATTATCGCCACTTTTCCCGCACCGCCATACTGCGAGTATGACGCTGGAGTGGTGGATTTACCTCCAGCATTAATGCTGGAGGTAAATCCTCCCGCTTCCCGCCAAAAATCAGCAGAATTAACACAGCAGTAATTCCGCCAGTGGTAATTCTGCCAAAAATGCCCCATATAGTCCAAGTCCAATGGGGAATAACTCCATCACTGCCACTTGTAATCCAGCTGTAATTTCACCGGACCAAGTGGCGGTAACAGTAATTCAGTTTGGTGGCATGTCAGCGGATTTACAGCCCACATTCCACCAAACTCGTAAAGAGGTCTTCAATGCTCTCAGTTGCCTCTTCTTCATCCCAGTACTGTCAAGTGTCAATTGTGGAGAAATGAGGGGAGCTGTCTTACAATAGCCCATAAAGGTTGGGGAACGGTTGGGTTGGTTGTCACTAGGAAAAGGGTATACCATGTCTCACCCAATGGCACCCTACTGCCAGTTCCCAAAAACCCTCCACTCAGTGATCCTCCTTCGCTTCTCCATAGCGATGGCCTTTCCCTGGCCCCCGGCGTAGAGGAACTAAGGGGTTTAAGAGTGGAAATACCCTCAGGCTTCTCACACCGTGTCTTTCAAAGCAGTGAATTTCACGGTCATGTGTCTTTGATTCAGTGACGCTCATACAGGTGCTTGTCTTCCCGGCGCCATGTGCTCTATTGCCATATTTGTTGGCGCCATGTTTTGGGGCATCATGCCTTTCAGCGTTATGCTTCAATGCAAGCTTTATTTTCAGCACCTTTGGGGAGTACCCCCTTTGCCCTTCTGATTTCCTGTAACAGTGTTTTAATTAGGGGTTTGGTCTGGATTGCGTCATCTCTTTTTGTGAGAGTGACCCCATCATGTGTTTCGGGGTTGGTGGACTTAACGCTTTCCTTAGCCATTGTCTTTAGACATCGATTTAGGTGTTTTAACCTGTGTAGTATTTTGGATGCCAGTGTACCCCCTCAATGGGCCTTCCAGTGGGCTCTCTGGAGATGGTTACTGGCTGCTTAAGGGCTGCTTGGGTCTTTTTGGGTGGAGTCTGGGGTGGTTTGGTCTCCTCAGGATCTAAGATGTTACACCCCCCTCGGATACCTTTATATTGGTGTGCTTGCTGGAGTGTGCCAATATATTTATCTCCATGGCATATTGCTGCCCAGCGATCTAACCCAAGAGTTTCAGGATTTCATTTTTAGCATGTATCCCATGGGTTTTCGAGTATTCTCTGGGTGAGCAAGACTGCACACTAGATGTATATCTAGGTGTTGGAAATGCCCATGCATGAGAAACCAGAAGGTGTCTCACCCACTCGTCAGCGGGGATCTGTCATCCAGGTGGCCAGGACACGGCCATTGCTTCTGGATCCAGTTCCTGGGGGTGGACCAGTGCGGGAGGATCACCTGGGTGAGGGGTCTTGTGGGAGTGGGACACCGGATGGTGAGACGCAGTATCCCCTTCCCTGTAACACCTTTACTCCATCCTACCATGTAGGATATTTAGGAACTCAAACCCCCTCTGCCCCCCTTTACAACACAAACACTTTCACACGGAGAGCCCGCTATGAGAGAAAACAGACTAACACCTGAGCAGTATACCTGACGTGTCCCAATACAATGGTCAGGAGAGGTCGGGCAATTACAGACCATCACACGCACCTAACTTCTATTAAAGCTTCCCCACATGGATAAAAGGTGGAGCACAAAAGCACATTCTGAGCGAGGCAAAGCACACAAGGAAACAACAGTTTTGAGACTGGCCTGAACGAAAGAAGAAAGACGGCAAAACAGAAGGGCATCGCAAGGAGGGAAGTTCCCTTGACCTTTTTTTTTTTTTTTACAAGGAATCGTTACATTCCAGGAACCTCGACAATAGAAAGCGTAAGACCAGGAAACCATGACTAAAGAATCCTGCATTGTGTGTCGGAAATACCCGGGGCCCTCCCGCGTCACTAATCAAGCACAGCCGCCGTGGTAACGTCCCTGGCTCCAAGAACAAAGCAGCATCAGTGAAATCAACACAGACGGTGAGTTCGGGAGACCGATACAAGACTGGTCTGTGTTGAAGCCAAGGTTGCAAGCAGCAACATTGCATGGCGAGCGCTGGAACGAACATTGTTAAAACGCAAGTAAAGTTGAACTGCTGATGAGTGATTGAACTTTAAAAGCAAGATGCAATACCTTTGACAGAGTGGTCCAGCACCATGTGGGTGCTCAATCGAAGGTCTCTTTAAGGTATCTAGCTGAGAAGTGGTAAAAGGGAAAGTGAGAAAAAGGTTACATCAAGAAGAGAACGAGTAATTGTGAATCGAATGGTGCTGAGACGGCTTAAGCAAAATCCTGCACACAGTCGAAAGTCTTCGATTTTCATGAAGTAGAGAAAGTTTGGAAAAGTAGATCCATTTGGTCAGAGCCCGGCAGAGGGAGACCAATTGAAGGTTTTGTGTTAAAGTGGGTCTGAGCCCGGCGGAGGGGGACCCGGGTGAACAGTAAATCACCCGAGAAGTTCTATATGTGAAAGAAAGGAACTTTAATGTTTGTCGTGTTACATCAGGCACTCTGAAATAATAGACTTTGAATGGCACAGAAGGCCCCGATGTTGAGGTCTTGAACTGCATCCTCGTGCTAGAGAAGCCAGAGAGTGTGCTAAGCTCCAGTGTGCTGCTTTGTCCTGTGCTGAAAAAGTTGGGAAGGGAAGACAACGGCTTGAATGCCCTGACATATCATTTCTTAAACACTTTTCATAGCATTGTTTCCCACACTATTTGTATTTAGAAGTAAGGACTGGCAATCGGTTTATTAGTATAGGCCCTTTTATTTTGACAGGACACCACAAGCACTGCAATATTATTATTTGATGGTCGTAGCTTGCTCCCATCTGTATATGTAGCATTAGACAGGGGTTTTTCAAACCCAATTGAAGTTCAATAAACACCCTTGAACTGTGGTCACTTGGGTCTGTCTTACTGTTTGATACCATGCCTTGCTTACACTATGGTACGCTAGGCAGAATTGAAAGGGTTTTATTTTCCATGGACATTGTCAAGGTCAGATGTCGGAGAATCCAGTTTCAAGTCATTTAAATACATTGTCCTCTTTTTATAAACCTGTCCAAAAGCAGTTTGTCCCAGGAATGGCTTTGGAGTCAAAGGACGTACAGCGCTGCTCTCCACTGCTGATTGCCTTTTCTTGATGCTGCCTCAATGTTGATGTTTTTTTTTTAATTTCAGCTCTCGTTCCTGTAATCATGCCAATGGGGAAAAAAACAATCTAAGGGAATAAACATTCAGGGGGATCATGGGTACCTGCACATGTAGAATAGCAATAGTATGACGTGAATGCCCCTGCTTACGCCTACATTTAATTAGATTGGGGCATATACACAGCAGTTGAATTTGTACAGATTCACAAGCTCCAGAAATATATTTTTCAGCACCTACTGTTGAGACAATCTTTCCCTTTTTATGCACCTCTGAGGTTTGGATCCTGGTAATTTCCAAGAGACCTCCTTTGAATGCACCCTCCTCTTTAAGTTCTGCATCTTACTTAACCTAAACTCCAGACCTATTTTGTTCACATGGCAGCAAGGGAAGAATATAACCCCTTGGAATGGCAGGTAAGACGAATCAGTTCATTCATTTCATTGTCCACTTCCCATAGTTCAATGCTATACTGTATGATCTCCTTTCTTTGTAACTCAGTGGCCATATGTAAATCCAAACAGATGCACTTTGGCGTGGCTTACACATCTCTCCTACCTCTCCCTCCTGTGCTGAGTCCCGTAGAATATAGCAGAGTCCCACAATAAATTCGTTCGAACTGTACAGATAGCTTTTCCACCTTTCTTTCTCATGACTTCTAGAGCTTCTGATCTATCCTCCTTCCTATCCCAACTATATGCAACAATTGGATACTCTTTACTACCATTGCATGCTCCTCTTTACTCCTCCTCTAGCCTCTCGGACATGCACAGCGTTTTAACGCCATGAGTTAGGGCAGGAGGCGCTATACAAAAGAGAGATAACATAACATGTCTGCATGAGATTTGTACCTTACACTAGCTCCTCTCCTTTCCTTTCTAAGTGTAAAGTCATTTCGTGTCATGTTTACTAGCAACAGTTTGGATTAACTTGAAGGAAAGCCTTCCACACTACTAACTCTCTATGAACCCCACACAAGTAGTCTGTGGAAAATCCCTACTAACACATTGTGACTTCCAATTGAAAACAAGGAGTCTCAAACATTCATGGTAGTGAAAAGACTGCCTGTGTCCTACTTTACAGACTTGCAAAGAAATCAGGAGGGAAGTTCAGACATGAGAACGGCATTACAGGAAGTATAAATTGACCGCTAGGAATGAGGATATAAACCTATGTGGCAAGAGATTCAATATGAGTCAGGATTATACATGCTGTCCAAGAACATGGAATGTGATCCTTCAACTACACAAGCTTATCATGTTCCCTATTTCGGGTTCCCTTAAAACTTATATTTCTTAACCAATATCCCACACTTTCCTCTTCTCCACAACATATCCTTGTTTTATTTTTCCTCCCATAGTGAAACTTTGCTTTAACTACATTTGTACTGCTATGTACTTTTCAAGAGGTCAAATGGTTCACTGCAAAACAAAAGTAATAAAATGTAAATATTCATTGATGTAGTCTGATAGATTTCAGGATCTAGAAAAAAAGAGCTTAACATAACAATGCAGTGTTCATTTATTCTGTTCATAGAAAAGGAAATGAAAAAACAACCAAAAAAGGTCTCTTTTACAAACATTTAAAAATTAAAAACTGAATCAGGACAGATTCACTTATGGTCAAATTACTTAGCAAATGCTGCTTTCATAATTAGAGTTAAATTATTTCCTACTCAAAATGCACCTTCGGGGAAGGAATCCTGATTATTTGCCAAAGACCATTCCATTGTATAAGTTAGCAAATTTTAGTACAAAAATAGTCAGTGTGCCCGAACAGCCCTGTTTTGGTTTACTGTCTCTATGGTGTTCGGGGTTGAATAGCTGCAGAATGCCATGTGGTTGTTGAAGATGTTCTTCCAATAACTGATCTGGGGCCGGTCTCCAAACAGCAACTTCGTACTGAGCCCAAACCTGGCTAAGTGTGCCTTTCAAGTCTAACCTTAAAAGTGCAGGCGACAGGGCTTACGCTGTCATGCAACATAATCTCCACAGACCCAGTCTCCTCACAGCCGCCCAGGAGTTCTCTGCCAAGCTCTCTCGTCAGGATGCTGGCCTCAGGCAACAGGCGCAGGAACCCCCACGAAGCACTGCTGCTCCCTCAGCTTCCAGGATAAGGCCACCGCATTAGCATCGCAGGAAATCTTAAGAAAGCACCATACCACATCTGCCCTCCTGCTTTGCAGATCCCTTTTCTTTCCAACTCCTTTCTTCGCCAGCTTCTTTGAAAAGCAAACTTTCTTCCTGGCTCATCCAGTGTTGGCGTGCAGCGGGCCTGTCCACCTGTGGTGTGGGGGTGAGGTTTTTAGTTACCCTAGTCATCACTTTTGGGAACCTGATGCCATCCCAAAACTCAGACCGGGAACCTCAGTAACAAAAAACAAATAAACAGAAAAGCCCAGCACTATTTGTCCTTCACACTGTCCAGCTGTTCTTGGTACTCTGTGAAAAGCCTCTGGAACCGTAGATTAAGTCCGATCACAGGAAGCAACTCTTTCAGCAGCTCTCTCTTCCGCAGACCCTGAGTGAATAAAATATGAACAAAAAACATTATTCTTCCAGTACATAGGACCCCATTTCAATATTATCACTCTTCAAAGCTGGAAAACAACACTGCCATCTTTGGACTTGTACCAGATTTCAGATTTATTTTTGCTTTACTTTTGTTTATAAAACCAAATTCTGCTTCATCATACATCCAATCAGAACCAACAATTACAAAGCATTTTAGACCAATTACAATCTGGATTGACAAGGTTTACTGGTAAAACTGTTCAATTGCACGTGTGGGCGCATTCAATAATGGTCCTAAGTTGGGAGTGCTTGCTGCACGTGAAGGGACACCCGCTTGGCCCAAATCGTTCTGTTTCAGCAGCTGAGGGCTAAACTGTGAACCAGAGAGTGTATTAGGTCCCACCCAGCGAGCATCTCACAAGCAGTACAAACTACTACAGCGGACTGGAACACATTGGCTTAAAGAAAAAAACAGTTTGACGCAGCCCAGATAGAAAGATGTGGGGCAGGGCAACACAGGCAGGGACAAATATGTATGATCCTAGTTTTGGTGTTTCCATACCCAACAGGAAAGAGAAGTCACCCAATATGTGGTATCTTTGTGTGTGCCAATAAGATTTATAAGACTCAATGGCAGTCAGAAAATCATTTCATGTATTTTTAAACATACAGAGGGAGATTTAGAGTAGAAAAGTGAAGGTAAAGCAAGTAAGAGTTAGAGGATAGAAGATAAAAAGTGAGGAGTGGGAGAACAAGAGAGTTTGAGAGCAAGATAATGTGAGAATAGGAGGGTGTATGTCTGTGTAAGAGTGGGTGTGCATGAACCATTTTTTTAATGGGTATCAGTGAACATGGGTCCATGCTGCTTAGGCCGTCAAAGAGGCCATAGGAGTGTGCGCTGATTAATGCCATGAAAAAACATGTTTTTCATATGCATTTAGTTTCAGCCAAAAGTGAACTAGCTCTTACCAGTACTCTCGATTCCCACTGACTTCCAGCTGAGTTGTGCACAGGGCCAAGTAAATCTCTACAGAGCTCCCGAAGCCGGTGTTCAAAGCCTGCACAAAAAACAAATACACATCAATGCTAACAAAGCATCATATGAATTTACAAGCACATACTGAAAGGATAAGTTGCATTTCAATTCCCTGCATTAAAAGGGAGATTTATCATTTGTATGCTTCATCCCCTCTTCTTGTGAGACCCCCCCCCACCCCAGCACTTTTTGCTGGACTTCTGGACCTTTTTCTTTAACTCCAGTATGAGTGGAGCCTTTTTCCACTCATTCATTCTTATGGGCTCTGTCTTTTGGAAATCTGTTCTATGTGTTTTACCTTTACTATGGAGTCTACCTTTCTCCATATCTCTTTTAGGGCATCAGTGTTTTACTTTTGCAGCACACAGCTCCATATGGGCAGTGTTGCTCGGAACCCTTTGAGTTCTCCTTTGAGATTCTTTCCTTATCCTCTTTAGTGGGATATGTGGCTCAGTGGACTAATGTATCCACTAAACCTCATAGTCACAGGTTCGAATCCTGGCAGGTCCACTCAGCCCTTTATCCTTCTGAGGTCGATAAAATGAGTATCATTAAGTTGGGTAACAATAAACATCTGTTATTAGCGCCAAGATGCCCCTTCGAGGGTGAACGTGTGCTTTACAAATACATTGGTTATGTTATCCTTGAGTAACTACAGTTCTTAAGGATAGAGGGATACTTTGAATCCATGCTAAAACGTTATAATTTATTTATTTATTTTATTGTGTTCCACAGTACAATTGTACTTTTAACACATTACATAGAAATATACATAAAACCAAAAATACATAATCATACAATTCATTACCAAATTCCTATTTCATACAATTCACCAAAACACATAAACAGAGGTAATGTCCCGCAGGTAGCTAAAACTTAAAAAAGTATTGCAGCGTTCTTTAAAAGTTCTAAAACATGTATACTCAGGCTTAGTTCATTGCAATTTAAATTTCTCCTCCACAAATCTTCTTCCGATGAATACCTTATCCTAGAGAAAGCTTGAATTCTGAGATTTGCCAAATTAGGACACCCCACACATAGGTGCTTTAAAGTCTCAATCTCAGTGTTACAGTGGCGGCATAGTGTTTGATCACGCAGGATATTAAGGCGCCTGCCCACTATTTCGTTGGTTGGGGCCAAATTCAACCTGATTCTTAATTGAGATCTGCAAGTCCTTGAAGGGTGTTTTTTCAAGTAGGGCGCGAGCACATTAAAAGTTTTACAAGTCCTCACAAAATGGTCCCCAAAACATTTAGCATCAATGATCATAGATCTCATGCTTGACCAAATGTGCCTACACTATCTTAACTTAGCCACTTTAGGTGTAAGGCCCAGTTGTTCAAGCGAGATTTCTGCACAAAGGAGCACTGATTCACAGCTTAAAACCCAGTCATTAAGGACTCTGCATCCGCCCTGTAACTTTACCAGGTTAAGTTCCTCCAAAACCGAGGCTGTTGGAGGGTTCAGAATGTTTATAAAGAGTTGGGGTTTTGCCCAATCCACCAACGTTTGGATGGGGAGTTGTCCCAGCTCAAATAGAATCTCTGCAAGAGGAACTGACTGTGGCAATTGCAAGAGGCCTCTCCACAAAACACCCTACAGTTTTGGCCAGTCTATGAACTGACTCCTAGTTTGAGTGCCATAAATTAATTTGGGAACTAGTTGCTGCTTGTATAATTTCAAAGCTGGTAGGAGTGAATATCTACCGAATTTGCCATCAAACACTCGAGTTTCACAAGGGCCCCAAGAAAATTAGCCTTCAGATCCACTTGCGGCTCTGGACCTGTAACTTTGTCATAAACTGTGAGGCCTAAATAAACAAATTTGTTCACTACCTCCAGCTTGTCGTTTTCCAAAGACCAGGGTAAGGTTTTACAACTTTTTCCCACCCCTTCTTTGATTTAGTTGGATTTAATGCTAGGTCCAGACTCTCCAAGAATCCCTCTACTGCTGATAAGACTCTCTGAAGACCAATAGCTGTCAGGTCGCATAAAACGATGTTGTCCGCATACAACAAGTACTGAATTACCAGAGAGCCTAGCCTAGGAGGAAAGGTGTTAAATAGTCTAAGGTGACCTCCCAAACCCAGCAAGTAGAAGCAGAAGAGAAACAGGGCCAAAACACACCCCTGCCTTAAGCCCCTGTTAGTCTGAGTCCAGGGGGTATAACTACCAAAAGCATCCAGCCTGACCCTGATCTTTGTATTGGTGTGCAAGGCCTCCAGGATGCCCAGTAAAGCAACTGGGCACCCTTGGTCATTTACTTTTTTTTTCCATAAAAGAGACCTATTCACCAGGTCAAAGGCTTTACTAATGTCTTAGGAAAGCTATAAAGACAGGTCGAGATTGAGTCTTAGCTTGGTGTGCTAATAGGTCTAGAACAAAACAGTTTGTAGCGGTACTCAGACCCTGGCGAAAACCTGACTGAAAAACATCCAAGGACTTGGATTCCAATGCCCATTTTTGCAAGACTTTCAGTAACATTTTCGCATAAATCTTGTTTGAAGCATCCAATAGGGATATTGGTCGATAGTACAGTGGTAAGGACCTGTCTCCCCCCTTGAATATCTCGATTATTGTAGCCGCAGACCAGGTCCTAGGAAACTTTTTGTTTGCAAGAATGCTACTAAATAGGTCTGAGAGCACTGCCAGACCATCATGTTATCTTTATAAGTCAGGTTTGAAAGGCCGTCTGGCCCGGGCGCGTTTGACCGCTTAGATTGCCTTTATCAAGTTAATGATGTCATCCAAGTCCCAAACCAAAGCCCCCTGCCAGTCTGCCTGAGACCAGACCACTGGGCATTCCAGCCCACCTACCCTATACAGGTCGGAAAAATAGTTAACCCATGCTAGGTCAGTCACCGCCTGTGTCTGTAAGTATGCCCGAGTCCCTGGTGACTTTATAAGTTCCCAAAACTTCTCTGACTTGTTTCCCGACATACATGTCAGCATTCTCTCGGCGTCTGATTAGCAACACAAATTTCATGCCTTTCACCCAATTCCTGCAAATTTGTCTTAATCTCCTAACCTCGTCCTTATAATCTGCCGGCAAGGACCTTTTAAGGGACCTCACCTCTCTGTGCAGTTGCTTTTTATGTTCCTGTATGTCTAGATCAAAGGAGTGTATACCTTTCAACTGATTCTGCCCCTGAGTTAAACTTCTATCTGAAGTGAGCCTACCCAGCAATTCCCCGATTATCACAGGGAAACCCTGTGCCTTGCATAAAAATGCCATTTTACCTACGGGGAGATTTACTATTTCCCCCCCAAGGAAAGCTTTTGCTATTCTGGGGACCCATTTTACCTCGTTCTTACCTGGGTTTATTGCCACTGTCAATAATTTGTGCTCCTTAGCTTTCACAGGGGCAAATAGTCTGTATACCAAAGACAGTGATCGCTCAAAGGCGTTACTCTCACTTCCAAGGTGTCCCCTCTTTCATCCAAGTCTTGAGATACAAAAACATAATCCAATGTCGTCTTCCATAGCCCATTCTGGGTGTCCGGTCAAAGGTTCGACACCAAAGGATCGAATGCAATAGGGTCGAGGCAATAGGACCGAAAACCAAAGGGTAGAATTTCTTTTTTAAATATATATTTTTTTTGGTTTTCGTATAGTAAAAAAAAAAAGTGTTTTTTACACCAAAACCGGGGTTTAGGGGGGGACCCCCCACCAATTTTTTTTTTTAAATCAATAAATAATCAATCGACCCTTTGGTTTTCGGTCCTTTTGATTCGACCCTATTGCATTTCGGTCCTTTGGATTCGATCCTTTGACCTATAACCCCCATTCTGCCACGTAAAACCGGGAGGTATATCCATTTGTATGTTACCATTCACAATTACTAAGTTCCATGCCTCGAGATCTTGCCTGATTCTTCTACCCCTCTCCCGTGCATCTTTACCCACAGTTAAACTTTTTTGAACCAGATACCACTCGTCCGCTAGGCATTCCGCGTTGAAATCTCCCACAATCATCATCGAGGCCCCTTCAACAGGAAACTCCCCCAGCAATGTGAAAGACAAAGCAGTAAGGGCTTCCTCCAACTGTTCCATAATGGGACTGAAATAGACATTTATCAGAAAACATTTACTCAGAGGCCCCCCCCGGACCTCTTCCCATTCCAATAAGACTGTCTGTTTCAATTTTCTGAATGCCAACTACCAAAGATCGTTTAACAGCGGTTATTAAACCCCTTACGGCCTGCCCCTCAGACCCCTTCATGCCTTAATGAATACAACCTCAAATCCGTCAATCATTGGAATATCCTGCAAAAATGTTTCCTGTAGACAGATTACATCAAATGATAATGAAATCTGAGAGATTGAGACACACACCACCTTACATGGGGATACTTAGTATTTTAGTCACATAGACAACCTTCTAGTTATGGCTGGTGGCAGTGGACGTTTTCTACCAACTATTGTGTTATTATTTATTTACCACAGAGTGTTTTCATAATCTCGTTTGTGCACAATAGGGTCCCCTAAGTACTAACTTGGTGGCTCCTTTCTTTTTTTGCCATTTCTAGTGTGGTTGTTCGTTGTTAGCCCTTCTTCTACCATTCTGGGAGGGGGAGGTCTGTGTGAGTGTTTTGTCTTTGGCAGGAACTCTTGGGTGTCCCTGCCTAGGCTGCAGTGTGTCTGAGCAGGCAGGAAGAAGGGGAGGTGTTATTCACTCTCTTTACTCCTTGTCTGCCCGAGTGTCTGAATTGAACCAGCTCTCACTGGGGTTCTGGCTGTCCTTATTGGAACAGCCACCCACCCCTTGTTTGCAGAATCTCTCTACATTATTTACATTTATTTATTTATGTACCGCACAATGGACCCATAAGCATGATGGCGCGTAACAGACAAACAATAGAAAAATACAACATAAAACATGAAACATGAAGCAAAGTAATATAACAACCTAAAAACCAAGGTGAGCCCAAAAAAAGAAAAGGTCAATATTATGAGAACATTAAAAATTGATCTGAGTTGTAAGATTTCCCACTAATCGTGCACTTAAAGTATTAGGTTACGGTTAATACCCCCTCTCAGGAAATAGTTGCAAATACTGAGAAAATGTGGAAGCGTACTAGACCCGCAACCCACTATAACACATTCACTGTTAGGAGAGGTATACCACGCACTCAGGTCAATTCGGCGTTTAACCTTCAGGTCAGACAGTCTAACAAAACCCGTTCCTGTACGTAGGCGCAACCAGGCTAAACCTTTATTGCGCAAGGCTTTGCTAGTCTCTGTTCCAGCTGCTTTTCCAATGTTAGAATTAACAAAGTTTAGTTTGTCCATAATGAAGGCATAGATGTTAATATCCTTGATACTTGGCATTTGTGATTTCTTTAATCGTACATCCCGCATGGATGCCTGCTTAGGCTCAACATTAGCCTCTGTAGCGCTTACATTAGGATTTTTGTGATGATTATAATCAGGTACCGGGGTTCCAGATGATGTTTCCTTGAGATGACCCATAGGGTCAATGCTGGCAAGATTGGCCTGACCATTAAATGCAGGTAAGGACCCGGAGGATACTTGAGGGGTACCTCTAATAAGGTTGGGTTAATGAGGCCTCAACCACCCACGGCCGCAGAGCGGGCCGCAGAGTGAGACTGACGAGTGAGGCAGTCTGTGTAGTCCGGAGAGAATCTTGGCTGTGTCTATTGAGGAGGAGCTTGTTTGCAGAATCTCTCGACATCATCCACCCACGGCCATAGAGTGAGGCTGACGAGTGAGGAAGTCTGTGCAGTCCGTGCGAGGACTGCGAGATCGATGATGACCAGAAGTCTCCAACAACTGTAAGCGTATTGCGTGCCACCTTTTATATTTCCATCACACCATTACATAATGGCCGTGATTGAGTGGGGACTGCGGGCTTGACGCCTTTGACCCACTCGATACTCATACTGTACATACTAAGCACAGTGCTGAGTAAGACCCAACAACATTAGGCTAGAGGAACAACGTTTGTCAAAAAGGGGTGAGTGGCAAATAGAAAGAAGGGTGGAAAATGCAGAGTGGGGATTACATTGTATGCGCCCTATCAGACATTCCCAGGAGCATTAGAAGGAATAGAAGTTAGAAAATCATCTAACCCACTTCTATACACACGACGTGAGCTTACGTGGAACCGTGATAAGAGGCAACAACCTGTCTTTACTACACATAGAATGCCCAGAACAGCCTAAAACAATGGTCTGTGTGACGGGACCTCTAACAAGACAAAGTCAAGGCTGAACTATTGCACGGAGCGGATACGCAGTCACTGTGTCTGTCACTACATGTAAAACTGAAACTGTTTACTGCGGAAACCATTCTAGAAACAAACTCAAACTTGCTACAGAACATGAAGACGAAGATAGATGAGGAAGTGCACCGGAATGTGAGAAATCCTTTATTTGACCATCATATGCAGAAGCAGTGCTCGTTATTACCTGACAAGTGTGGAAATGTGTTGAAAAGCACAAAAGAGAAACCAGGCATCTGTGCTGGTACGCATGGGGCAACTCAGCTGACAACTGCAAGGACCAATAATTCTAAATTATTTCCTCTTAAACAGCAAAATGAACAAAAGTCTGATGACGATGGAGAGGTTGGTAGAACATTATAGCCTGAAGAAAGAACAAGCTATCAGACAACAACAAACGAGACACCACAAAGGAAACAGGTGATACATACCATAATTCTTCAAGATATTATTGAGAATGTCAAATCCTACTCTGACACAGAAGATATGTAGCATGAAATGACGCGACCAGACTGTCAGCACCTTAATAATTTAGAAGTTACTGAATCACTCATGAGTTTAGTAACTCTTCTCCAAACAACAGAATGAAACTTAATCAACCAGGGATAGATAGTAAGTCACCTTACATTCTTGGAAAAAACACCCCATAATTGACACAGCCTGAAAATGCAGATTGAGCCCAAACGTTTATGGCAGGTGAAATTTACTCAAGACGCAACCCTCGTCGAAACTGTAATGGAAAATTATAAAGATGCAAGAGTGAAAGCTGACAGACTATCCTTAGACATTACCGAAATTGAGTCACTGATAATAAATCATGAAAAACGACAGATGATCTTCAAACCTCAAGCAATAACTCCAATACTACCACGATCAAAAGAGATGTCGACTCCATTGAATAATGGCAACACTAGGTCAAACTGCTACGTCTACTGGAATTTGCAAATGCAATCAGGTATACACCACCACCAAAAACACCATCATCCTATTATACAAAGCAGAGAAACTACAAGGATAACAACCCCAGACCAACAAAAGCAGAGAAAGGAGAGTGAGCCGATCATGTCTACCGATGATCCCTCATACTGTTCCAATGATTTGTGGAAAATATACCCAGCGATTCCAACAACAATGCTGGACTTGCAAAATCATCTAATGACCGCGTCGACCCACGCTCTTTTACCATTCATGAAACTATATGAGATGATGGCGGAGACCTTAAAAGAACAGGCAACCTTACAAGCCTTAATTCCTACAAAGCACATTTTTCTGGAGTCATTTGCAACAAAAGTTCAACAGCGACTCGATAAAGAAGCTGATGCCTCCATACAATGGCAGGAGCAACTCTTTGAAGTAGCTAGAAGCGATAGAACAGAAAAAGCAATTATGGCAACAACACTCACTGAAATGATGATAATGGCACAAAGAGAATCTGCATCTACAAGCAAAAGTACTAAAGCAAGGATTATACAAGATACAAATAGTGGAAAAACAAAGAAATCACGACAACCTTGAAACACTTGAAGGTACAAACGAGCCAATATCTCCTAGTACACACCAACTACGAATAGGACGTATAGTGTCATCAAAAATTGACACAAGGAGGCAAGAGCAAGCAGCAGGTGGAATAAAGCCAATTCCTCATGCAATGAACATAACTTCCCCAGAAAAAACTAATAGCGAGTTAAATGAACAAGAGAATTAACAAGAGAAACCAGCAATCAAAATAAATAACCAAAGGAAAACCGAACCAACAAAGAACAAACAGAAGAAACTGACCCAAGCCAACATTGAAAGCTTTTCTAGATTTGATCCAAAGTCAAGACATAAGAAAATGGCAAAAGACAAACAAGATAAAACACAACTAAAGAGAAATAACAAACCTGCTAAAAAGGGGAAAAATGTAAAGAGATGATACCGGCTTTCTTACGTAACCTGACCTTACCATCGACTCCATTCTTCAGCAAGATCATCTAGAGATAACCAAATAGGCGCTAATACCAAATCTATTAAGGAAACCATAAAAGGAGGTCATATGGATAACAATAAAGATTTAACAGACAAAAATAAAGACCAAGAAATGTTAGAACTTCTAATAAACTTGTCAACATACAGTGAAGAAAGGGATATTACAGGAACTGGCTCAAAGTCTGATGAATTAGCAATTGAAGATCCAAACGAATCACTATACATTGTAGACGTATATGAGCAAGGTGACACTATAACCTCAGAGAATGATATTCTATCTATTGAAGACATCTCTTATACTGATTTAGAGGTATCAATAATTACATGAGATTCATTGGACAAAACATGTCAACAAAGTAATGAAACACCTAATCATGCAATGCGACAACACAGCATGACACAACACAATGCCAGAGGTCCTTTTTCGTCTGCGTAACGAAGAATCGATCCACACTCATCCATAAATAGCGACTCAGGATATTCAAGTAGTAGAATTTCCGTTTGATGACGAAACAGATATAGTGGAGATTCAACTTACCACCCAGCATATATATGATCTAGTGATGTCCCGCTATGAGCAATTTCAAAATCTGTGTTTTCGATGTATAACTAACGATTATCAATTTCAACAACAGAAAAGCTGATCAACCAACCAACATTAAAAAACGAAATGCCATTTCTAGATCTCAAATAACGATAAACATCTCCATAGTGATAAGAGCATCTGAAAGACACAGATACTCAAGACAGGAGCGCAATGTAGAATACAGAAGAGATGATATCCATTGAGAAATCCACCAATAACAATCACAACCTTCAAAAAGCCGTTCTATATCTCTCTGTTCATGGAACACAAGGGGCTTTTCACATCAATAATCGAGACCTACAGACCTTTGATTTAATATGTCTACAAGAGACATAGATGGCACATCAACTCACATGCGAGGGATATATAACATTGATAAATCCTGCGATTGTAAGAGCAAAAGGTCACCCTTCAACACCTATCAAAGTAGAAGTGAACATGAAAATTGTAGAATCCCAACTCCTTTACCCAAATTACAATATTAGAGCCAACTATGACATCCACCACACAAAAAGAAAACTACACTCAAGAAAGAAAGGTGGGAACATTTGCTCTAATAAACTTGTATTGGCGCACAGCTGCAAATCAAGAAATGATTGACACAGTATTAACACAGATCGACGACCTGCAGATAAAGTACAAACAAATTGAAATACTAATATGTGGTGATCTATATATACACTTATTCACCCGGGATGGATCGAAAATAGCTGAGGAAGATCAAGCATTGAAAGCTAAAGTATGGGAAAAGGAAAGAAACATGCAACTTGCCCATAGTTTATGCACACAAGATTCGAAAATAACACCTACTTGGGTTGGCTACAGCTCAACTTTTCTTTTAGATTATATTTACATAACTGAAAACATGAGATCGAAAATCCAAAAAGTAGAAGTGATCCCAACAAAACAAAGTGATCATTACAAAGCTGTGATCCATTGGAAATTGCTGCATGAGCGAGCACAAATAAAACAATTGCCGAATTTAGCACTAGCCAATGGTTCCCATAGATTGTGCATTTCTGATCAGCAAGTGGGAAACAAAGGACTCATTTCTTGACATAAACTTATCGGACAAGGAAAAAGTGAATTATCCTCGGTTACTAATACCATTCAGGTGTAATAAAGGAGAACCACAGACCCAGAAAGCGAAACATGATCAGGCATGTAATACCCAGATTGTAAAAAAGAAAAAAGAAGTGAGAATCAACATCAAAGATGTTAGAACTTTGGACCCAGAACATCGCCCAAGAGCTATGCAACAATTAAAATAATATAGAAATTGGGTTAAAAACAATCAAGCGCAGACAACACAAAACAACGCTGAGAATATGCTTAAAGCACTAAATCAAAGGAATACTAAAGATCTGTGGAAATGAATCAACAATCATGAAGATCAAACCACAAAACTGATTTCCGGTGTAAAAGAAGATGCCTGGGTAACACATTTTGCAAATCTATACAATCTGCCAAATGATAGAATGAAAGAACAAGAACATACACCCTCAATAATTTGGGTATTTACACTGGGATCAGAAAGAAATCTTAAAATCACATTACACATCTAAACGGATCAAGAGCCCCTGGCCCTGACGGCTTAAGCAATGCAACTATTAAAAAGCACCCAGAGCATTGGGCAGACATCTGCCTCCAGCTATTTCACATTATTAAAATCCATGCCAAAGTGCCAGGAACGTGGAAAACTGCGACAGTAATCCCCAGCAGGGATTCATGAACCTTCCTTTAAACTACCGCCCAATTGCTTTGTTAGACCCATTGGGAATTCTTTTTGCAGGATGCATACTAAAGATGCTCACTAAATGGGCCTACGAAAACAATCTCTTAGACCAAAGGCTTTACAAAGAACGTTGGCACTAATATAAATTTAATATTGTTGAACATCCTAAAACATGAATATCTCATCTATGCAATTTTTGTGGACTTGCAACTATCCTTTGATACAGTAAACCGGCACAAGCTATGGGAAAAACCGAACTTATGGAACTGCCCTAAAGAAATAATAGAACCTATTAAAGCGCAGTACTCTCAGACATCAATTAAGGTGCAGCTATCTCAAGAAGGCGTTATGTCAACTAAAATTCCGACAACTAACGGATTAAAGCAGGGATGCCCCCTGGCAGCTATGCTGTTCATTCTATATATATCAGACCTGGGAATAAGCGAAGTAGCTACAACAGGAGGCCCTCCAAAACTTAATGTCACCAAAATCCCATACATGCTATTTGCGCACGACATTGCCCTGCTTGACAAGACTGAAATTGGGCTCCAGAAGAGACTATTGGCTCTAGTACAATACAAAGAGTTAAACAACTTAAGAATGAACCGAAAAAAACACAAGTGATGGCTTTAACACATCGACTCAACCCAAAGAAGAAGCCACTGGCGATATACAAAAGAGGAGAAAAAATTGCCCAGTAGAAACTGTTTGGGTGAACCAATCTGAAACAGAGTCAGGATGGGCGGAACATCTAAAAGTCAAGTCCCTATCACTAGCCTGCCAAAATATGGGAAATACTCCTTTAAACTTGAGTAGTAGCTATTCTGACATACGGGAGCAAAACAGCGTTGAACATACCCTGCCAAATCTGGACCCAAATTGAAGCTATTTTCTGTAGGGAAATTCTATCATTACTGGTGGCCTATCCAATGCCAAGAATAAGATATGAACTTGAACTACAATCGCTAGAAAAAATTGTCAACTGGAAGTTTTTAGAACTATACAGGAAAACAATCATAAATTACAAGATCCCACCAATTGACATCCTGCGAGACAAGCCACTTATAATAAATGACAATTTAATAACAACATGGAAAAAAACGTACAGACAAATAATGGTGAACGCAGAAATAACAACTGAGAGGTTAATAAATCGGCCCGTTAAAGCAACGATTAAAATTCAACGTAACGACTGGATAAATACCTTAACCAAAAAAGCGCAGTACCAAATGGACATTCATTCGAAGGTGGAAGTAAGAGCACTGGACCAACTCCCTGAATATCTAACGCTATTTCCGGATCAGCATATGAGAGATACCTTCCCAAGATTCAGATTAAATGTCCTGCCAACGAGAGAATATCTCATGACTACCAAGCAAATAACAGCAGATGAATCATTTTGCAAATATCGTTAACAACGAGATAAAAAAGAAACTTTTTCACCTCAACATGGAGTGTTCAGCAGTGAACGAGAAATGCCAAACATTTGCAAATATGTTACCACAAGTGGCGAAACAAATGGATGGTAATGATAAATAGGCATATATTGTCCTAGGAAATGACATGGTATTTTTGTTTTTGTTTTATTTGTGTATGTTCAAAAAGAACTTTACAAAAGAAGTTGAAAGTTGAAATCATGGTAACTACTCAGGGTGGGACCCTGAGCCCGTTAGCCTAGTCATGGTATGTTCTAGTATTTTTGTGGTTGCTAGAAGCCAGCTAATTCGGTCTCCTCCGATCAGTCTTGGCCACCATGTTTCTTCGTCCCACCCACAATTGTCCATGATTAGATGGTTTAGATAGGCTGATCTCAAGTCTGACATGGTATTAACCTACAGAATAATACAATTTTGGCTGGTGGCAGTGATACCTTTTACTAATTTGGTGCACCTTTACCACAGGCTGTGTTCACAGCTGCAGTAAAGGCACACAAGGGTGCTCATTTTACCAAAATGGCCCCTGTCTTGTTTTTTTCACCATTTTAGCGTTCCTTGTCCTTCCCTCTTCCTTCCCCTGACATCCAGGGTGGCAAATTCCTTTGTGTGATTTTCTATCTTCGGCGGGAGTACCATGGACTCCCCGCCCAGGTTCCAGTCTGTCTGTGAATGCAGGAAGCGAGGGAGGAGGCAAATACTCCACAGCCCTTTGTCTTCCTCCTTGCCTGAATGGGGACAAATCCCAATGGGGGGGGATGGCTGTCCTGATTGGACAACCAGACCACACCTTGTTGCAAGTAGAGAATACAGAAGTTGTGCTGTAGTTCCTGTTAAATACTCCGAACCTGGAAGCTGAAGACAAGTCAACCACTGGAACCAAAACCGAGGAGGATGATGAAGAAAAAGCGGCTCAGATGATTTCCAGTGATCAGAAAGCCTGCTGTGTAACCCGAGCCTGCTGTAGCCCTTCCTTCCAATCGACCTGGGGACTCCGAAAATGACGACTCCGACCCAGAGTCTGGTGAGACCTACTATACTCGGGAAGACCTGCCTTTTGAGCTATCCCACGCCGTGCTGCAACCTTGTGGGGGCTGCAATACCCTAATAACCTGGGACCATGAGCCATTGTGTGGTGTATAGTCTTCTGAATTCCGAACCTTGCTGAAACTTCGTGAGCATCCTGCTGGATCTCCAGAAACACGAATCAAGTTCGAAAAGACCCCTCAGATTGTTAGACCTTTGTAACGACAATAATCTGACCAGCAATATCTGTCTTCTTCTGTGCTCCTGAGAAAGGCGCCAAATCCACAGAGCTGCACTCAGCTGCAAGGAAAACCTTGCGTAGAATATTCCCTGTTGATCCCTGCTGCAAAGTCTCTTCCAAGGTCCTGTTTTCAGTCACCAAGACAAGGAATCCACTGACCGGGTTTTTGGCTGCAGATCCTGAAGTTCTCCTGCTGCAAAATCTTGTGCTCAGGGACTGTGCTGGGTTGGGTATTTACTTACCTTAAGTCTTCTTGTGATTCCTGTGTAGTTGTGGGGTGTTTTCTGTGATTGGGAGTTCTCTCATCCAGTGCACCCAGGCCCACTCCTGGAATCCTCCTAGGGTGTCTTCTGTGAAACCCTGGACCCTCAACTAACTCTAAAGTAAAATACTCACTTTCCTAAGAAGCTCTGACTTTTGCTTCTTAAGAACCTATCCTGACACTGCCTGTTGGACACTAGACCCTAGTGACCCCCCCCCTTCTGCCACTGAGAACACTCAGGCTCCGGGAATAAGGGAAAGACTTTTAAGGGATTGGGCAAAAGAAGTTGGTTGGTAACTAATTCTAAGAGTGAACAGTTACAAAAGTTATTACTTACCTTAGAAATGTTCTGCCATTCTGAAAAGTATATGTAACATCTTTCTTTCCTTAGAAACTGTTTCGCCATTCTAACAGAAAGCAGATGTAAGGGTATATTACTCACCTGTGATTTGGTTGTGCCTCTTCCCAAAAGTAATGCTGTTGGTTCCACTTCACTATTCCTGTTAGGATACATGTATGAGTGTTCCCCAACTGGGTCCTGCTTCCCCTGACTTGCTGTTAACCTGTCCAGAATAAGTCTGCATTAGGTTTTACCTACTTTCAGTATAACGGTGTTACCCTAAAATAAGTTAGTTATTGCTTCCCTTAGTCTGTGAACTGAAAAACAACTGTAATTGAATATTACACCCCAAGGTCCAACTCCCCTAGAATAACTGTGGTATCCTGAATTAGAGTTATAGGTTTAGACTGTTCCTAGTATCTGTGTTTCACTAGATCAGAAAAGTATATTGTCCAGTTGCTATGACTATGTGATTTCTTGCTGAGCGTCACAGTCTACTACCCTGTTATTAGTGAAAGTAATCTAAAAGTAACTATCAGTATTGACTTCCCTAGAACTCTTGGTTAGGTGTTCAAAATTAGGTTATATGCTTTGGTCTGTGTTTTTTCAAGAACAGTGTTGTGTTTTTATAATTGTGGTTATATAAGTGTTATAGTACTTATTTCCCCCAAGATTTATCTGAGCCTACTTGTATTAAAAGAAACCTTTTTTTTGTTTCTTTTTTTTATAATTCATAGGGCCTCATTACGAGTCTGCCGTCCGGAATGCGGTGATTCCGCGACGACAGTGACATAGTTTCCGCGTCTTCAAGGTTGCGGAATGAGCGGCTGATTACGGCTTGTTGGTCGTGCGCACCACACCAACGCGGAAACTGTGTCACTGTCGCCACGGAAACGGACATTACGCCACAAAAAGCACTGCAAAACATGTGACCGTCCCAGTCGTCACAGAATCACTGGAAGCGGAAATACCATGACAGCAAAAACCGGAAACAGAGAGGCGGCCATTATTTAAACCACAATCCACTGCCATCCTCAGACACCACAGGCCAGATCACCTCTCTGAGAAGCAAAAGGCATCACCCACCATGGCATCCAGGATCCTAGCACAAAGACAGCGAAAGCAGCGCTTCAGTGAGGCAGAGCTGACAGTGCTTGTGGACCATATAGTGCAGCATGCAGTAATGCTGTTCAGCGGAGACCAGCGGCGTGCCACCCAGCAACGCCGTAAAGAGGTGTGGGCTGAAGCAGCACGCAAGTGCACAGCAGTCGGGGTGACGACACGCAGCGTGAAGGACTGCCACAAGAGGTGGGATGACCTCAGGCTCAGAGTGCACAACCTCATTGCTGTACAACGCCAGCGCAGCACTGGCACTGGTGGATGCCCTGCATCCCCACTAAAACTGCAGACGTGGGAGGAGCACTGCAGCAGTGTCCTCCACCTTGAGGGCATACACAAAATTGGAGACGCTGAGGCAGGAGTGAGCCCACCTGCAGATGCCGGTAAGTGCACAGATTACAAAGCCATGAGTGTGAATGGACCCCAGGAGTGACCTAATGGACCCACTGATAAACCCCCCCCCCCCAGTCAGGGCAGGAGTAATCCAATGGACCCACTGATAACCCAGATGCGAAGCAACACACCCACAATACATGGCCACTGGACATACACACAGTGCGTGACTGAGTACAAGCAGAGACACATACACCTGAGTGCATCAACAGTCATATGTGTGTACATGCAAGTGCTCACTGATCATCCTGTTTGATGCATGTGATGGACCCATCAAGTACCAGTACACAACTAACAGCATGCCCTCTAAATCCCCACAGCCATGTCAAGTGACGGCGACAATGCTGAACAGGTGAGGCAACGTCCACCTGCACATAGCCAACGCAACACCCCTGCCCAGGAGGACAAAAGAAGCTGCTCTGGAACACATGCACCAGCCAACTCCACCATCCCCATGCTGCCTGCCGCCACACAAGTGTGGCACCCACCCACCATGCCCACAGATCCCAGCCTGGCGAGCATCTGCACTGCAGAGGAGGCTGCTTGCAGTGACAGCAGTGTCCCAGCCATGCAGGCTGAACTAGGAGGAGAGGGGGACAACATGGATGACCTGTCATCCCTCCACAACCTACAGTTCAGCCCCCCCTCATTGCATAGTCCCATGAGGTCACCAACCCACTCCATGGCAGAGCTGAGTGCCCGCATGCAGCGGATGGAGGATCACCATGCCACCTTATCACAGCTTGTGGAAATGCAGCTGGAGGAGGAGGCCAGGCTGCATCGGGAGGAGGCCAGGCTGCAGCGGGAGAGCAATGCCACATCAGTGCGTCTGCTCTCCAGGGCCATTGGATGTTTTGCCACCACCATCGTCACCTTGGCACGCCATGTCCGGGAAGGCAACAGTGTCACATCCACCATTGCAGAGTCTATGTTGGTTGCCCAGCAGGCGTTTCTTGGATGTGTGCCAACAGTAACACCACCAATGCCGTCCACCAGCACTACAACATCGAGCTCCACCACTGCCAGTCCACGGAGGCGCTCTAGTCGGCTGAGTGGACCCTCCGGGAAGGACGCTCATGCGCACAAGCGCCCCAGTAAATAGTGCCATGTGGAAATGGCTGTCCAGAAGACATTCAGGGACACAAATGGGTGTATGGGGGTGGGTACATTTGGGTGGTGGGGGAGGACCATTATGGGGTTAGTGTTTTGGGGCCTGGTTGGGGATGGGTACGTTTGGGTGGTGGGGGAGGTCCATTATGTGGTTAGTGTTTTAGGGCCTGGTTGGGGTGGGCACGTTTGGGTGGTGGGGGAGGTCCATTATGGGGTTAGTGTTTTGGGGCGTGGTTAGAGTGGGCACGTTTGGGTGGTGGGTGGGCACGGTTGTACAGCTATCCAATCAATATACCTTCTTTCCTGCTTTGTTAAAAATAAATCACCTTTGCAAACTCTTTCACGAGTGGACATCTGTAATTTCAGTTGCATTCAATCCATTTATTTACCTGCATCTTCATGTACATGCAATGCTGTTCATGTGCAGTCTCTCAAAAGTAAATGCCAATGAGTGTATCCCGTGCATGTTGTCCATCTTGTGCCCCCCCGCGAGGGAGTGCAGCCATCCCATCCCCATCTTCATCATCAACTCCATCATCATCATCCTCTGTGTCTGGTGGCAGCAGAATGTTCCTGCGCAGGCACAGTTTGTGCAGCATGGCACACACAAGCACTATTTTACCCGTCTTCACTGGGTTGTACACCAGTGATCCGCCAGATCTGCTCAAGCAGCGGAACCTGGCCTTCAGTAGGCCAAATGTCCTCTCAATCATGCCACGTGTGCGGACGTGTGCCTTGTTGTAGGCCTCCTCATGCCTGTTCCTTGGCCTCCATATGGGCGTCATCAGCCATGGCGTGAGTGCATATCCTGCATCACCTACATGGGATGTAAATGGAGGGGACATGGCAGTGTTTGTGGTATACATGTCTTCATCAGATGTTGTGCAATAATGTGTCATTAGTCAATCATCCATATGGGGCAGGCAGTAGTCTGACCAGTGGGTGATTACCATTCTTGGTTCATTGTTGTCGACATTGGCTTTTGGACTTTACCAACACCTTGCTGTGCATATGGAGTTGGCCTTGCGCCCAGTTGTGAGTGGCGAGTACGGCATTGTGCAGTGATGTACCCACAAGGAGGAGTCACTTAATAGACTGATGAAGTGGTAGATGCAGTATGTCTCATTTGTACACATGTGCATTGGGGGGGGGCAGTGGTGCATAGTGTGGGTGGCTTCAGCAAGTGGCTCAAGTTGTATGAGCTTGTACTAGTATTGGTTCTGCATCGCTATTGCCAGGGTGTGTATTAGCACACTGTGGCCACCTGTCATGTCTAGCTTTGTGGATTGTGGTGACTGTCCATTACATGGGACATGCGGTGATGCATTTGCAGTTGTAGCAGGCCACTCACTCATGTCATTGCCCTAGGCACCCCCCCTTTCATAGGGCCCGTGCATTGGCAGTTGTACTCACCCAATAGCCATGTGCTTTGTCCAGCACAGCGTTCCATGTACTGTGGCAATGTTGAATTCCGCAGGACCATTGAGTCATGTGTTGACCCCGGGAAACGTGCGCAGCAATGTGTTATCACTTGTCCAGCGTCACATACCATCAGTACATTCAGTGAGTGGTACAGTTTCCTATTGCGGTACACCATCTCCATTGCACGTGGTACTGTGAGCTCTATGTGGGTGCAGTCTACTGCACCAATGCAATTTGGCATGCCCGCAATAGCATTGAAGGCCATCTTGGTGACAATGACCTGGGCAAGGGTACGGGGTAGGGTGATGTGTTCCGACACATGGTGCAGCCAATGGTGTGCTGATACGTCCCAGTGCCAAGAAAATGCAGTACCGACACCACCTTCAGTGGGGGCGGGGGGAGGGGATTGCGGTCAAAATGCCAATGCGGCTGCTGATGTCGTCCTCATACATGGTGGTGATGTACATGATTGTTGGACGGTCCAGCCGGTATAATGTGTGGATCTGTCCTGGAGTCAGGTTCCAGGGTGAGGCCCTGATGCGGGGTATTGCGGGTTGCCTGCGGGGTCGTGCCGCCTGCACAATTGGGTTTGCCATGGATGTAGTGTTTGCCAACTGCCGCTTGCGCCTCCTCCTCCTCTGCACCATTACTGCCACCATGTGCAGTGCTGCCTGTAGGTTCAATAGCCCCAGTCCCAATGCTGCTACTGCAGCTGCCTGCATAGTTGTGTTTGGAGTTTGGCTGGGTGTGGGCCTTTTGTAGGCTCCCAGTGGCCTGCAGGGTCCAGCTGGGCTCATTTGGAGCACCTGTGGACTGATTCAGCTCACCAGGCACTGTTTAACTTCATGTCCGCGCTGTCGCCGATACCACAACCATGTCCATGGACTTTCCGCCATTTTTATGGCGGAGTTTCCATGTCCGTGCTACTTGAAATGCGCACAGTGTTACCTATTGCTGGTAACGGGGGTTTCTGTGCCGGCGCAGTTTTTGGCTACGTTGACTCCGCGGTGGCGGTTTCTGGTGGTGGTATTTCCGGGTTTGATGGTTGAAAAATACTGATCCGGTAAACGGTGCCGGTATGGTTATACCAGCAACGTTAAATCCGGACCGGCGGACTCGTAATGAGGCCCATAGTGTTTCTTTGGACCATTTGTATTACTGTTTCATTTGTACTGATTCTTCAGCCCTCTCTCCCTACTAGGAGAAGCCTGGCTGCTCTGTCTACGCTACCCTGACCTCAGGTGGTACAGCCTTATACTAAGAGTGGAGTCTTCTACTGCCTTTGTTGAATGGTTTTACTAAGCCCTTAGTTGGTGAAATGTTCAAAAGAAGAGATGCAACAAAGTTATTGGTGTGTAAAGATGTGTTCTTATCGGTCAGGTAAAGCTGCTCAGGTGTGATGAACAAAAAGCAGTGGTGGAATAGAAGGATACAAAAGGCTTATTCTCAATGTTATCTAATGGATGACAGGAGGAGACAAATGCTTTGCATTTACTTAGCCCCCGGATGCCGATTTTCCCACAGGACTGGATGGGTCGACTGGGGGTTGCTGGAGGTTGGATTTCCCGCCGTTGGTTCCAATGAGAGGTGCCCCTGATCTGCCAGTGCAAGGATTCTTGCGGTCAGGTCCGGGGGCAGAGTGTAACCCTTGATGATGGAGAAATGCAGAAAGCATCAATGCCGACCTCTTCAGGACAATTCACAAGACAGGGGAAGGTACGTTCCAGTCGCAGTTGAAGAAGACAGTGCAGAGCAGGATCTCTTGAATGGGAGGTTGAAATTTGGCAGTAAGGTGACTTAAACAACAAGCTGGCGACCATTGAAGTTCTGGCTGCAAATGCGGAACAGCGATGGTTCTGGCGAGGTAGCCAACTGGAGAGCCGGTCAGTCTACCGGGTGGTCCAAGGACACTTCCAAAGGCTCAAGACTGCTGGATTCTCAAGAGCATGTAGAGACTGGTTGGTCCAACTAGTCACAGTGTTGAAGCACCGCTCTGGGTTTTCGCAGATCAGGTAGTCCAACAGGGCTTTACCGGGCCAGAAGCAGAAAAGGATGCTGGTCCTCTTCAGGTGTCTTCTTTGGATCTTCAGTCGGCTGTTATTCTACACAGGATTCTTGGCTCAAACGCTGATCTGAAGAAATGGCTGCAGGAGTCGTCCTCTTATGCATAATCCTGGCTGGAAGCAAATACAACCCCACCAATGGTAAGATCTGCACCATTCAAACAGCCAGCAGTGGTCCAATCATGGACCACTGCGAGTATCTCTCATGTCCCACACCCAGACAATCAGGCATCATGGATGTAGAGTGTGATCAGACAGTCCCACCACCTTCCTGAGCAACACACAAAGGCATCACTTGCCTGCGAAAGCTGGGGTTTCCAAGGCATCACTATACCGCTAAGGCTGGGATTTCGTGGGCAAGTGCATGACCTTATATGGGATTTCCTGGCCTGCCAAGACAGCAAGACCACCAAACAACAATATGGCCAAAAACAAATGTGCACACTAGAAATAACACAAAAATTATAAAAATATTATTGCTGCCACCAGCTTGTCTTTAAGCACATATAAAAGTAACCAACAATCCCAAGTGTAAAAGACTAGGGTGATAAAATATCCCCATTGCACTTCATTGTTAGATGATGTGTGCAATGTTAAAAAGTTAAAAAGAACTGCAGATGGGCACACCTTGGTAACAATAATTGTCTGGCGTCACAAAAGTATGTAAAAGAAAGCTTCATGTGCGAGGGAGAACATACACAACTCTAGCACAGAACTTGTACTCACAAAGGAAAAACAGTGCCCAAGGTCAAGGACACTCCCCTGCACACCACAGTTGAACAACAACCAGATCTATATTTCTAAAGTGAAAATGCAACAAAGTTATTTACACGTAACTATTATTCTCCAGCATAGGTCTGGCATGGATTCACATGCTCATGAATATTCTCTGTCGTCAGGCTGAGAATCCTCGGTAAAAGAAAAAAGTTTCATTTTCACTTTGAAACTGTATTTCTCATTTCTCCTCTAAACCAATCACTGAGCTCTGGGTCATACTGCCCCAAGCCAATGACTGCCCTCTCCCTAAGCCCCTCCTCTGGCAGCCATCTTCAGATTTTTACTGCACATACAAGTGTTGCGAGTCCTTGTGTTTCACTCCGAGAGCTTTTCTGCTTTGCTCGTGCTTTTTTGCTAGTACATTCCTATTTTTGTGTGATCTTTTCTTCATCCAAAAAACGGGAATCCATTTGTCAGCACCTTTCTTCACCCCTCAAGGGCAGAATCGTCAAGTGTTTTTTCTTCTAAGATTCCAGAAGGCAATCGGCTCTACACCGCACGCCGGACCATGTCGGAGGAGAAGACGGACGGGGGTTCCCTCTTCAAGCTCTGCACCAGCTGCGGTTTAAGGAATGTGTTTGTGCAGGACAAGCTTTCCCAGTGCCATTCATTCGACGCACAATGAGGAAGATTGCGCGATCCGTCGTGGATTTACTAAGCGCATCGTCAAAGACCGGCACAGCAGATTGGCAGCGTGGCTCAATGCCAAGGCCTCTACCCTGTGTGGTTCAAAGGGGCATGCCTCACCCAGATCCGGCCAGTCAGAGCGGGCTTCTAAGTCCTTTGAGGGCGCCCCATCCCTGGGGGTCAAAGATAAGGCCAAGCTTTGCGAGTCGTTTCCACTGGGGTCGCCGCACAAGCGGGTCTCGCAATGAAGTGGGTTCATTCCACTCCATGGTAACCAATGCGTTGGAACATTTCCAGCTCACACCGCAGGAGACGAAGGAGGGTTTTCTGCATCAATGCTGGGAGGCGTAATGGAAGACCAGAACTGGATGGCCATGAATTCCCTGCTTTTTAACAACGCCAAAACTGAATTGCTCATTTTGGGCACCCTACAACAGCAAAAGAAATTGTATGCACGATATGAGAACTTCTTGATCGGCCAACATACTATCCAAGTCTCAAAAACTGTTAAAACACTTGGGAGTCTTTTTTGACCCCCAACTGTCTTAACCGACAGACCAGTTATTTGAAATCTTCCTGCCATTTTTACATTCAGCTTCCATGGCAGATACAGCCTTATCTGTCGAAAGACAATCTTGCTCTGATTGCAGCAGCAATTGTGAACTGTAAATTGGATTATTGCAACAGCCTCCTCATTGGCACTTCGCAGGCTGATCTCGAATCTTTGCAGGTGGTTCAGAATAGTGCTGCGCGTGCTTGGCCTCAAGTGTAATATGCACGTTTCTGAGGCCAGACGCAGTGGTTGCCTGTTCAACAGCGGCTGCAAAACAAGGGTTTATCCATTGTGTTCAAATGCCTGCGGGGCGATGCCCCTTCATACCTTATTACTAGGATTGAAAATAAATCCACTGGATGTATACTACGATCCAGTTGCAATATTTCCTTGGTTCAACCCCTGTCTTCATTGAAGAGAATTGGTGGTGCCAGTTTCAATCTGTAGGCTCCTTTCCTATGGAATTCAATGCCTAGATATCTGACGGAAAGTAGCTCATTAACTGCCTTTAAAAAACAGTTAAAAACCACCTTATTCGATGTAGGTCCCGGGTAATCTTCTTAGACAGTCTTTGATATTTACCCATACATCGCCATCCTATAACATCTACTGACTTTCTTTGTTGGCTTCATAGGACGCTTGTGGCTTGTTTTTGTCTGCCTGTCTATGATTATTTGTTCTATGTTGTCTGTATTCCTTTTTCCCTTTTCTCTTGTGTGCGCCCTCAGGCCTTTGGGTTAGTGGTGCAATACAAGAACTCAGATAGATAGATAGATAGATAGATAGATAGATAGATAGATAGATAGATAGATAGATAGATAGATAGAAGACCATTCTGGCAGTGCCCCCTTAAGGACGACGTCAGGGATGAGGGCCTGGCGCTGCTGAAAAACCCTGCCTGAGCCCCAGCGAAAAGAGACCGGTTGGAGGAGAAATACTGGGTGCCGGAGTCCGTACCCAAGTGTCTGTGGTCACAGCCATCTCCAGACTCAGTGGTCTTGGCGGCTGCACGAAAGAAGGCATTCCACCAGTCATCCTCTGCCTCTGTTCCTTACGGACAGCTAGGGTAAGAAGTTGGATGCCGTGGGTAGAAAGTTAATCTACTCAGCGGCTATGACGGTCAAGGCGGCTAACGCTTTAGCGATCCTGGTCAGGTACGATCATGAGTTATGGTACAAGATGGCCCTGCTCCTGGAATTCCTCCCCGAGGACAAACGGGTCGAGACGCTGGAGATCCTTCATGAGAGCGAGGTGGCGTCGGACCACGCCATCACCATGGCCCTGGACATTGCAGACACAGGGTTCTGCCAAATGGGGAATAGGGTTTGATTCCTTCGCCATGGCTGGTTGAAGGACTCCAACGTTAGGCAGGAAGTTCAGACGAGGGTCCTGGACATGCCATTTGACGGGGAGAGTCTTTTTGGAAAGGCTGTCGATGAATCACTACAGGCCATCAAGACCGACACAGAAACGGCCCCTGCCCCGGGCACGCTGCAACAGCACTGTCTGTCCTTTTGTTGCTCAGGAAGGAAGTCCGGCAGATCGAAAGGTTTCAGCAGAGATTAGCAAGCATGGAAGGATCCGAGGAGCTGTGACCATCAGACGGGTAATCTTCTGCGTCTGGCACCACGTGGCAAAACCCATTCACTTATGGCCGTAGCATTTCAAAGACCACGACGCCCAGGCGAAGACTTCCCTGCAGTCTGCTGGTGTCATGCATGCGGGACATATCTCTGGACCTGGAACAACCCCTCCATGCAGCATGAGTTACGCCCATAGAACCGCTAGGCCGTTCTATTCTAAATGGAGGTTGTTTGATGCATTGCCGGGAAACCGACGTCTGCATTTTTCATGTCGTTAAATTCACGTGACTTAGTTCCGTCACGTGTGTTACGGCAGTACGTACATAAGCAGCGAGGAAACGTCGCTCGCTGCTTCTGATCGAATCATTTAGGCGTTTTGTAGCTGAACTCTTGACCTGCGTCCTCGCATTCCTTTCAGCTACTTCTTTGGCCTTTTGTAGCGTGTTTTCCTCCACACACTAATTCCTGGAGCCGTGTATCCTGTTCGCATTCATATCCACACGCGAACGCGGTCTCCAAGCGCGGCTGTCCTGGGCTGCGTGTATCCTGTTCGCGTGCCAAATCTCCACGTGGACGCTGTCTTCAAGCGCGGCTGTCCTGGGCTGCGTGTATCCTGTTCGCGTGCCAAATCTCCACGTGGACGCTGTCTTCAAGCGCGACTGTCCTGGGCTGCGTGTACTCTGTTCTGTTCGAGTGCAAATCCACACGCGGAAGCGGTTTCCAAGCGCGGCTGTCCTAGGCTGCGTGTACTCTGTTCGCATGTAAAATCCACACGCGGGCGCTGTCTCCAAGTGCGGCTGTCCTAGACTGCGTGTACTCTGTTCGCGTGCAAAATTCACACGCGGGCGCTGTCTCCAAGCGCGGCTGTCCTAGGCTGCGTGAACCTTGTCGCGTGCACTCCTGCACGTGGATTTCTGAACTATTTAAACGTATATTCGACTAGCAAGGTCTGTTTTGCTTTGGAGTGAACCTCTGGCACCTGTGATAGTTAACAGGTGAACTTTCTATTTTCTGTTCTTCGTGGGAAAGGAAGTATTTCATTAACTATTGGAAGGTGATTGTGCACAGTACTTTGGACACCATCCTGCGGTGCACCAACCCGGTATCTAGCGTGAGCCTCGTGCCGTTCGGGATAAGTCTCCCTTACTAATCTTCCCCTCCTTTGTCGTTGGTTCAACTCCTGGATTTCTTCAAGAGACTTTTCTTGGATACTTCAGTTCTAGCCATAAGGTCAGTGTTTTGAATTAATGCTAATACTGTGCTATCATAGTGAGTTGAGTTGGGGCAGTTTCTTATGATACTTTATTTATCCTAGGCTGACTTCCTATACAATACCCACGCCCTTTCCAGTGATCCATCTCTCTGCCTGTTTCATTAGTCAGAGAGTTGTATCATTTGGAAGGTCTAATTTGACTTCACTACTATCAAGTCGTGTGAACAAGGATCCGGAAGAGCCCTACCAACTGTATCCTTTTTTGGTGAACGTATCCTTTTCAATTGATACATTGGTGATTTATGACAGTTGGCAACTCATAACCTCCAAGGGCAGGAGCCAAGCCTTCAGGTTCTGCGATCCTGGGTCTTGATGAAGGATTGTCCCTCCCTCTCTGGTGAGCAGATCCGGAAACCGCCTGATTGGAGGTGACGCTGATAGGCTGCGAAGGTCCGGATATCATTAACACTGCATGAGTGTGGTGATGACTCATGGTAGGAGAGGGAACACGTACAGAAACCGCCATTCCCACGGGAAGGAGAATGCACCCCCCCAAGCTCCTCTGCTGGCAAACATTTGGCATTTGGAGTTTGCCGCCATAGTAAACAGATCAATCTGGGGTCTAACCCATTCGACAAACAGGCGGTCCACCTAGTCGTGATGAAGCTCTCACTCGTGGCAGGAGCGTGGTTCGCTGCAGAGGGAGTCTGCAATGGTTTTCTGACTCCCGCCAGGTGGAGAGGGACAAGGAACATCCCTGTCCGACGGCCCAGTGTTCCTGATGTAGAACATGGTGGTGGTATATTCCACGAAGATCCTCACCACCTTGCCTTTCAGAGAGGGTAGGAACGACTTGAGAGCCCAGAACACTGCCCGTAGCTCCAGGATGTTGATATGCAGATCCTTCTCATCTGGCACCCACAGGCCTCTGGCATGCAGACTTCCGGTGTGCGCTCCCCAAGCTTCCAAGGAGTTGTCCGTGGAGACTGTCTCCTGGTATGGGGGCTTTTGAAAACCTGTGCCTTGGGCGATGTGGGAGCAGGCCCCCCACCACTCTATCGCCCATCGGAACTACTCATCAAGAGGGATCTTGTCTACAAAACTTTCGGACACTTGTATCCAACGCGCATCCAGGAATTCTTGTAGGTGTCGCATCTGCAACCTGCAGACGGATGAAGTAGATGCAGGACAACATCATGCCCAGTAACAAGTTGGTGGCCCGCACCATGGCCGTCTTCGCCGACGACAGTTGTTGCAACTTTCCTTGAATGGCCTCTGAGGGCGACAGCAGGCAAGACGCTGTTTTGTGTCTGGCGCTGAGGAACAGTGCATTCTGCAGTGGCGTTAAGCAGGACTTTGGGTAGTTGACGGAGAATTCCAGATCCGTCAACAGTCAGACGGTCGCCTTTGTGTGTTTGTCAGCCAGCTCCTGTGAGTGGGCGCGTATCAGTCAATCGTCCAGGTACAGGTATACGTGTATGCCATGCAGATGTAAATGGGCCGCCACTGGTGCCAGGCATTTGGTGAAGACTCTTGGAGCTGACTTCAAGCCGAACCGTAGGGCCTTGAACTGGTAGTGCTGGCCCTGCACCACGAAATGTAGAGATTTCCGATGTTTCGTGTGAATGGGGACGAGGAAATAGGCTTCCTCCAGTTGGCCGAGCACTTGCTGCTACATGACCATCCTGAACTTTTGGGACTGTAAGTATTTGTTCTGACATCGTAGGTCCATGATTGGTCTCCAGCCCTTTGGCTTCTTTCTTACCAGAACGTATCTGGAATAGACTCTGGAGCCCCAGAGCCGTTGAGGAACTAGCTCTATCACCCACTTGCGTAGCATGTCTCGTACCTCTTCCAGAAGTTGAGGGATGTGCTGCTCCTGACGGTAACCGGCGGAATACGAGGACACCTGTGTTGGAATTCCAAGGTGTGCCCCTGGGAGAGAGCGACCAGCACCCATCTGTCGGTGATCTTCCTCCACTTGCTGATGGCATCCCACCGAAGCGGACAAGTGGGGGTCCTGATGTCTTGGCCTGTTCAGGCTGGCTTGGGTGCCGGCGTCCTGCCCTGCGGGTGACGCTGTCCTCCGCTACCGTAGGCCTGGGAGCGCCCTCTGTAGGCTTCTTGTGTTGAGGACCGGGAAGGCTGTTTGTAAGATGTGGAGAAACCTTTTGATGACCTGCTTTATTTTCTCCTTCAGGAGCAAAAAGAAGATGCGCGGTGCTGCTGGAGGGTGCTGAGGGAACGGGGCGTCTCCATATCTGTCTTGATGGCCTGGAGTGACTCGTTGACGGCCTCGCAAACAGATGTTCCCAGACAAAGGGAATGTCCAGTATCTTCACTTGGACCTCCTGACGGAAGTTAGTTGCCTTCATCCATCCCTGCTGATGAAGGCAGACACTGTTCCCCATCTGCCGAACCCTGTGTCTGCGATGTTCACCGATGCCGTGATGGCATGGTCTGATGCCACTTCCCCCTCTGGGAAGAGGGCAAGGGCTTCCATCTTCTTATAATCCGGGAGGAACTCTAGGGTCAGTCCTAGCGTGCACCACAATTCCCTGTCGTACCTCGCTAGGATCGCCAGGTCGTTGGCCACCTTGATTGTTGATGCAGCCGTGTAAATCACCTTCTTCCCCATGACGTCCATCCTTTTTCCCCTCGCTGTCCAGAGGGTCTGACGACGGGTTAGTTGATGGCTCCTCGCGCCCGCCGACATGACCAAGTCCTGTGATGGTTGCGACCTCAGGAACTTAGGTGCAGAGTTTGGCACCCTATACTTCTTCTCCAGCCTATCCCGCTTAGCTGGAGCCATGCAAGCGTTCTTCATGAAGGCCACTCAGTCCTCCCAAATATAGTCCAGAAAAGGCACAGCGATGACAGTCTTCCTTTTGGCCCCTCGTCTTTGGTAAAAAAAGACCTCCTTCTTGGTTTCCTCAGGCACCAGCTGAAATAGCTCAGATGCCTTAGCGACCATGAACGATCCCACCTCATCCGGTGGAAAACATGCAAATGTGCTGATTCATTGTGCGCTGGGACAAAGTCTTCGTCCTCATCCGTGCTCGTGGCTGTATTTGTCCCCGTCTCTGGGTCCGCCGGTGTGGGGGGTAGGGACCCGACATGGTGGTGGAGGTTGATATGGGGTGTCGGTGATGCTGCTTTTTTTTAGACAGAGGCTGATCGGAGGCCTGGGGCACTGCATGTACCGGTGGCATTCTCCGCTGAATCTCTGACACCAAGATGTGGAGAGTTATTGGATGTCCAATGAAATGTCCCTTGGCTCGTCGTCCTCGTGGACCGTAAAAATTGACTATTGGTCTTCCTCGTCCGTAGACCACACCTCCATAGTTTGGGTGGCGTACTGGGAGGACTGTTTCGGGGACTTCTCGTCCCCCCCCCCTCTAAGGGTTCTGAACCAGCACCAGGGCTGGTACATTTACCCTGTCTGGAGAGCCGGCAGTCTTTGCCAATGCCTCTGTGGTGGTGTCGCAGGATCAGCCGCCGTAGCTGCCGTGATAGTAGTAGCAGTCTACGAAGTCGCCGACGAGGACTTTGTCTGCGCCGGTTGAGCCTGCTCGGGCTGCGCGGCCTTCTCCTCTGTCATTTGCTTATTGGATTCCTCCCATAGTTTAGCCGGGGTGGACAACTTTCTTTTTGAAGAGGAGCTCGAGAGTAGGATGGCAATGGAGGCGTAAGGTGATGCTGAACGTGCCCTATCCAACTTGGGACCCGCATCAGCGGCGAACCCAGTGGACTCGGACTTGCGAACCTTGGCCTTATCTTGGTCCCCACGGATGGGGGCGACCTCAAAGGACTTAGAAGACCGCTGCTCGAACCAGCCGGTCCTGTGCAAGACATGGCCCTGCTCGGAGCACAGGACAGAGGCCTTGTTTGAGTTAAGCCATGCCGTCAGCCTACTATGCCTGTCTTTCGTTGTCTTCCGAGAGAAACCTACGTGTATCTCGCACTATACCTCCTTATGGTCCGGGTGTAGGCAGTAGAGCCATTGCAGGTGCTTGTCTTCCACAAACACATTCCGTAGCCTACATTTGGTGCAGGGCCTGAAGAGGGACCTTCCCTCCTTCTCCTCCACCATGGTCGGAGGGTGCGAAGTAGGCCCAAGTCATCTTCTAGAATCTTTGATGAATCTTCGCCCTTGAGGGGCACAGACCTTGACTGACAACAGGCTCTTTGGAACAAAAATTGAACTTTTCCTGCTGGAAAACCCCTAAAAACAAATAGCTTGGAGAGCAACTCGAGGACTCTCAACACTGTTAGCGTGCCATAAAAATCTGAAGATGGCTGCCAGAGGCGGGGCTTAGTGAGAGGACTGTCATTGGATGGGGGCAGTATGACCCAGAGGACAGTGATTGGTTTAGAAGAGAAATACAAGTGAAACTTTTTTATTTTACCGAGGATTCCCAGCCTGACAACAGGGAATATTCATGAGCATGCAAGTCCATGCCAGACCCCATGCTGGAGAAGTGTGGGTTTGTTTGTAGCATAGTGAAGTGTTTTTCCTTATACAATTCCACGCCGTTTCACCAATCTGCACCACATTTTGCATAATTACCTGTCATGGCCCTCCGGACAACACTGGCTATATAATATTTGGACACAGTGAAGGCATCATGAAGTAGACACAGACAACAGATTCAAAATGTCTTACTTTCCCTATGTTAAGGCGGGATTTCTCTACCTAAGGAAAACTAAGTAGTCTGTGTCAGGAAGTCCAAATCAAATGTCTGTCTGTGGCAAAACTTATACTTGCCCTCACAACTAACTGTATACAAATTGTAGGGATGTCCACATCAAAATGAATAGTGTTCAAAACAAAGTTCAGAGCTTCTTCCAGCTCTTGGCTTATGATCAGCTTCACCTTCCCCAAGTTCAAAACAGTTCACAATATATCGGGGTTCCCTTCCCCAAGATTGAAATCATCCAGCTTTCAAAACAACAGTTCCTTGGAACACTTCCCAGCTCCTCAAATATCAATACTTTTCACCAGTTCATATAGACAGTTCTGTTTCTTGACTTCAAAATCACCTACAAGGTTGTTTCTTTATGCATACTTTTGTTGTCTTTTCCGAACAGGGGCACTCAGTCTAGGTGCAGTTGACAGACCACACAGTGCACCCATTACAAGTCATGCAACTGATGCCCCTTTTTGACTGCTCCATCAACAATTAGCCACTGCTTCCATTTAACAGTAATATGTTAAAGAGGATTACAGGGAATATTCACAGCATGTGAATCTATGAAAAATCCAACGCTAGAGAATGTTTAGTTTATTCTCCAGTGTCACACTCTTCTGACACTGTAACGTGGCTTGGCTGGCCACCATGCACTTTTTTACACTTTTCTGTAGTCCTCTGGCTCTCGCGAACACAGGTTTCCTCTTAACCTGCAGTCCCTTGAACTCTTTTAGCTTTGGGCAAATACTTGTTTCTCATCTCATACCCTTCTTGGAATTCCCTTGACTTTGCCAATACTCATGCAGTTTGTTGCACTTTTCGGTATTCCTCCGACTCTTGCCAATACATGTGTTTCATACAATACATTCCCTTTCTGCTTCATGCACCACTTTGCTTTCACTCCACTCACAAGTGCTCAACTTGCTTTTTTACTCAATGCCGCATCCAAAAAGTGCTTACAATAACTTTCAGTTCCTTCAGCATTCAAAAGTACTTGTTCATTCAAAAGTACTTTGTTACAGGTTTCCAGAGTACCCCGGTATGAGTGTTTCTCTGGTTTCCACTCACCGGTCACAAACGGCAGCTCCCTCCGCTTGTGGTCCTTCGCGACAGCCCTCTCAATGCTCCTTGTTCAGCTTTCCAGCTTTGCCTTTCTCTTGCAGCAGCCAGAGATCACTGCTCGCTCTCCTGGTTTATCGCGGTGGCTGGGGTTTATGGGACTGCCACAGCTCCTGCTGCGGGGCCTCTGCTCGACATAGCTCCCGGCACCTGGGTCTCCAGCTCCCTTCTTTCCAGCCCGCTCTTCCTTCTTCCATGCGGCAAACTTTATATCCGTTAGAAGTGTCAAATGACCCCAGGTGTGGGTCATTAAGTACAATTGCCTGACTTTGGTGAAGCCCATTAGGTGGACATGCCTGGCCTCCATAGCCCTCTTCTTCGTCTCAGTACCAGAGTGGTGTTTGGGGCTGTCAGATTGAATAAAAGAAGAACGTATAACTCGTGTTGTCTCTGATATGTGTTTGAATCAATCAAATGAGGATGTGTCTTACTAGTTGGTCTCTTCCTCGTCCCAATATTGAGGGAGTGTTTCTGGTGACATTTTGAAGGGAAGACAAGGGAAAAGGTTGATAGTAACTGACAAAGGCTTGAGGGATAGAGGGTTCATTCTGAAAAGGGAATGGGGGATACCATGTCTCACCTAAGAACGTCCTCTCCCCACTAACCCCATGTTCCCTTCACCCAGGTGATCCTCCCTCGCATATCCACCCACAGAGTCAGGATCCAAAGGTGAGGGCCTTTCCCTGGCCACCTGAGAGGAGGATCCCACCCTGTTCCCCGGATTTCAGCAAAAGTCGAGACTTGTTTGTGGGCTTCTGACTTGGCGAAGCATTGCTCCTTATACAATTCCACACTGTTTCACCAATCTACGCCAAATTGTGCAGTAAACTGTTAGGATCCTCCCGACAACACTGGCTACATGACATTTGGACACCCCACCCCTTTCCCCAGATTTCAGCTCCTTCTCACACACAAGACGGTTGCCTGAAATCGTCAAAAACATCAATGTGGTTGTAGAAGGACCGGTCCCGTCATGAGGAACAAAACTCAAGGTCCCTATGGACCTCGACAACCACGTTTCAAGGCCCAAGGATGCACGGTTTCCAAGATATTTGCACTGCAACAAACTGCACCACGCCAGGGTGAGGTGACAGGTGGGGAGAGAGCACAGAAGGTCCCAATATGCAGCAGCACACCAACTCCTGCCTCCCCCTAATGTCTGTTCCGAGGTATGTCAGCCAGTCAGACGCGCCCATTCTCAGTGCAGTTTACTTCAGGGTGCAGAGCACATCAAGTGATAAGCGAATTTATAACAGCGACCCATAGGATCATTGATTTTGAACAATTTATGAGAGAGTTATGTCTGTCTACGGAACCCGTTCGTAGAACGGGTACTTTTGCTAGTATTTTATAGATTCAAAGATATCATCAATACACGATTCCAGGAATTGGTAAATATAAGTAAGAAAAGTGTTGTGGGAATCTCGCTCGTGAAAATGGCGCTGCATACCAATTTTAAAAGTAGTCTATGACACTTGAGAATGCTATGTCATACTAAATAAAGAGCACTCTTGCTCTAACTTTTTGTACAGATCACCAAAGACAGCGCATCACAGAACTCAGAGGCTAAGGCCCCTGTCCCCCAGATCACTATTCAGTGCTACCATATATGAAACGTCGACAGGCCATCTACCTTACCTATCTGGCCTTCAGAAAACCCAATCCTGCCTCGATTAAGACCATTGTGGGGTCGAAACACGTGTCAGCATCTCAAGCAATAATAAAGATTCAATGACAAAATAATAGAGCAAGAGTGCTCTTTATTTAGTATGACACAGCATTTTCAAGTGTTCTAGACTACTCAAATTGATACGCAGCACCATTTTCACAAGATTCCCACAACACTTTGTTGCTTAACTCAATTGGGTCTTTTGAGCATTGTCCCATGGGAAGCTACAACTGGCACCTCAACGTATCATCATTAATCTGGCCAGTTCAGCGCAGTTTACCCATGTTCCATGTGCTCTCACCACTTCCTTGGTAAATAGAAGTAGATCTCAAAACGATAAAGCAAGGCTTTGAAGAGAGTTTTTTTTTTAATAAAACTATTCAATCCATGAATGAGCTCAACATGTTTTGTGAAAGTACCCCTTCATGAGGAGCAGAGGTGTACATAATGAAGTTTCAGATACTCAAAATTCAAATGAGATCCCCAATATAATTATGACTGTATCCGTCTGCAAAACACAAATGGTCTTCTTATGGGCCATACCTCATTTGGTTATCTCAATCATTTCTGCACTTTAGGGGCAATAGCCTTAAGGCGATAGATAAAATACCAAGGAGTACAGTTTTGATTGGTAGGAACAAAATACAGAAAATGTGTGTAAACCTCAAATCAACTTTGTAACCGTATGTTTGACGTAACCAAATCGAATCATACCTTCCCTATAGCCGTATAACTACAATTCTCTCCAAGGTAGTTTGGCTAAAAAATATTTAAGGAGACTGAAATTAATTCCGGAGTGGAATAGTCTATATTGCATCAACAAAATCGAAAATCTCTTCCAATAAACAAAACTGGGCAGGGGATGAGAACGGCCCAGGAGGGCAGGGGACGAGAACGGCCCAGGAGGGCAGGGGACGAGAACGGCCCAGGAGGGCAGGGGACGAGAATGGCCCAGGAGGGCAGGGGACGAGAATGGCCCAGGAGGGCAGGGGACAAGACCGGCCCATGGGGAGCAGGGGACGAGGCCGACCCAGGGTAGCAGGGGACGAGGCCGAGTCATGGGGAGCAGGGGAAGAGACCGACCCATGGGGAGCAGGGGAAGAGAACTAGCCAGGGGACAGGGAAAGAGAACTAGCCAGGGGACAGGGAAATAGAATTAGCCAGGGGACAGGAAAAGAGAACTAGCCAGGGGACAGGAAAAGAGAACTAGCCAGGGAGCAGGAAAAGAGAACTAGCCAGGGGGCAGGGAAAGAGAACTAGCCAGGGGGCAGGGAAAGAGATCGACCCAGGGAGCAGGGAAAGAGACCGACCCAGGGGGCAGGGAAAGAGACCGACCCAGGGGGCAGGGAAAGAGACCGACCCAGGGGGCAGGGAAAGAGACTGACCCAGGGGGCAGGGAAAGAGACTCACCCAGGTATCATGGGATGAGAGGGAAAATACCACAGGGCCAGGGAGAGGAGGAGAAACCTGTGGGCCGGGAGAGGCGGAAAAGCATAGTGGGCCGGGGAGAGTGGGAAAAGCCCAGGGGGCCGGGGAGAGTGGGAAAAATCCAGGGGGCCGGGGAGAGTGGGAAAAATCCAGGGGGCCGGGGAGAGTGGGAAACATCCAGGGGGCCGGGGAGAGTGGGAAACATCCAGGGGGCCGGGGAAAGTGGGAAACATCCAGGGGGCCGGGGAGAGTGGGAAACATCCAATCCAGGGGGCCCGGGAGAGTGGGGAAAATCCAGGGGGCCCGGGAGAGTGGGGAAAATCCAGGGGGCCCGGGAGAGTGGGGAAAACCAGAGGGGGCAGGGGAGAGTGGGATAAATCTGAGGAGGCCGGGGAGAGTGGGAAAAATCTGCGGAGGCCGGGGAGAGTGGGAAAAACCCAGGGGGGCCGGGGAGAGTGGGAAAAAAACCAAGGGGGCCCGGGGAGAGTGGGAAAAACCCAGGGGGCTGGGGAGAGTGGGAAAAACCCAGGGGCCGGGGAGAGTGGGAAAAACCCAGGGGCCGGGGAGAGTGGGAAAAACCCAGGGGCCGGGGAGAGTGGGAAAAACCCATGGGCCGGGGAGAGTGGGAAAAAACCCAGGGGCCGGGGACAGTGGGAAAAAACAGAGGGGGCCTGGGAGAGAGGGAAATAATCCAGGAGACTTGGCAAAGAGGGAGGCCCAGGAGACTGGGGAATGAGTTGGACACATGACACTGCGGAGAGTAAGACCCAAGAAGCTGGTGAAAGTGGGTTTCAAAGGGTTGAGAATAGAGTGACAGAGAACCAGAGGCTGGTCCGAGAAGGGCAATTAGCACTGGGTTACAAAGGTGTTTAAGGAGGAGGAAGCGAGAGGAACCACAGAGGTGGTGAAGCCAATCCCCAACATAACTATACCTAAAGAGAAGGTAGGTAACATCCTGTATAGGCCTAATGCTTCAGGAGAGCACATTATAAATGCCACTATGGGGATCAGAGCCTGCTGGAAGATGGTCGGAAAAGGGTAAATATGAAGGGGTGTTTGGTCTCACATTCAACGTATGAGTAATACATGTTTTATATGCAGTCTTCATGAAGGCCATTTTGAAATCACTTTTTTTGCTCACACGTGGTATAACGTTTTAGCAGAAAAAAAGTCTGCTGTTTCTAATGTTAAGACAGACTTTTAGAAACGACTCTCCCTTCTGAGAAGCCACTGTATTATGGTAAACAAGAAAGACACTGATGCCTAGCCAAACCCAGTCTCTGTAGAGTAGCAGAGGTGTAAGGCTTAAGACTCACTCAGGAGAGGTGTGAGAGGGGTATAGGCCTACAATGAGACACACACAGCACTCCAATAATTCAATGTACAAAAATACCCAATGATTTAATAGGCCTTTGAGTACACTATTAAGCAATGAAAACTTCAGGTAAGTATTATTAAACAACTATCATACAGCTGTATACATCCACTATTGGGTATACAGAACCCCAGCACTCTAGCTTTAAACCAGTTAGACAAAAATAAGCAATGTTAGAAACAATACTTGAAGCAACTGTGTATGGTAAAGGAAGAGAGAAACAGAAAATAGCAATTTAAAACCAGTTTGAGACAGATAAGTAAATTGTCAAGAAAGAAGTACTGTTTCTCTGTTAAGGCTAATTTCCCAAAGCTAGTGAGTCCCCCAGCAGCTTTGCTGGATTTTGGGGGTTTATTTTTTTCTCCTGCTAAGAGTGAGACTCTTTTTCTCCCACTCTTAGACATGATTTGAGATATCCTTTGACTTTGTAATGTGTTTTATGGGCTATGGGGTCTTTTACTCCATAGGGTTTCATGTGGTTTTTGGTAAGTGTGTTACACAGCACCCTCAGTGCAGTAACACAGGGGTATCATAGTGACCCCCAAATATAGACTCCATACCCTGGGACTGACTACTGTCTCCCAGGGCATGTAAAGTCACCATTGACTTTACTAGTCTTAAATTGGGAACAGAACCAGTACAAACCATCATATTGTGGAAGTACTGGTAGGGGTAATTAGATTGCCGCTGGGTCTGTTTTTCGAGGGTGCACTGCGCAGTCCCCCCTCGTCGAGTTTCTGGCTGGTGGCAGTGGTTACCACGCAAAATATTCCTTAAGAACATTTACTATGGGATTTTCCCATTCATTTTAAACGCACCACTTTTTGGTGCAATGTTAAAGATACCGCTGGGTTATTTATTTAATATTTATTCCCCGGTTGGGTCTTTTTGCCAGGACTCGGTTTTAAAATGGCATTTGTGCACTTTTTGGCGGGCTTCTACACAGAAGCATCCAAAAGTGGTGCCACTCTGTCTGGGTCTACAGGATGTGTGGGAGGGGGGTTTAGGCACCCTGGACTGAGTTGCCTCGGCAACTCAAGTCGCACTCTTGTGTGATTGGCCCAGTGATGAGCTGCCCGGCTCACCACTTAGCATGTTTGTGTGACAGCTAGGACTGATGAATGGGGGTTTTCTGCATAAAAGCAGGGCTTTGGGGACTGGAACTTCAGAAGTCGCCACAGGACCAAAGAATCCGAAGAGGGAGAAGCTGAGCCGGCCTGCAACTACGACACCACCGGTGGAGCCCTGCTGAACCGCCTCACCACTTCTTCCAACGACAGAGATCTTCATCCCGAAGAGTCTTCTTCCTTTGACTGGTGGGGATAACCAGTTTGCCTGCCTTTTCGCCTTCCCGGATCATCTCGTGGCTGCCTTGCCTGTGCCAAGCACCCCGGCAACCGGGATACCACGTTTTACCACTACAGCGAATAAAAGGGTAGTAACTTTTAAACGGAGAACTCTGCGGCTGGTTTCTTCTCTGGCAGTGTAACGACCTTCAGCTTTCCTCCACGTCGAGATCTTCTCTTCCTCTGGACGACGCCGCGACTTGCACCCGCTGCCAGGAACAACTGCACCTGCTGGAGGATTCTCTCCACTTTCAAGATACTGTGTCCGCCTGGCCTCCCTCGCAACAGTCTATGTGGGGTGTCTCTTAAATCCTCAATTTACCACTTGGGTTGGCCCTAGGCTGGCTAACTGAACTTTTCTGAGCTGAACTAATTCCTTTTTGAACTCTCTGCAAGACTTTTCAAGTCTTTTAAACTGTGTGATCTTGGGCGCATTGGTGTTCTACTCTCTCTTAGAGGGAGCCTGGCCTCTGAACTTTTTGCTCACAAGTAGACTTTGACTTTCCTGCCATGCTGTTGGCTTCTAAAGTATTAGTGTTGTGTACTTTTCTAATTTCTGCCTTTTACTTCCCTTTTTTGATAACTTATTGGAGTGCCATCTTTAGTTAAGCCCTCACTTCTGTCTGAAAATAAGTGGTGTTAACTAAGACTTGTCTAATAAGGAATAAGGGATGTATATATATTAATAGTGACTGTGTGTTGAACTTGCCTACAATAATAGTGCTGGAGTGTTTCTAAGTGTGTCTTTAAATAAATAAATATATACTTTGATACCAAAGCTCTGGTCAGTGTTTCCTTGTGCTACTGTATTTTGGTACCTATCTTGTATACTCTATATACTGTCTAACTCTTCTTGAGAGAAGTCTGGCTGCTCAGCCACAGCTACCAGGTAAATCTGGGTGGTACAGACTGCTACCAATTGGGTTTACTGCCAACACCTGTAGTCTTAAGCCTTTTGCAGTGGTCCCTGAGGGAACTGCACAGGTGTCTGCCTAACAAGTAGAACACCCACAAGCAAACCTTGATTAACATCCCTAACTTTTTATAAGTCCCGCACTGATAGTAAATGAGTTTAGTGCCCGTAGGTCACCAGTTCCACAAGTCACACTGTTCATGAGGGTTTACTATTGGATTGTGACAATAGCTGCCCAAAAACCACTGTCTGCAGGTAAGTGTTCCAAAAGTAATTAAAGTTCTGATAGGATTCGCTCCCAGTCCCACCACTCTATGTAAGGCCCAGGGTGGTGGGGGTATCCTTGATCAGACCACCACTGATATTAGCCACGCAAGGGAGGGATAGGGTTAGAACTTTACGCTCACACAACCCTATGGTGGTGGGGAGGGTGAGGGGAGTCACTAATAGGTGCTCCTATTAGTGACTCTCCATTCCTCCTCCATTCTGAACTCAGATTTCTTAAGCAACCACATATGGTTTACCTGAATCTGCTGGGCCCACTTACTTCTAGACATGGGCCCGTAGAGAGAGGTCCGGGGACTGCAGGTGCAGCTGTAGTATTATGTTTCGGAAGACTGAACAGCTGGAAATTCTTGATAAAATGCAGACCTCCATGGAGGAGGCGACCTCAGGAGACCTCCAAGACTCGAAGAAGACTGGATTCGCTGTGAGTCAACAGAGTCCTGAAGCGATAGGCGTTCTTCATATGACGAACAAAGGAGCAGGCCGGCCATGAACAGCTCTTCAATGTGGGAGGCTGAAACTGCAGTAGCAGACATCTTGTTACATAAGTTGAAGGTCCAAGTATGCAATTGGAACATAGACCGCTTCAGTGAGGTGGCACAGGAGAGAGTTGGTCAGTCCATCTGGTGGTCCAGGTACATTTCCCCAGGCTCAGCAGGCACGAATTCTCAACCAGGTGTCGGGACCGTTTGTTCCCAAGAGTCCAGGGGTCAAAGCACCGATAAGGCCCTGCTTGTGATCAGGAAAGGAGCAAGCCTTCACCTGGACTTGGCTGGAGGTGATGCTGGTCAAATGTAACGGTCTTACGCAGGGGGCACCTCTTTGTAGGTGGTCTTGGCTACAACAATGATCTGTCGAATGGCTGTAGAAGTCTTTCTTTTGAGGATTTGGACTGGAGTCACCATCTGGTCCACCACTGGTAAGAATCAGCAACAATCATACTAGCAGGGACTTTCCAATCATGGACAGCCACTGACCACTCATTCTGCCCAGCAATAGACACTCACTACCTCGGATGTGTACTGGGTACAGACAGACCCAGTCCCCACATCCGGCCACACACACAGACCGCCACTTTTCCTGGGAAAGCAGGAGCTTGACGGGGAAAGGGCTTTCCATATTTGGCAAATCCAGACCAAAGAGGGCAGGAAGAAGGCAAAAATGGCCAAAGGACAGACAACAATCTGTATATGGACCCTTTCACGGCAAAATATGCAGTAAAATGCAGAAGTGAACGAGTAAAAAGTAAAAAATGCAGTAGACCAATATCCACTGTCACCAGCCTATCCTGGACACCATGTAATTGTAACCACAAAGGGCCAAATGAAAAATGTATAAGGATACAAAGAATCTAACCGCACCTCTCTTTAAGGTGATGCGTGCACTTAAAAAATAAAATTAAAAAAAAAAGAAAATCCACTGAGGAAGACAGTTTCCAAGCACTGATAGTCTTGGGGACTGATCAGTTGATCAGTTTCCCCATAGGAGTGAGCAAAAGGCACAGTAAGTAAAGATGAGGGCTTTATTTACCTCCAAAAAGTCAGGTCAGTAAGTAAACAATAGTAAAAAGGTAGAGTGTCCCATAGATGTCTATATGGGAGGAATGCTGCAAAATGAAAATCTTTCCGAAGAGATGTGCCGAAAGAACAACAAATTCGATGCTTCTCGGTAATGTTCTATCAGAGGAATTAGTCCTTCCTTCCACAGATTCCTCATCTTTGACCTATCACATCAAGCACCAGCTGCTCTCATAAAACTGTTCGGCCACAAGAGGACTATGAAGTTCTGTGTTGGCTCTGCTTGACTACGCTACACACACACTAAGGACATCAGGGACAGTTTATATGGACCCCTTGGCACCCACTGACCACAATTCCCCACTTTTCTCTTACACCCAGGACAGATTGGGATGAGGAATCTCTGGGAGGAAGGAATAATTCATCAAGAAGAATACAAGTGAATCATGAGGGAGGTGCAGGAGAAGCAGAAGGAAAGAGGAAAGGACTAAGACGCCCCTCCCACACCCCCTCTGCGGTGCAAGCATGTGACTGGACATCGAGGAGGGGGAAGTTGGGTTGGGAGGATGTAGAACTAGAAACACATGTACGGGAAGGTGATAATAGGCCTAGCAACGACCTTGCAAAGATCTTCGTGTGGCCTCCTGTCTTGCTACGATTCCACGTAAGGCCATCTCATGAACATGTGATACCAAACACAGGTTCATGAGATGGTGAACCTGTTCCACTTCAGACTTGCGAATCGGAAGGTACTCTCCCCACTGTACCCTAGCTACACAAGAATGCCACCGGAAAAACTATGAATACCAGATGCTTGAACTTTGCTGAAAGATTGACACTGGCAGGGAAGGACCTCGCGAAGGTGCAGGAGGGACTGTTAGAGGCATTTTATTTGGAGTTCTTTGTGTTGTGTGTCGATCAACCTGCACCCATTAATCACATCCATTTGGTTGCTTTGAGCTACCAGGAGAGACCAGTACTCGGGATTGACACAAATTGAGGAACGCTTTGCCGTGAACCCCCCACAAACTCCCCAAGGGACACTACATTTTGATTTTACCCCGAGAACTGCCCCCATCCTGCTGAATGACTATTCTGATGCAAATTAAGTTATTTTGTGCACATTATTAGTCCTACAGTAATTGTTTGACGTTGCCATTTTAAGATAAACTAATACATTAGTGTTATGACAACTCATTAGCGTCCGGCCTGTGCTTGTTCCCATTCAGTTCTGACAAGCGTTCAAGTTCTTCACGGGAGCATCTGGCATTTAAATGTTACTCATGTGTAGGTGGACTGCAAGGGAGGCAGTATCTGTAAAATGAAGAGAGTATCGCGAGTTATGCAACCCATGAAGGCCATGATGACAAACCAGTGAACTCTTGCAGAACATGTTTAACTCTGCGCATATCGCCAGCCTCACCTTCATTCACAAGGTATCGTGCATAGATGAGCAGCCAATGTCGATACTCGTGGCTGGACTGTAGCATAAGTGCAGAGGCAGTCTGATTTTCCAGGTACGCCAGCGTGGTTTCCTGCTGCACCAGATGAGGCATGGAGAACAAGCGAGCAGCCTGCCGCCCAGAACTGAAAAGGAAAAAGGACAACACATGTATTTCTAAAGATTTCTCTATTCCAACTGATCTGCCCCACATAGGAGCTGTTTTTGCTGGGTCTTCTTGCACATGGATCTGCAAAAAGCTACCAGTTTCTATCTTCCTCTGGCTTATGAACAAGTCAATGAAACTCTTACGGCAAGACCCTTTATTTCTTCTGTTAATAGGAAGGCTATGTGGGGAAGCAGGTAAATTAGAGAAGATGTTTTTGTTTCAGCAAAAAAACTTAATAGTAGGATAGATTGAGGCACATTCAACAGAGCAAGAAGCAAGATCAAGAAATGTGTGTCACTAGTGTTAAAAACATTCAATCGCAAACAGAGCACAATGAACGGTCACATCACGCATCACTCTGCACCCTCTAGAAGTAAACAAAAAAAAGCAAGATCCAATCAAAAAAGAATACTCTGTCCACATTAGTATTTTTAGGTAAAATGGTCTATACAAAAATCAGCCCACTTCATAACCGCACCATGTGCTTTAATCATCTGCAGGTTCTAAGTGCAGGTGCCAGGGCATTTCCACCGATTAAACTTAAATGGGCCCCCATAGCTTAGTGGTCCTCATGTGACCCTGAAAAAGAAATCTGGTTTAGTTAAGTGGTCCACTTAGGGTTTCAGCTAACTCTCTGGATGTCTTTATTTGTTCTGCTGTGTATAGGTCAATACACCTATCCTGTGATAACCAGCGGGTACTTGGTCTTTCCCTCCATTGTTTTATTCAGGACTTTGCCAAAGAAAGAAGCCACAAGTGGGCACTGATGGCACACACATACTCTCCAAAGGAAGCCTCAGTCTTCACACACTAAAGGCTGTGTCCATTTAAATGTTTGTGTGTCATCTAAAGACAGACCTCTCTGAAACGTGTTCAATTATCACAGGCACGTTTACTCTGCTTTCAGTTCTTTGGTGTGGAACAGTAAATATGCTGGGAGATTAATGAGGATCATGGTGTGGCTAAGGTTATGCAACCTCAATGATTAAAGCGGGGAAATCCACCACTAGAATTTACACAGGAAACTTTCTCCATCATAATCTATGCACCACACAGTTGCCGTCCCCATCAGCCCTTTACCTATGCTCTGTTAGGAAAGATTTTCTTTTTGCAGCTTTTCCCTACATAGACATCAACGGAACCCTCTACCTTTTTGCTATGACTTGAACCCTGTCGTGACTTTTGGTTGCAAGTAAAGCATTTTTGCTTTACTGTCTTTCCTTTCAGCAGAGAGGTCAAGAAGAATAAGAATAGATGAGCAGGTGGATGACGAGCAGAGGATATGAAGTTGCTGACATTGAGGGGACCTGTTTTCGGTAGAATGCAGAGGTCGGAAGCCAGATTGCAGAGGGCCCCAGAGGTTGAGTGTATCAAGAAACTCAGTGATTCGGTTGAATACCACTAGCTCAGGATGTTGGAATAGTGTGGTAGGAAAGAGACAGGACAAATGTTTGGCAGGACAGTTAGGAGAAAGACCAGATTTCTTAAGGAAAGGGATGACAGTAGCTGATTTAAAAGATGAGGGGAAAAATGGCATTGTCAAAAGATGAGCTGGAGAGTGAAGAAAGAAGTGGAGTGACACTAGGAGCTATGTGCTTTGCAATGTGCGGGGACAATGGGTCAGTGGGGGCACAGGAAGGGTTAGCCATGACAATTAGAGCAAGAATCTCATCAGGGTTAGTAGGGACAAACAACGATAAAGTAGCAGGAGAGTTGGGTAGGAGTGGTGGAGAAAAGTGAGCAGGAGGCGGAGAAAGCAGGTAAGTGCTTAGGGTATTTCAAATGGTAGAAGCAAAGTAGAGAGCAAGGTCATTTACATAAAGAGTATAGGAGATGAAGGAGGGTTTGGAAGGTGAAAATTGAGTTGAAAGATTTTTGGAGGTGACTAGATTGTGAGGATTGAGATTAAACAAGAGATAATGAGTGCCGAGGAATAGTTATTAAATTGAAGAGCAGGTAGTGTTGGAGGTCAGAGGTATGTCTAGACATTTGTCAAGTACGAAGCTTTGTCTGCATTGTCGTTTTCAGTGAACAGATTGAGATGTGTAATCCAGGGTCTTGGAGTGGAAGGTTTCGGAGAGAATCTAGTGAGAGGGAAGTGAGAGGAGGAGGGAGCATAGAGAGCAGAGTTGAAGTTAGTGAAGTCTTCTTCAGTGGATGGAAGGAACACGTTCCTTACCTGTAACTTGTTCTCCAGCATGGGTCCTGTATGGATTTACACAGCAGTACATATACGCAATCACGGGAGGTGGCAAGGCTCACAGAAGCAATACACTTGCCCCTGGAACAGACTTACCTCAAGCAAACCGGTTGCACAGTACTACCTGGCCGACTCGGGACTTCTGCCTGGAATCCCTGTCAAAGCAGTAGAATCTTGTGAAGGTGTGGGTGGACCTCGACATAACTGTCCTGCAGATGTCGAGCAGGGGAACACCAGAGAGAAATGTCGTTGCTGCGATGGTGGAATGGGCTCCTGGCCAGCCTAGAAACGATCTGTTGGCCAGATGATGGCAATGCATGATACAGCCGGAGAGCCGCCTGGAGATGGAAGCCTTAGAGAGGGCCTTCCCAAGTCCCACAGGCCCAAAATTGATGAAAAGTTTTTGAAGTCTTTAGAAACATAGAACTTCAGGGCACGTGCCACATCCAACGAATGCAACAACCTCTCAGCAAGCCAAGAAGGATTCGCGAAGAAAACTGCCAGAGCCAAAGGCTCATTTAGATGAAAATCCGACGGTACCTTTGGCATAAAGGAGGAATGAGTTTGTAGAACCGCTTTAGCTGAGTGGAACATGTGAAGGCATCTTGAAGCAAGACATAGACAACAGATTCAGAATTTAAAATAAAACACTTTATTAACTTGTATTTCAGGATGGAAAAAGGCCTAACTTGCCCTATGGTAAACTGGAATTTCCCTACCTAAATGAAACTAAGTAATGTCTGAATCAAAGAGTTCAACTTAGGATCTGTCTTTGTCCAAAACCTATACTTGCCCTCACAACTAATCTATACAATTTGTATAGATGTTGGCAACCAAAGGAAACAGTGTCCAACATAATGTTCTGTGCCTCTTCCAGCTCGCAGCTTCCGCTCAGCTCCCTTCCCCAAGTATAAAACAGTTGCAACAAAAGTCTCAAAATGACCTTTCTTAAATTCAGGATGGTACAGTTTTAGCCAATGCTCAGGGTTCCCTTGCCCAAGTTCCAAGTAACACAGTTCCAAACACAAAAGAACCTTGATAGTCCGTCCACAAGGCAGTAAATGTTTAAAGTTGCAGGGTGCCCTTCCACAAGACTTAGTTTCAGTATAAAAAAAAATATCCTTTGCTACACTTGTGCCCTCTTTTTATGGTTGGGTTTCATGTTAATATCTTGACTGTGTTAGATTAAAGTTCAGGGTTCCAGTTAATTCTGCTTTCAAGGTATATTTCTGTTATAGGTAGTTTTCACAAAATTTGGTATTCAATATTCCTCTCTTTGGTTCATTCATTTTAGAATTCAGCATTTAGTGTTTTTACTTGAATTTAATGTTCGGTTCATTTTAGAATTTAGCATGTAGTGGTTTTACTTGAAATGAAAGTTCTGTTCACTTCTGAACTCAATATTTAACAGTTCTGCTTATTTGTAAGGTTTTAATTCAGTTTGGTATTTAATAGACATGGGTTGTACTCGTAACCCACGTAAAACTCAACCCACTGTTTAATATTCTTTTAGTTTGCTGAAAACGAAATGCCCAGCACTTGGAGACATTGGAAAACGTGTTTACTTAAACATGCGACCACTCCGATACAAAGTATTATTGATAGGTCAACAGATAACAATGGTTTAAATCGGAGATCTTCGAAAATATGTTTCCTCAAATACGCCACCACTCCGATACAAGTATTCCTTTAGAATAGAAAAAACAAGTTACTTACCTGTAACTGTTGTACTCCAGCATGGGTCTGGCATGGATTCACATGCTCATGAATATTCCCTGTCAGGCTGGGAATCCTCAGTAAAGAAAAAATCTGTTTCACCTCTGAACTGTCATTCTCCTAACAACCAATCACTGGTCTCTGGGTCATACTGCCCCCAGCCAATGACTGCCCTCTACCTAAGCCCCTCGTCTGGCAGCCATCTTCAGATTTGGAAGTACGTAAAAGTGGCAGTAGGACCAAGAGAAGAGCCGCAGAGGGGTAGGCGGGAGGGTTTGCATGTGAATCCATGCCAGACCTATGCTGGAGAACAAGATTTACAGGTAAGTAACTTGTTCCTTCTCCAGCATGGGGTCTGGCATGGATTCACATGCTCATGAATAAATACAACATAGCAGTACACACATGCAGAACCACGGGAGGTGGAAAGGCTCAACATTTAGCATCTCAACATTAAGCATCTCTTACCTCCTCACCAGGCTCACCTTCAAGCAAACATGTTGCGCAGCACTGCTTGGCTGACTCTGGACTCCTCCCTGGAATCCTTGTCAACGCAGCAGAACTTTGTGAAGGCATGCATCGATCTCCACGTAGCAGCCCTGCAGTTGTCAAGCAGGGGCACACCAGACAGGAACGTCGTAGCTGCAGCGATCGCTCTGGTCGAATGGGCTCTCGGACGGCCAGGCAACGGTCGGTTTGCCAACTGGTGACAATGGGTGATGCAGCCGGAGAGCCGCCTGGAAATGGAAGCCTTGGAGAGGGCCTTCCCATGGTTCACAGGGCCAAAGTTCACAAAAAGTTGCGACATCTTCCAGAAACTCTTTGTGCGGTCCACATAAAACTTCAGCGCTCTAGCCACATCCAGCGAGTGCAAAGTCCACTCAGCCGGCGACAAAGGTGTCGGGAAGAATACAGGTAACACCAAGAGCTTTTTTCGATGAAAGTCCGACAGCACCTTGGGCATGAAGGAGGGGTGTGTCCGTACCACTACCCTTGTCTCGTGGAATGTCAAATAAGGTGGCTTACAAGAGAGAGCCTGGATCTCTCCCAATCGTCGTGCGGAGGTGATGGCCACAAGAAAAGCAGTTTTCCACGACAAACATTTCAGTCGCGCCAAATGCAGAGGCTCGAACGGAGGACCCATGAGCCTAGTAAGCACCACATTGAGCTCCCACACCAGGGCTGGAGCCTTCACCGGCGGGAACGAGCGAAATAGTCCTTTGACGAACTCCTTGAAAAATCGATGCAACCATAATGATGATCGTCCAAGAGATCTGGTGTAGCGGGAGATAGCTGCCAGATGAACTTTGATGGAAGCAGGGGCCAGTCCTGCCTTGGCCAACGACAACAAATACGGAAGCACCTGCGGAGCAGTGACAAGTAGAGGGTCGATCTTCTGAGTACGGCACCAAACGGCAAACCTCTTCCACTTGTGCCCATAGTATTTGAGAGGAGATGAAGCTCTGGGCTTGGCAAGCACCTCCTTACAATCCGCTGGGAGATCGTAGGCCCAAACTCTAGTGCTCCAGGAGCCAGGCCTTCAGGTTCAGCAATCCTGGGTCGTGGTGCAGAATTGCGCCTCCTTCCCTGGCGAAAAGATCTGCGACCACTGGAAGCTTGACTGGAGGGGACTCTGACATGTCCAGAAGGTCCGGGTACCATATCTGTCTCTGCCACCCCGGTGCAACAAGGATCATCCTGCACTGGGACCGTCTGAGTTGATTGACTAGTCGAAGAAGCAACAGCAACGGAGGAAACGCATACAGAAACAGGCCGTCCCAGGGGAAAGGGAATGCGTCCCCTATGCTCTCTGGCTGGGGAAAACTGCTGGCGAACCTCCGGCACTTGGTGTTTGTTGCCGTCGCAAACAGATCGATCTGTGGATTGCCCCATCTGCGGAACAGGTGAACCACTTGGTCCTGCCGAAGGTTCCCACTCGTGGCAAGAGCGCAGCTCCCTGCTGAGAGAGTCAGCGACAGTGTTCTTAACTCCTGCCAGATGAAACGGGATGAGGAACATCCCCATGGCTATTGACCAGTGCCAAAGGTCCTGCGCCTCTTTGGAGAGTGCCGGGATCTGGTTCCCCCTGCTTCCAGAGTAGAACATTGTTATGGTGTTGTCCGTGAAGACCCGTACCGCCTTGCCCTTGAGGGACGGAAGGAAGGACTTGAGGGCCCAAAACACTGCCTGCAGTTCCAACACGTTGATGTGCAACTTCTCCTCCTCCGGTAGCCACAGGCCTCAAGCATGAAGATTTCCGGTGTGCGCTCCCCTACCTTCCAGGGGGGTATCCGTCATGACCGTCTCCTCATGAGGTGGGGTCTGGAAATCCACGCCTGCAGACAGATTTGCGCGCACTCCCCACCACTGTACCGCTCGACGGAAACTCCCGTCGATTGTGATCTTGTCCTCAAAGATTTCCGACACTTGTATCCAACGGGCGTCAAGGAACTTTTGGAGTGGACGCATCCGTAACCTGCTCAGCCGAATGAGGTATATGCATGACAACATCATGTCGAGAAGGGCCTTGATGGACCTCACCCCTGCGATCTCCAGGGCCAACAGCCATTGTACCTTGCCCAAGATGGCCGCTATCCTCTCTTCTCCTCCGACGGAGGCACCAGGCACGACACTGTGTTGGGTCAGGATCCCAGAAACCGTGCGTCCTGCGATAGAATCAAGCAGCACTTTGCATAGTTCACCGAGAACCCCAGATCCTTCAGGAGTTGGACGGTCCTCGGCATGTGTTCGACGGCAATGTCCTTGAGCTTGCCCGGATGAGTCAGTCGTCCAGGTAAGGGTACACATGGATCCCTCGTAGACGCAGCTGCGGCCGCTACCGGTGCCAGGCACTTGGTGAAAACTCTTGACGCCAACTTCAATCCGAAGGGAAGAGCCTTGAACTGGTAATGTTGCCCTTGAACCACAAAGCGTAGGAACGTGCGATGGCCCTTGTGTATGGGGATGTGAAAATAGGCATCTTCCAAGTTCAGCAACAATAGAAAACCCCCCTCTTCCAGCTGTCCTAGCATGTGCTGAAGAGTCACCATCTGAAACTTTTGAGACTATGTACTTGTTCAGATGGCGTAGGTCCAGGATGGGCCTCCAACCGCTGGTCGTCTTTATGATGAGGAAGTAACGAGAGTACACTCCGGAGCCTCTTTGTGACGCGCTCTATCGCACCCTTTTTTAGCATGGCCCGCACCTCCAGCAGAAGCTGGGAGATATGGTTTTCCTGCCGGGCCACTGGTGGTGTAGGGGACACTTCCGTTGGACCTCTACGGTGTGTCCATGGGCGAGAGCGTCAAGCACCCAAAGGTCGGTGGAGATGGACTGCCACCTCGCACCAGGGTGCACGGGTGGGGGCCCGACTCCAAGCCAGTTCAATCCTGTTTTGACGTCGAAGCGATGTCTTGGGGGCCTTGGCGACGACGACGTCCATTTCCAGATTTGGCACGGCCCCTTTAGGATTTTCCTCCAGAAGTCCGAAAGGACGGCTGTCGTTGCTGAAGCGTGCCCAAGGCACGAGCAGTCTCAGTGTCCGCCTGGATGGCCTGAAGAGACTCAGCCACAGTATTCCCGAACAAATTGTCCCAGTCGAAGGGCATGTCCAACACCTTCAACTGAACATCCTGGCGGAAATTAGTGGCCCTCAGCCAGCCCCGCTGATGAAGGCAAACGCTGTTGCCCATTTGGCGGCACCCTGTGTCGGCGATGTCCGTGGCCACTGTAATGGCGTGGTCCGATACCACCTCGCCTCAGGGGGGCAGGGGGAGGGAGTGGGAAGAGGAAGGCGAAGGATGAAAAGGAGGAGGGGGTGAACTCTTCTCTTCTTGGATGGTGGTTCCTCGGATGGTCCCGGCGCTGCGGGTGGGTCGTCGGCGCAAGAGGCATCCTCGTCCAGAGCTCTGAGCATAATATTCCCAGGTGGTCGCTGAGGTGGCTGTGGCGACGGAGGCGAGGGCGTTTGTGGCTTAGGCTGGTCCTCCAAGCCCTCAACACCCTCACTGGTCTCCTCATCGTCGCTCTCGTCAGGATCCTTCCCGTAGGGCCTGCTCTTGACGCATCGTTCTTCCTGGAAGGTCTGGAGGTTGGTAAGCTCCTCCTCTGAGGAGATATCTGTGCCCTGGAGGGCTACCGTGCCGCCCCTTCTCTGCGACCAAGGGAGACGGTTTTGGTGAAATGTTAGGCATCATCTTCTCCGGTCTCTTTTCGATGGGCTGAAAAGAGGACTCCCTCCTGGCAGGCAGGGTTACTCTTGCCTTCGGGGTTGTGCCCTGCGGATCCGTCTCGGGTGCCTTCGCGAGGGACGCCACCACTCCTTCGATGGAAGGTTGGGCCTTCGTCAGATGCACCTGGGCCTTCACAGCCTTGGTCAAGCCTGAGGCATTCACCTTAGGAGGAGGGTCTGAGCCCCACTCCCCCTTGGCCTTCTCTGTAGGGCACGTCTGGGACTTCTCCAAGAACTTGCCAGGATGGTCCGACTTCCTCTTCTTTGAAGATCCTGAGCGTTGGCTTGTGGTCGAAGGCGCTGGAGACGCTGTACTCGCCCTGGCCGCCGCGGAGCCCGTCGCAACGGCGCTCCCTGTAGCAGTGGACTTGCGGTGCTTATCTTATGTTGGGCCCCCGCGGGAGGGGCGCCCTCAAAGGTCTTAGAAGACCGCTCAACTTTCTTCTTCTGGGCAGGGGTCTTGGCATGCAGCCACTCATTGAGACGCCTGGGCCAATCATTCAGTGTGTGGGGTACCAACTCCTGACAAGACGCACAGTCACCCTCCACGTGCGTCGGGTCCGAGTGCAGGCAGTAAAGGCACAGTGAATGTCCGTCGTCCGAAAAGACATTCCGTAGGTTGCAGCCAGGGCAAACCTTGAAAAGAGGCACAGAGTCGTCCTTCTCATCCGCCATGTCCACGCGGCATAGGCCTTGAAGAAGCTGCTGGAATCCTCCAAGAAGAAACTCGATGACATTTTCCCTTGAGGGGCGCTGAAGAATCTGAAAACGTGTCCCCGTTAATCGGAAGGTGGATCGATGGAGCTTGAGGCTTGATTGACTGAAAAAATAGAGCAACTCTCTCAGAAAAATCGCAAAATGCAGTAAAAGCTCGAGAGCTATAGCACGAGGACTCCCAACACTTGAACGTGCAGTAAAAATCTGAAGATGGCTGCCAGAGGAGGGGCTTAGGTAGAAGGCAGTCATTGGCTGGGGGCAGTATGACCCAAAGACCAATGATTGGTTTTTAGGAAGAAAGACAGTTAAGAAGTGAAGCTGAAACTGATTTTTGTCTTTACTGAGGATTCCCTGCCTGACGACTGGGAATGTTCATGCGCATTTGAATCCATGCCAGACCCCATGCTGGAGAAAGGTTTGAACGCTTGCGCACCGGGTTTCTCACTTGTTAGAAACGTACTGGTCGCGTTCACAGCATTCCCAGCAGTGCGGATCACACAGCCTTCTGCTTTTCATATCAGGGGCCCAACTCCTGCCCCTCAGGCACTCCTCTGTTGACCACTGAACACAGGGGAATGAGCATCCTAAACCAAAGGGAAAGGGACAGCCTCTTCACACGGCTCCCTCCGTAATGTTAAGTATGCTCCACAGAGCCTCAGCTCCCACGCCAGGCTTCCATAGAGCGCCTCTCTCTGCAGATCTCAACATCTCAGTGTGCTTCTCAGACAAAATTCCCTGCTGCTTGCACCGGCCTTCCTGCTGCTTCTCCTGTCGCTCTCTTTGCTGCTGGGCTGGTCTCCTTTTATACACCTGCAGCCCCTTAACAGGCTGCAGGTGTGGATGTCCAATTAGCCCTGCCTGACCACAATCAACGGGACATGCCTGACCCTCACAGTTCTTAGCAGGCATCTTCCTGGTCCCAGTACCAGAGTAGTAAAAGAGTGTAGTCTTCATTGCTCTTAGTTGCCTCTTCTTTGTCCCAGTGTTGTCAAGTGTCATATGTGGAGAAATAAGGGGAACTGGCTTATAACAGCCCATGAAGGTTGAGTTGGTTGTCAATAGGAAAAGGGGGATACCATGACTCGCCCAAGGGCACTCCACTCCTGGTCCCCAAGGACCCTCCACCCAGGTGATCCTCCCTCGCTTCTCTGCTGCCAGGGTCGGGATGTAAGAGCGATGGTGTTTCCCTGGCCGCCTGCAGAGGATCTACAGGGGTTGAGTGAGAGAATACCCTCAGGTTTCTCACATATCCTTCCACAATGCTGGAGTGCTTCACAGGGAAACCAAGAGAGGAAGTCCATGTTACCTTGGTCTCTGCCTTTCCAGTGTTCAACTGTGAAGCAATACAACTGAAGGTCCAAGAACCACTGCATTACCTTAGGGTTGGACTCCTTCCTCTGACTAATCCAAACTAGAGGAGAGTGGTCTGTCACTAGGCGAAACCTGCGGCCTAAGAGGTAATACTTAAGGTGAACTATGGCCCATTTGATTGCCAGTGCCTCAAGCTCAATGACTGAATATTTTTCTCTCTGGGGAAGAGATTTCTGCTGATGTATAGTATTGGATGTTCGTACCATCATAGTTTTTTTGACAGAACAGCCAGTAATCCCGTTAAGGAAGCATCAGTCTGAAGGATGAATTCTTTGGAGAAGTCAGCCACGCCAAAAACGGGGCTATGGCATTGGGCCTGTTTCAAGGTTGTATAACAGATTTCATCGACCTCTTTCACCTGATTTTTTGGGGCTCAGCATTTTTCAACTTGTCTGTCCGCCTGGATGTTTTGCTAGAAAATATTTGAATAAATCTGTGGTAGTACCCGATTAGTCCCAAAAAGGACTTTGGATCTTGCTTTGTTTTTGGAGGGGGTGTATCCAGGACGGCCCTCACCTTCTCCTGTTGTAGCTGGACAGTGCCATTACCCACAAAACCCCACAATTATTTTACTGCTGATTGGACCAGCTTGCACTTTCTTGGATTAGCAGTTAATCCCAATATTCTCATGATGGTATAGAGGTGGTATAAATGATCTATCTATGTCTTGCTGTGTATTACAATGTCATCTATAGAGGCTCTGCAAAATTATGAATATGGTTGTAAAATTGTATCCATGAGTCTCTGAAATGTTGCAGGAGAAACATGCAGCCTAAAAGGTAGGTCTTTGAATTGAAACAACCCCATTGGAGCGGTGATGGCAGTTTTTGCTTTATCAAGCCCATACAAAGGAACTTGCCAATATCCCTTTGTGAGATTGAGTGTTGAAAGCATTATCTAGCCAATTTATCAGATCGTTGATACAGGGCATTGGGTAAGCGTCAAAGGCAAAAATGGCATTTAATTTACAAAAATCTATACAAAATCTCCAACTTCCATCGGGTTTGGCCACCAACACAATAGGGGAGGACCAGGGGCTATTAGAATGTTCAATGATGTTAGCCTCTATCATGGGTTTGACTTCCTGAATGATGGTTTCTTCTCTAGCCTCCGGTAACCGATACAGTTTTATGTGTACCACTTTACCTACGGGGGTGAGGATATGATAAAGACCCTTCACTCCCCCAGGTTCTTCGCGAAACGCATTAGTATGCTGCCTTATAAGCTCATATAAATCTTGTTTCTAGTTGGTTTTGAGATCAGAGGAAATGAGGGCCTTACTTTCAGTGTCATCTGGCAAGGGACAAGATAATATTATAGTCAGAGACTCTGTGGGATTTTCTGTCCACTCCTTTAATAAATTGATATGATAGATTTGTGTTTTAAGGCAGTGGTCAGGTTGTGAGATCTTATAATTACATGGACCTGTTTGCTCTATTAATTTGTATGGCCCATGCCACTTCAACACAAGTTTATTTTCCCAAGTAGGCAACAGGACAAGTACCTTTTGACCTATAGAAAAAGGGAAACCTTTTTATCGCAAGAGGTCTTCTATTGCTCTTGTGCCTTAACCATGTGAGCCTGCACGAAAGACCTTATAACCGTCATGTGTTCTTTCAACTTATTTGCAGTCTGGGATGGAGGAATTGATGCTTCCTCTCTCTCCTCCCAAGTTTCCCTCAGCATATCCAGGACATCCCGTGGTTCTTGTCCATAAAAGAGTACAAACAGGGAAAATCGTGTTGATGACTTGGGAGTAGTTTTTGGAATGGCAAGCAAGGTCCAGGGTATCATTTGGACCCAGTTTGTACTATCTTGTTGAACTAACCTTTGAAGTATGGTTTTAAGAGTCTTGTTAAATCTTTCCCAGAGGCGATCTGTCTGGGGATGATACACCGATGTTCCAAGGGAGGCATTGTGCAATAGTTCTTTAACTGCCCCCATAAGCTTGTTCATGAAAGTCGAACCCTGATCCGTCAATATCTCTTTCGGAAACTCCACTCGGGAGAAACAATGGAGCAGGTGCTTCAGGATCTGCTGTGTCGTGTTGGCTCTCAGGGGAAAGGCCTCTGGATACTGTGTGGCGTAATCTAAAATAACTAAAATGTATTTATTCCCCAGTTTAGAAGTCTCTAGTGGTCCCACAATATTTTTATTTATTTATTATTTTATTTGATTTAGCTGTAAAAACAGCCTTTCAAAAAAGACATGATAAAATGACAAACAACATAACAAAAAACAGTCCAATCATTACATATATACATTGTACATTCTTAAAATAAAAATCAGAAAAAGTTACATTTTTCACCCTAAATTTCACATTAAAAATTATTAAATGCTAATATATCAATCATTTTTAAACCAATTAATTTTGCACACCTCTTATGGCTATCACATTTAGCACTAAATTCAAGAAGTTTGTTCATTCACATTTAGCCATGACCTTTACAGTCTCTTAGTTTAGTTTGCTCAATTCCTTATCTACCCAGAAATATAATTTAGAACGTACTTTTCAGATATTACATATTTTCCAGAATACATTTGTCGTTACATTCTTTCAGATTTAGTGTCTCAACAAACATAAGTATAGCTAAATTCATTTTAGCCAGTTGACTATGGTACAATTTGTCCCATAAAACCTCCTAGTCAGTAACAACCTGTTTCCCGAACAAGTGTTTGAAAAATTTGCATCTCTTTTCAATCAATGCAGGACAGACAGCAATTAAATGTTTTAAAGTTTCAGACTGTAGCGGCTCCTTACAAAATCTACAATCCCCATTAGTCGTCATCCTACGCATAAAACGCACTTCATTTGAAAGACAAATATTCAATCTTATTCTCAGATAGTTAAATCTGCTTTTTGGATCAGGAAATTGAACAAGGTATTGCTCTACTTTATGTACTTCCTTGATAGCGAAAGATTGGCATTTAAAAATCTTTAGTTTTGCACATGCATCCCTAGTCTTGATCCAATCAAACATCCATAGTTTCTTTTTAGCTCTTACAGGGTTACCTGTTAAGAGCTCGTCATCAATACCAGTCTCTGTCATTATTGATTGAATTCACTTTCGCCACTTAATAATGTTATTGTTGTCTGTATTCAACATGAATTTTCCCATCATAAACATCACACCATTATCTTCAGAAACCATCAAATACTTGCGATATAAACTCAGCACTTTCCAAAGATAAATTGCATTCAGGGATACCAAACCCAGTTCATGTCTTAATTTTTTTTTTTTTTTATTAAAAGTTGTTTTAATCAAGTAAAACTTGATTTTTCAACATACAATCTACATAACATTTTTTTTTTAGAATAAAAAAAATGAAAATATGATCACGAATCATATACATATACAAAATGCATAATCAATTGCAAATTAGGATATATACATGTACTTATTCATGCTTTAAGAAATAAAAAAGGAAAAATAAAAAAACCAACAAGATGCAAATGGCAAAGTGTAACCTGAATCTAAACCTTATCTAGTGAACTCCTTAGATGCGACTTAATGTACTGACTTTGCCTTTTAGTCCCAAGCTATACAGAAAATTCAGTATGGCATATCTGACAATTTTCAGTTGACTATGATATAACAGATTCCAACAGCGTATTTGAGACATAGTCATAAACCCACAAAACAGATGTTCAAAACAAACAATTCTTTTCGTTTGCAAGCTTTGGCATTCAACACATAAATGCTGCTTTGTTTCAATGGCAAGTTGACAAAACCGACACTGAACATCATTTTTTGAGATAATTCTGCAAGAGCACAGGATTTCCTTTGTGGGCCATATATTGAGTCGAAACCTTAGATAATCATCCCGCTGTCGGGAATGTGGGAACATAACCAAATAGCTTTCTGTTTCCCCATAGGCAAATGGGTTAATCTTAAACTTTTTATATAGGAGACATGCCGACCTTGTTTTTATCCAGTTATCCTGCCATATCCGTTTTTTCACCTTATCAGGATTTCCTAGCAATAATGCCAAGGAAAAAACGATATTAGTAATGATTTTTTCAGCGTTACTTCTCCAGGATACCGCAAAAGCATTGTCAGATCTTAAAAGGTATATTGCAATCATTCCTAACAACCGAGGTTGATTGATACTTGGTATACATTTTCGATACAACGAGCATAATCTCCATTTATAGATGGCATAAAGGGACAGAAGTCCTAGCTTGTGTCGCAGGATGCAAATGGGTTCCGACAATGGGAGGTTTAGAGCACGCTTCCAATAGCAGCCTTCTAATATGGCCCAATATTGATATGACTTTCCCAAGATGGCCTCTGAACCGTAAAGAATTACAGGGGTAAATTTCCGTCTATAATAGACCAACAATGGTGTTATGGAGAATTTACAATATTTACTCCTAATTAACCTACTTTGTGAAATGGCGGTCGTTAAACGCTGCTTTAGATGTTGATGGTTAGCGTGCTTGTCTGATGAATTACTTATATAGACCCCCAAGTAGATATAAGAGGAAACTGATAAGAGGTTAACATTTTGTAAGGGCAATCTATATGTAACATTCCGTTGCTTACTTTTAGCAAATTGCATTACCTTTGTTTTACTTAGATTAAAGGTGATACAATTCTTTTTGGTATATGTATCCAAAGCACACAGGAGTGTACGTAACCCTTTGGGCGTTTTTGAAAATAGCACCATATCATCAGCGTAAAGCAGTTTTTACTTTGACCCCATTAATTTTAGGTCGATCTGCTACAATTTTACTGAGATCTACACCAATACCTGAAATGAAGGTAAATAAGGCCGAGGCTAGCAGGCAACCTTGTTTCAACCCACATGCAGTCTTAATAGGATCGGACAGAAGACCATCGCTGGAAAGTTTGATTTGTATTGAAGTTTCTGTGTGTAAATCAATAAGCCACTTGACAATTGACCATGGACATTTTTTATCCATCTATTTTTTTAAAAAGGAGTTCCCGAGGTACAGCGTCAAAGGCCATTTTAAAATCTATAAAGGCGGTATAGAGTGGCTGTTGTTGTTGGAGTGCCTTCTGAATAATACTCGTAAGAGTAATGGTATTTACAGTCGTCCCATTTTCAGGCAAAAACCCTGTTTGAAACATGTCTCTAAACTTGTTTGCGTCCAGCCATATATTAAATCTATTCAACACTAATCGTGCAAAAATTTTGCCCGGGCAATCCAGGAGCGCTATGGGGCGGTAGGCGGCTGGATCGTCACGGTTTCCTTTCTTGAATATGGGTAGGATGATGGACTTCTTCCATGAGTCAGGAATAACACCTGTCAAAAGTATTTTACTAAATATCTGATGGAGAATCCTTGCCCATTCTTTTGGATGATCTTTAAGTATACCATTATGAAGACCATCCGGGCCCACCGCCCTCGAGCGACTCAAATTTTTAATACATATCTGTATATCGTCAATGGAAATGGCAAAGTGATGGGACCAGCCTAGAGAATGTGTATTCGGGATCAAGTTTGGAAAAGGAGATGAGTAGAGCTTACCACAATAGGCTTTCCAGGTTGCATTTGGAATGGCATTTACTTGAACAGCGTCCTGTGTTTTAAACGTGTCCTCATTCAGGCAAGCCCATATGCCACTAGTGGACTTCTTAAGGATTTGAGACAGCATTACCTCCCCGTCTCGTTGATAGCACAGGGCTCGCTGACCCTTTAACCATGTTCTATAGGAGGCTTTTAGTTGTTTTTTGACTAAGGATCGATTGGTTATTGGTACAAATTTTAGGTTACGTAGATCTCTTCGTAATTCAGCTTTTCTACACTGTACTATAGGATCAAAGGGATGACAATGTTTGTGCCGAACACTCAAGTCCGGCATTCTTACCTGCTTAAACAATTGCATCACCGTTTCATAACAGTTGTTTCACCCAGATGACACAAGAAGCGCCTCATGAAGCTGATCTAATCGATTTACAGTCCATCTCACTCGGGTGCCACTGTTGTTTGCGAGATTCGAATGTGCATAGGTCTCAATCATGAATGGGGTTACAGGTGGTGTTCTTAAATAACGCATAACAAGCTTTTTATGATCACTACGATTAGTTGCAACCACTTGCATGGATTGTACACAGTTTAAAAAATTCTTATGGACAAAATCATAATCGAGGATTGCACGCTGTGGCCCCCTACTCCATGTAAACTCAGCAGGAATATCCCCCACAATTGCACCATTCAGCATCACAAAACCTCTCTCTTCCATCATATTTGCCCACATTAGGTTCATCAGCAGTGTGTCCCTGTGGACTTTATGATATCAAATGGAGGTTTAAATTACCTACTATGATAGTTTGACAAATATTACTTTCAAAGGTCAAGCGATCGAGAATCGAATGTAATGACTGAAAAAAGGATTCCGAAGTCATATTACCTCTACTCCAATAAATGTTGACAATTACTAAGAGCTCATTGTTTCTCTGCAGTCTAACAATCTGAAAATACATAGGGGGAGAGACTAATTTTTCACTTACAAAGCCAGCAGATTTGTTGATTGCTAGCAAAAGGCCACCACTAGGTCGGCCCCTACAATTTTGAATAGCCGGTGTTATTATAATGTTATGGGACTCCCAGATGGGGCAATCAACAAGCCAGGTTTCCTGTAGGGCTATCAGTTCATAGGAAGCCAAATCTTTACTTGCAAGGTCAAATAAGTGCTTATGCCCTCTCGTGTTCCACGAAAGTAGGCTGCCTATATTATCGCTGACATTATGTTATGATCTTGTAATGAATTCATGTGATGTCAACATTTTTGGAGCAAAGTTTACAATCTGATTTGATTCTCTATTTTTAATGGGCTGGTATGTCCTGATTTGAGCTTTGTCCATCACTTTACTTGTTGTAAGTGGATCTTGAAACAGAACGAAGCCCATTTCATAAAGGGCTGTTTTAGATTGCCACAAAATATTCATCACAATTGTTGATTGAAGATGAATTCTTGCTTCATATGGATCATTTATGTTAGTAAATTCGACCAATGTTACATCTGATGAGGATATGTCAGACAAGGACAGGATTTCACTGCATGTGTTCAAGATGCTAGCCCGATTTAATACGTATTGAGGATAAGGGTCTTCATGACATCTGATCACTAGGCAGTGAGACCTGAACTTGGCTTGTTGTTTATTACCATCTATAAATTTAGTATTAGGGGCTTGAGCATTTGTCGAGAATTTTAATCTTGTTGCAACATCATTTTCTAACTCTACTCGATCGACCAACTGGGCTGGTCCCTTCAATAACTGGCTCACATCAGGCTATCGCAGCATTTGACTATCACCAGCCCCTTGAGAACATTGGCTGGTCTCGTCAATATATGCCGCAATCGAAGATTTTATAATATCTCTGATATCCTGAGTCTGGACAGTATGTTCTGGCCGGAGCAACGGACCATGTATTTGTGTGATGCCATATTGTTGGGGCAATGGAGCACCCGAGATATTTACTGATTATCGGGGCATGGCTGAAAGCTGAGGTTGACCATGGGACTCAGCTTGCAAGGAGGGCATCGGGCTTGATTACGAATTAGCCTCAGCTTGTAAGTGGATTTCACCAAACGTTACCGTTTTTACATTTCCCATTACTGTAGTCTCTTTGCCCACATCAACACCCTGCATCATCATAGAGCCTGCACTGTTCAGTGGACAGGCGGGTACCCCGGGTATGAGCGACATATATGACTTGATAGACGTTTTAATTTCCTCTCTAAGTTCCGCTAGGGCCAACTGACTCAAAGGCCCATCACTCGCCTCCGTGGGCAACCTGGTCTGTGCATCTTCATGGCCCTTATTGTATGGTCTTATACCATTGTTCATAGAATCACCAGAATTAGGATTATTTGATGTTTTTTTGGGGATTAGGACACCGTTCAGATTCTGGGGCACCCTTGCCAACTGAAAGAGTAACCAGTTCATCCAGGGGCCCATACGGCATGAAGATTTGAGTGGCTTGCTTGGGACATGGTTTTGCCAGATTGCCTTTTGCAGCTTTAACAATTTGTTCACGTCTAGATAGGGTTTTGGTAAACTTGCGCTCTGAGACCTGTGATCTGGTACCTCGTCCCTTTGTAAATAATATCCTGGGTGCAGGAGGCAAAGGGTCTGTAACTACCGCTATTGTCTTGACTGCACTGGCCTTAGCAGGTTTAGATGAAAAAAATGTATAGCTTGACGATGCTGCAGTGATTACTGACCCCTTCTCCTTAGTCTGAACATCGGTCTCATGGATAGCTTTATCATCAATTCTTTTGGTAACATTAAATTGTTCGGTACCTTTAGTGTTAGATCTGGATGGGGCAGATTCATCAATCATTATCGTTGTCTGCTGATTACAACCATTCAGATCTACATCGCACATTCTTTCATTGCCTCCTATTTCAGTCAGGGCACAGACTTGTATACATTCATCATTCATGAGGTTTCGGGAATCTGGCCGATGAGTTTGAACAGCCTCAACATTGGACTGAGTGCTCACTAGCTCAGTGGGCGGAAGTTGTGTTAACACTGCTAAGCCACTGCAACATTGTTCTAATAAGATGGTTTGATGATTGAGATTACCATCGAGAACTTTGTAAAGCTTTGCTAAGGCTAGTAATGCAGTATTCATGGCACCAAGAGTATTGTTAAGCGCCGGGGCTTCCGGAAATGAAAACCGCTTGGAGCAGTTCTTATTAATAAAAAAGTCAGACTCTCTCAAACCTTGTCCTTCGAGGCGTTGGAGCAATTAAAGAGGGTGATTCCTCAATACAGTTGGAGCTAGGCACCTGATCAATGTCTGGAGGGGTTTGATGACATTTTTGAATGGGAGTCCCTCCTCCCCCGAAATTAGCTGCCTGATTTTCGTTCCCTGTAGTATTATCTTGGTGTAATTGGATTAAATCCCCAGTGTTTGAACATATATACATGACATCAGCGGAGGGGGAGATGGACCCTCCCGATGTATTCAGAAACTCCATAGCTTCCTCGTCAATTTCCCCTGTCAGAGTAAGCGCCTCATGGGCAGCAGGCAAAAGCCGTTGGGCTGCCACTGAGCAACAAATAGGCTCCAACGTGGGCTGTGTGCCCATGTTAGTCTGGGGCATGAACTCTCCACCAGGCTGGAGACCATCAAGATTACAAGCTGTCACCAAAGTCATGTCTGTGACTTCGCCTGAAGGGTTAGTAATCACATGCACATCAGCAGCTATCAGATTATCTCTACTAGTAATTTCATTCATCTCAACTGACATGTGATTCCGCAAGTGTTCCGGAAACAAGCAAAGGGGCAGCACTCTCGATAACCTCTGCCAACACATTCTTTGTCATCTCTTGCCCAGACTCAGAGCGCAGTAGTTGGATAGGGGCCGTTGTTAACAGAGGCTCAGTTGACAGACACGTATTACCATTAGACCCACTCTCTTCACTAGGCAATGTTTCTTGGGTATAGAACAGGCGAATATCAGACGAAAGTGACATTGAGCACTGAAGATTTTGCTTTTTGCGGCTTAATCTATTACCAATTTTGATCGCCGCCATCTCAAATTAAATAATTGGCTGGGATTAATTACAGGCATACCTGAGGTTAATTTAAATTTTTTACTAACCGTTGTTGTCATTTTAAATCAACAGCCAACAAATTTGGCAATTCAGAGGGGCAGCCGCAGCCCGCTCACACGCGAGACAGCAAGACAGCCCACTCAGCAACCACTCTTGCAAAACACGCGCGCGAAAACGCGCAGCGTTGATGGTTATGACGAGGTTGATGGGAAAAGGGGCAGGCAGGAAGCTGGCAAATGGCCTGAAGAACGTTAATGTAATGGACTGGTTAGACAAGTGACAAAGTTCAGCAGAATCAACAGAGTCCAATCCAAAAAATCGATTCACAGTGGTTTTGCTCTTGACACATGAGCAGCGTGGGAGACAGCAAGACAGCCCACTCAGCAACCACTCTTGCAAAACACGCGCCAGTCTTAATAGGCATACTGAAACTGACATTGGAAAGCCACATACAGATTTCCAAAATTCGCCTTCCATTTTGACCCATATAGACTTAGATTTCTCTTGTTTCAGAAGCATAGGTTAGTATAGGGACAATCTTCCGTTTATAAAATATCACTGCTGGCATCAGAGAAAACTTGCCAAATTTTGCCTGTAATATTTTTGTTTGATATATCCCAGTTGTTACTTTTTCTTTCAAAACTCTAAAAAATGGTTTATCAGCTGTATCATTACTAAATTGGAGGCCTAGATATTTATACTCTGCCACTATTTCAATTTCTACACCTTGTATCGCCCAACGGTAGTTAAACTGAGGACCTTTTCTCTTCAGACCCAATATCATAATTTTGCATTTCGCTTGATTTATTGTCAAAAAGTTTGCATCTGCATACTTACTCAGGGCAGCAAACAGGTTGTGCAAAACCCCAGGAGTCTTGGCCAATAACACCAGGTCGTCCGCATAGAACAACCACGGCACAGGACGACCCCCAATTCAAGGGGCATCTGCTCTACAATTAAAAAAGTCATGATGCACCGCGGCCATGAAAACATTGAAGAGAGTGCTGGCCAGGATGCACCCCTGCTTGAGGCCTCTGAATGTCGGAATTGGATCTGATAGTGTTCCATCCGAGGCTAGTCTGATTTGCACAGTTGTTTCCGAGTACAATTCATTTATCCAAAATACTAGATATTCTGGACAATTTGCCTCCCGCAGTTTCTTTATCAACAATTTCCTGCACACAGAATCAAACGCCGCTTGGAAATCAATAAAGGAAAAGTATAATGTTTGACCTTTTAGCTGTTCTTGCTTTTTGGTAACTTCCAGAATGTGCAGATTAATCGGCGTCCCCATTCCCGGCATAAACCCAGTTTGATTTGGGTCTCTCAATTTTGCAACATTCAACCAGTCATTCAGATCTCTTAACAACAATCTAGCAAAAATGTTGCTTGGTATGTCTAGTAAATATATTGGCCTATAGTTAGCAGGATTCTCATGGTCTCCTTTTTTGTAGATGGGTATAGTTATCGTTTTCCTCCAAGAGCTAGGTATACGACGAGTTCTCACTATTTTCAGAAAAATACATAGAAAATGTTTTGCCCAAGCCATAGGATGTTGTTTTATCATATAATTAGATAAGCCATCAGTCCCTGGTGCACGAGAAGTTGACAGTTTAGAAATATGAAACAGTATGTCATCCAGATCGAAGGACAAGTCCTTAGCTTGTCTATTATCAGTTGAAGTAGTGTCCTCTTCTAAATTAATATCAGCATACAGGGACTTGTAGAAAGAGGCCCATACTTATTGAGATATGGGATTCAGCTGGTGAATTGTTTGATCTTTGGACTGTCTATAATTCAACAGGAACCAAATCTTAGCTGAGTTCTTAGACTTCAGTTTGTCTAACATATTTTCTGCATCCTGCTGGTACAATATAGCATGTTTCGATTTCAACCAGTTCTTATATTTACACTTTAGCGATCTGAGTTTGGGTCCCCTATCACAATAGTTCAAATACATCACCTGTCATTTGTCTTTTCTATATTGTGCTTTCCGCACTGAGACTTCCTGATCATATGAGTGCAAGGTCTTATTACCATTTGTTTTTGTGTTGTTTCTTTTAACAGCAAACATTTGCATTTCTTCCACATATGAACGCGCAACAGTTAGACACCCACTCAGTCTCTTCGTCTCACTTGTAACCAAATTATAGTTTAGTATGTGCAGAGATTTTGGACACCATTTGAATCTGTTTAACGCGTTATTCAAGGATAAGTTTGTTGCCAACGATTTTTCATACTGTTTCTTGTGTACAGACCACGACCAGTTCATGGTTTGTATATCATGATCACTTATTAGCTGGGGGAGAATAAAGAATTCTGTTATACAATTAAACAATTGCCCATCTACGAATGTATAATCGATCATGGCAGATTGTGCACCACGATGTCAGGTGTCATGTTGTGAAATGTCCCCTCTTTTGGCACCGTTAAGTTTGAATAGATGACGCTCTTCCATTATTGAATTCCATCTCAGAGCAGCTGTAGATACACATTTGCCTCTTTGAGCATGACAAGTTATATTCAGATCCCCCGTAATGATTATGTGATCACAGGTTAGATCTAGAAAGTCATACTCGAAAGGACCTCTAAGGAGGTAAAAAATTCCTGATCTGTAATAGCTGCGTGGTTCCAGTATATATTTATTAATCCTATGGTCTTGGAATCAATTTTTATCCTCACCATTTGAAGGAAACTATTTGGGGAAAACCACAGCTCTAATTGAATATTTGGAGATATTTTTATGGCTACCATAAGTCCAGCTCTAGGTCTACCCTTAACAGGCATGATCGCTGGAACTAGAGCTATAATGTGATTGTCCCAGACCGGGGCAGATGCTAACCTTTTCTCTTGAAAAGCCAAGATATCAAATTTTCCCAACAGACAATCCTTACTTTTTGTCAGATGTATAAATCCTCTCGTGTTCCAAGAGGATAGAGAAAGAGTGATTGACTTCTGGGATAGTTAATTTCTGCATGGTCTCTCTTCTCTTTCATTGTAACATCTTTCACTTTCAATTGATGAACCTGATTGTCTGTTATAGACTGATATTGTGCATTTGTGAAAGCTTTGGACTGATATTGATTCCTCATTATAGACATTTGTGGGGGATCTGCCATGGAATTATTTAACAGTTGAAACCCCAATTCGTATAAATCCATTCTTGCTTGCCATAATGCATTTTTGACAAAGCCCGATTTCAACCACAACTTTACGACAGATAAATCAGTTTGATACAAGAACTCTATCTGGTCAATGTCAGCCGAACATATTCCTTCCAGAGCTGGTACATCCGCAAAGATGTTCATGACTGACTGTTGAGATCAAATGTGTGGAACGGATGCGAGCAGCACTGCAAAATTAGATGGTGTGTTAACACAGGTTTCAGAGGGGTTCGCTGCGCCCCTCTTAAGGCAAGATTCGTTTTTAGATCTCTTTGATGTAACATTTTATTTGGATAGGCCATTGGAACTGCTTGGATCGAAATATCCTTTTCCAAAGAGTCCACTATATTAGATTTGTTTACCATAGAGACAATTCTTTGAACCGATTTCTCAATTTCTTCTTTCCATTCTTTCATTATTAAAGTGTCCACACGCGGCAATTTTGCAGGCTCTCCTGGCAAAAGTTCATCAGAGGATTTCAAATCTGTAGGATTCACTATATTTACAGACGCGGGCTCCATAGAAACCGTGTCATTCCCTAACGGAGCTGAAGCCAAAGCCACCTGATTGGAGGCGATTGCATTGTTCTGATTACTTAATGAAACCAGGCTATCTAGATTAGCTTTAAACAAACACATCACGATATTTATTGGCAATAGCTTTCCGCGCCATTGTAGCTGCCGAAATAGGTTTTGATAGCGTCTGTATGAACTGTCTAGTTCCAGAAATATTAGAGTTAGGAATAGAGTTAACATTTTTTGGTTTTTTTGTAGCCTTAGGTATCGGAATTTGTCCTTTTTTTTAGCTTGCTTCTCAAATATGAGGTAAGTGGTGCCTTTGTTATCTGGGACAGAATCCTCTACAATTTCAACATCCTTGCTTTGTTGGCCATTCCCACTAGAAGATGGAGCCAGGGTTTCTATGTTCTTCAGTTTTGCCTTTCTTTTTTTGGAGCATTGCAGTCCAGTAACACAATTATCCGTCACACAAATTTCGACTTCAGGAGTGGGAGTAGTCACACCCTTTTTAATTTCTAGCACTTTCTCTCCAGCTTTATTAGCAGCATCATTATTTTGCACTGGTATTTTCTCCTTTCCTGCCTGATGCTGTAACACCAGCTGTTGATTCTGTGAGCAATCAATTAGTAGTACATCATTTTTTTCAAATTTATCAGCATGTATTTTCCCGTTTCTCTTCACAGATTTTTTTCACATTTGAATCACTATTATATTGATTATTACAGCAGTCGCATGAAAGCTTGGTATTCTTTTGATTCTGTACTACTTTAGTTAATAACACATGTTGCTCATTCATTTTCGAACATAAAGAATCATACATTCGTGTCAGTGAAAATAACGCTGCATTCATCGTTTGAAGAGAGGTCTCAACACCTACGATAAACGTCCCTTGAGAGGGTGGGTTTTTTAAAGCCGGAGTGTATTGATTGCGCCGTGAAGTGGGCTGCGTGTAGGAGCAAGACAATACAGATGACTCAATAGGCGAGGGGGAGAACATCATTGGTGATTTAGAAAGATCATGAATGCTCGCTCCAGTTTCACACTCTTAGTTAACTTCCTTGATGTGGTTATGAAAACTCACAGCACAATCATCATTATTATTAGTACAATTTTCCCTGCTTGGTGTTGCCTTTTTCAAAACTATATCAGGGAAATCAGTTTCAGCCATAATTTCAACCTGATCATCAGATACAAAGTCCTTTGTTGGATTTGGGGGTTTTGCCGTATGTACGACTTCATTCACTCGCCCTCTTATTCCTAGTTGTTCTATAATGATAGCCAGCGCACCAGCTGCTATTAGAGAATCAGGCGGGGTATTTATCAAATCAATCACCCCCCCCCCCGATTTCTTCCTGTTTATCTGCATGTTCAATACATGTCCCCTTGGTTGAGTAAGAAAATTGAGACCCCCCCCCATTTTAGCAACCAGTTCCCAAAATTTGCGTATGTCAGCTAAGGGTGCACAGGACCGTATGTTTGTAGCAGACTTACACGAACGCACTAAATGAATGGTGCGCGAGGAGGATTTTGGGGTTTGGAAAGACGCTGCCACACAAGCTTTTATTTTGTCTTGGGGCGGCATTCCTGTTTTCAGCGTTAGCACCATTATGGCAGGACTGCAGAGTATATTTTGTTTTTTCCCTTTTTTTTCAAGTAGCAGATCACTAAATTACCGGCAGTCACGCCTTACTCATCTCTCGCTTTGTCAATAAGCTTTTCCAACAAAACCCAGAAAGGACAATAGCAGTGACAACAAAGTTCAATATAAATGACACAAAAATTGAATGGACTCACCATACAATATTCCACTAATAGACTTATTCAGTTTCCCCCCCTGAACTACGGTGCAGGTTACAAGCATAAGTACACAAACAGTGAAGCAGCAAACAGCTAACAGTACTTTCATGTACTTCCGTGTGCGCGCGCTAGTGTGCTGCACACGCTATTTTTGAGGTTAAGTGGGCGGGATCAAGGGTGGGAGAAGGAGTCACTAGGCCAATCAGAAAGAAGCGGCAAACAAGTAAGAGAGGGAGGAGTTTATTTCAGCCACAAGTAGATAGAAATGGCAGTATACGTTTACGTTCCAGTACAGTCACTTTCACTATTTACTTCTCTGAAACTAGTCAGGCAGCTTCCGTGTGTCTTTTAAAGACGTCCGCTCAGCGTTGATCCTGCAATTCAGCAGAGCACGGACGAGCAAGTACATGAAAGGTGAACGCGAAGATCCGTAATGCAGTCAATTTCACCCAACGTTCTCACACAGCTAACAGTACTTTCATGTACTTCCGTGTGCGCCATAATATCCATACCAACCCTCGGAAATGGAACCTCAATTATTGTTAACAGATTTAAGGGGACTGGTGGCGGTATGTGTATGCTAGTTTTCTGGCAGACTGCGCATGCTTGAATGAAGGTTTTCATGCTGGCGTAAATTCCGGCCCAATAGAATTTATTTGCTTTTTTTTTTAAATGTATTTTCTTTTTCATTTGTAAAGCGCACATAGCCCAAAGGCAACTAGGCGCTGTTTACTGCTTAAGGATATGGTTACAGGTTTGCAAATCTTGAATGACAGACATTTCGTTACATATTACACATTGAACAGTATATTTACATCGATTTCAGGGCAAAACTTTTTTACATATTTATATATTACATTTCGTCATCATATCAAACTAAATTAACGAGCTAAGAGACTATTGCAGGAGGTCAGATCTGAATAGAACATTTTGTAGGTTTTTTCTGAATGACCAAAAGGAAGTGTCATTTCTCAGTTGGTGAGGGAGGGCGTTCCACAGTTTGGGAGCTATTACTGGGAGCTTTCGGTCTTCTATATCTGGGGGTGATGAGCAGGTTAGTGTAGGCAGGGCAGGTTGGTCTATTAGAGTTGACTTTGCAGATGTGGTTGCTAAGGTATTTTGGAGCCTTGTTTTTGGAGCCTTGTTTGCAATGCAATTGTGCGTTGTCAGGATTTAAAATTTGATCCCGTCGTGGACAGGAAGCCAGTTGATCTTCCTCCAACTGAAAGAGTAACCAGTTCATCCAGGGGCCCATACGGCATGAAGATTTGAGTGGCTTGCTTGGGACATGGTTTTGCCAGATTGCCTTTTGCAGCTTTAACAATTTGTTCACGTCTAGATAGGGTTTTGGTAAACTTGCGCTCTGAGACCTGTGATCTGGTACCTCGTCCCTTTGTAAATAATATCCTGGGTGCAGGAGGCAAAGGGTCTGTAACTACCGCTATTGTCTTGACTGCACTGGCCTTAGCAGGTTTAGATGAAAAAAATGTATAGCTTGACGATGCTGCAGTGATTACTGACCCCTTCTCCTTAGTCTGAACATCGGTCTCATGGATAGCTTTATCATCAATTCTTTTGGTAACATTAAATTGTTCGGTACCTTTAGTGTTAGATCTGGATGGGGCAGATTCATCAATCATTATCGTTGTCTGCTGATTACAACCATTCAGATCTACATCGCACATTCTTTCATTGCCTCCTATTTCAGTCAGGGCACAGACTTGTATACATTCATCATTCATGAGGTTTCGGGAATCTGGCCGATGAGTTTGAACAGCCTCAACATTGGACTGAGTGCTCACTAGCTCAGTGGGCGGAAGTTGTGTTAACACTGCTAAGCCACTGCAACATTGTTCTAATAAGATGGTTTGATGATTGAGATTACCATCGAGAACTTTGTAAAGCTTTGCTAAGGCTAGTAATGCAGTATTCATGGCACCAAGAGTATTGTTAAGCGCCGGGGCTTCCGGAAATGAAAACCGCTTGGAGCAGTTCTTATTAATAAAAAAGTCAGACTCTCTCAAACCTTGTCCTTCGAGGCGTTGGAGCAATTAAAGAGGGTGATTCCTCAATACAGTTGGAGCTAGGCACCTGATCAATGTCTGGAGGGGTTTGATGACATTTTTGAATGGGAGTCCCTCCTCCCCCGAAATTAGCTGCCTGATTTTCGTTCCCTGTAGTATTATCTTGGTGTAATTGGATTAAATCCCCAGTGTTTGAACATATATACATGACATCAGCGGAGGGGGAGATGGACCCTCCCGATGTATTCAGAAACTCCATAGCTTCCTCGTCAATTTCCCCTGTCAGAGTAAGCGCCTCATGGGCAGCAGGCAAAAGCCGTTGGGCTGCCACTGAGCAACAAATAGGCTCCAACGTGGGCTGTGTGCCCATGTTAGTCTGGGGCATGAACTCTCCACCAGGCTGGAGACCATCAAGATTACAAGCTGTCACCAAAGTCATGTCTGTGACTTCGCCTGAAGGGTTAGTAATCACATGCACATCAGCAGCTATCAGATTATCTCTACTAGTAATTTCATTCATCTCAACTGACATGTGATTCCGCAAGTGTTCCGGAAACAAGCAAAGGGGCAGCACTCTCGATAACCTCTGCCAACACATTCTTTGTCATCTCTTGCCCAGACTCAGAGCGCAGTAGTTGGATAGGGGCCGTTGTTAACAGAGGCTCAGTTGACAGACACGTATTACCATTAGACCCACTCTCTTCACTAGGCAATGTTTCTTGGGTATAGAACAGGCGAATATCAGACGAAAGTGACATTGAGCACTGAAGATTTTGCTTTTTGCGGCTTAATCTATTACCAATTTTGATCGCCGCCATCTCAAATTAAATAATTGGCTGGGATTAATTACAGGCATACCTGAGGTTAATTTAAATTTTTTACTAACCGTTGTTGTCATTTTAAATCAACAGCCAACAAATTTGGCAATTCAGAGGGGCAGCCGCAGCCCGCTCACACGCGAGACAGCAAGACAGCCCACTCAGCAACCACTCTTGCAAAACACGCGCGCGAAAACGCGCAGCGTTGATGGTTATGACGAGGTTGATGGGAAAAGGGGCAGGCAGGAAGCTGGCAAATGGCCTGAAGAACGTTAATGTAATGGACTGGTTAGACAAGTGACAAAGTTCAGCAGAATCAACAGAGTCCAATCCAAAAAATCGATTCACAGTGGTTTTGCTCTTGACACATGAGCAGCGTGGGAGACAGCAAGACAGCCCACTCAGCAACCACTCTTGCAAAACACGCGCCAGTCTTAATAGGCATACTGAAACTGACATTGGAAAGCCACATACAGATTTCCAAAATTCGCCTTCCATTTTGACCCATATAGACTTAGATTTCTCTTGTTTCAGAAGCATAGGTTAGTATAGGGACAATCTTCCGTTTATAAAATATCACTGCTGGCATCAGAGAAAACTTGCCAAATTTTGCCTGTAATATTTTTGTTTGATATATCCCAGTTGTTACTTTTTCTTTCAAAACTCTAAAAAATGGTTTATCAGCTGTATCATTACTAAATTGGAGGCCTAGATATTTATACTCTGCCACTATTTCAATTTCTACACCTTGTATCGCCCAACGGTAGTTAAACTGAGGACCTTTTCTCTTCAGACCCAATATCATAATTTTGCATTTCGCTTGATTTATTGTCAAAAAGTTTGCATCTGCATACTTACTCAGGGCAGCAAACAGGTTGTGCAAAACCCCAGGAGTCTTGGCCAATAACACCAGGTCGTCCGCATAGAACAACCACGGCACAGGACGACCCCCAATTCAAGGGGCATCTGCTCTACAATTAAAAAAGTCATGATGCACCGCGGCCATGAAAACATTGAAGAGAGTGCTGGCCAGGATGCACCCCTGCTTGAGGCCTCTGAATGTCGGAATTGGATCTGATAGTGTTCCATCCGAGGCTAGTCTGATTTGCACAGTTGTTTCCGAGTACAATTCATTTATCCAAAATACTAGATATTCTGGACAATTTGCCTCCCGCAGTTTCTTTATCAACAATTTCCTGCACACAGAATCAAACGCCGCTTGGAAATCAATAAAGGAAAAGTATAATGTTTGACCTTTTAGCTGTTCTTGCTTTTTGGTAACTTCCAGAATGTGCAGATTAATCGGCGTCCCCATTCCCGGCATAAACCCAGTTTGATTTGGGTCTCTCAATTTTGCAACATTCAACCAGTCATTCAGATCTCTTAACAACAATCTAGCAAAAATGTTGCTTGGTATGTCTAGTAAATATATTGGCCTATAGTTAGCAGGATTCTCATGGTCTCCTTTTTTGTAGATGGGTATAGTTATCGTTTTCCTCCAAGAGCTAGGTATACGACGAGTTCTCACTATTTTCAGAAAAATACATAGAAAATGTTTTGCCCAAGCCATAGGATGTTGTTTTATCATATAATTAGATAAGCCATCAGTCCCTGGTGCACGAGAAGTTGACAGTTTAGAAATATGAAACAGTATGTCATCCAGATCGAAGGACAAGTCCTTAGCTTGTCTATTATCAGTTGAAGTAGTGTCCTCTTCTAAATTAATATCAGCATACAGGGACTTGTAGAAAGAGGCCCATACTTATTGAGATATGGGATTCAGCTGGTGAATTGTTTGATCTTTGGACTGTCTATAATTCAACAGGAACCAAATCTTAGCTGAGTTCTTAGACTTCAGTTTGTCTAACATATTTTCTGCATCCTGCTGGTACAATATAGCATGTTTCGATTTCAACCAGTTCTTATATTTACACTTTAGCGATCTGAGTTTGGGTCCCCTATCACAATAGTTCAAATACATCACCTGTCATTTGTCTTTTCTATATTGTGCTTTCCGCACTGAGACTTCCTGATCATATGAGTGCAAGGTCTTATTACCATTTGTTTTTGTGTTGTTTCTTTTAACAGCAAACATTTGCATTTCTTCCACATATGAACGCGCAACAGTTAGACACCCACTCAGTCTCTTCGTCTCACTTGTAACCAAATTATAGTTTAGTATGTGCAGAGATTTTGGACACCATTTGAATCTGTTTAACGCGTTATTCAAGGATAAGTTTGTTGCCAACGATTTTTCATACTGTTTCTTGTGTACAGACCACGACCAGTTCATGGTTTGTATATCATGATCACTTATTAGCTGGGGGAGAATAAAGAATTCTGTTATACAATTAAACAATTGCCCATCTACGAATGTATAATCGATCATGGCAGATTGTGCACCACGATGTCAGGTGTCATGTTGTGAAATGTCCCCTCTTTTGGCACCGTTAAGTTTGAATAGATGACGCTCTTCCATTATTGAATTCCATCTCAGAGCAGCTGTAGATACACATTTGCCTCTTTGAGCATGACAAGTTATATTCAGATCCCCCGTAATGATTATGTGATCACAGGTTAGATCTAGAAAGTCATACTCGAAAGGACCTCTAAGGAGGTAAAAAATTCCTGATCTGTAATAGCTGCGTGGTTCCAGTATATATTTATTAATCCTATGGTCTTGGAATCAATTTTTATCCTCACCATTTGAAGGAAACTATTTGGGGAAAACCACAGCTCTAATTGAATATTTGGAGATATTTTTATGGCTACCATAAGTCCAGCTCTAGGTCTACCCTTAACAGGCATGATCGCTGGAACTAGAGCTATAATGTGATTGTCCCAGACCGGGGCAGATGCTAACCTTTTCTCTTGAAAAGCCAAGATATCAAATTTTCCCAACAGACAATCCTTACTTTTTGTCAGATGTATAAATCCTCTCGTGTTCCAAGAGGATAGAGAAAGAGTGATTGACTTCTGGGATAGTTAATTTCTGCATGGTCTCTCTTCTCTTTCATTGTAACATCTTTCACTTTCAATTGATGAACCTGATTGTCTGTTATAGACTGATATTGTGCATTTGTGAAAGCTTTGGACTGATATTGATTCCTCATTATAGACATTTGTGGGGGATCTGCCATGGAATTATTTAACAGTTGAAACCCCAATTCGTATAAATCCATTCTTGCTTGCCATAATGCATTTTTGACAAAGCCCGATTTCAACCACAACTTTACGACAGATAAATCAGTTTGATACAAGAACTCTATCTGGTCAATGTCAGCCGAACATATTCCTTCCAGAGCTGGTACATCCGCAAAGATGTTCATGACTGACTGTTGAGATCAAATGTGTGGAACGGATGCGAGCAGCACTGCAAAATTAGATGGTGTGTTAACACAGGTTTCAGAGGGGTTCGCTGCGCCCCTCTTAAGGCAAGATTCGTTTTTAGATCTCTTTGATGTAACATTTTATTTGGATAGGCCATTGGAACTGCTTGGATCGAAATATCCTTTTCCAAAGAGTCCACTATATTAGATTTGTTTACCATAGAGACAATTCTTTGAACCGATTTCTCAATTTCTTCTTTCCATTCTTTCATTATTAAAGTGTCCACACGCGGCAATTTTGCAGGCTCTCCTGGCAAAAGTTCATCAGAGGATTTCAAATCTGTAGGATTCACTATATTTACAGACGCGGGCTCCATAGAAACCGTGTCATTCCCTAACGGAGCTGAAGCCAAAGCCACCTGATTGGAGGCGATTGCATTGTTCTGATTACTTAATGAAACCAGGCTATCTAGATTAGCTTTAAACAAACACATCACGATATTTATTGGCAATAGCTTTCCGCGCCATTGTAGCTGCCGAAATAGGTTTTGATAGCGTCTGTATGAACTGTCTAGTTCCAGAAATATTAGAGTTAGGAATAGAGTTAACATTTTTTGGTTTTTTTGTAGCCTTAGGTATCGGAATTTGTCCTTTTTTTTAGCTTGCTTCTCAAATATGAGGTAAGTGGTGCCTTTGTTATCTGGGACAGAATCCTCTACAATTTCAACATCCTTGCTTTGTTGGCCATTCCCACTAGAAGATGGAGCCAGGGTTTCTATGTTCTTCAGTTTTGCCTTTCTTTTTTTGGAGCATTGCAGTCCAGTAACACAATTATCCGTCACACAAATTTCGACTTCAGGAGTGGGAGTAGTCACACCCTTTTTAATTTCTAGCACTTTCTCTCCAGCTTTATTAGCAGCATCATTATTTTGCACTGGTATTTTCTCCTTTCCTGCCTGATGCTGTAACACCAGCTGTTGATTCTGTGAGCAATCAATTAGTAGTACATCATTTTTTTCAAATTTATCAGCATGTATTTTCCCGTTTCTCTTCACAGATTTTTTTCACATTTGAATCACTATTATATTGATTATTACAGCAGTCGCATGAAAGCTTGGTATTCTTTTGATTCTGTACTACTTTAGTTAATAACACATGTTGCTCATTCATTTTCGAACATAAAGAATCATACATTCGTGTCAGTGAAAATAACGCTGCATTCATCGTTTGAAGAGAGGTCTCAACACCTACGATAAACGTCCCTTGAGAGGGTGGGTTTTTTAAAGCCGGAGTGTATTGATTGCGCCGTGAAGTGGGCTGCGTGTAGGAGCAAGACAATACAGATGACTCAATAGGCGAGGGGGAGAACATCATTGGTGATTTAGAAAGATCATGAATGCTCGCTCCAGTTTCACACTCTTAGTTAACTTCCTTGATGTGGTTATGAAAACTCACAGCACAATCATCATTATTATTAGTACAATTTTCCCTGCTTGGTGTTGCCTTTTTCAAAACTATATCAGGGAAATCAGTTTCAGCCATAATTTCAACCTGATCATCAGATACAAAGTCCTTTGTTGGATTTGGGGGTTTTGCCGTATGTACGACTTCATTCACTCGCCCTCTTATTCCTAGTTGTTCTATAATGATAGCCAGCGCACCAGCTGCTATTAGAGAATCAGGCGGGGTATTTATCAAATCAATCACCCCCCCCCCCGATTTCTTCCTGTTTATCTGCATGTTCAATACATGTCCCCTTGGTTGAGTAAGAAAATTGAGACCCCCCCCCATTTTAGCAACCAGTTCCCAAAATTTGCGTATGTCAGCTAAGGGTGCACAGGACCGTATGTTTGTAGCAGACTTACACGAACGCACTAAATGAATGGTGCGCGAGGAGGATTTTGGGGTTTGGAAAGACGCTGCCACACAAGCTTTTATTTTGTCTTGGGGCGGCATTCCTGTTTTCAGCGTTAGCACCATTATGGCAGGACTGCAGAGTATATTTTGTTTTTTCCCTTTTTTTTCAAGTAGCAGATCACTAAATTACCGGCAGTCACGCCTTACTCATCTCTCGCTTTGTCAATAAGCTTTTCCAACAAAACCCAGAAAGGACAATAGCAGTGACAACAAAGTTCAATATAAATGACACAAAAATTGAATGGACTCACCATACAATATTCCACTAATAGACTTATTCAGTTTCCCCCCCTGAACTACGGTGCAGGTTACAAGCATAAGTACACAAACAGTGAAGCAGCAAACAGCTAACAGTACTTTCATGTACTTCCGTGTGCGCGCGCTAGTGTGCTGCACACGCTATTTTTGAGGTTAAGTGGGCGGGATCAAGGGTGGGAGAAGGAGTCACTAGGCCAATCAGAAAGAAGCGGCAAACAAGTAAGAGAGGGAGGAGTTTATTTCAGCCACAAGTAGATAGAAATGGCAGTATACGTTTACGTTCCAGTACAGTCACTTTCACTATTTACTTCTCTGAAACTAGTCAGGCAGCTTCCGTGTGTCTTTTAAAGACGTCCGCTCAGCGTTGATCCTGCAATTCAGCAGAGCACGGACGAGCAAGTACATGAAAGGTGAACGCGAAGATCCGTAATGCAGTCAATTTCACCCAACGTTCTCACACAGCTAACAGTACTTTCATGTACTTCCGTGTGCGCCATAATATCCATACCAACCCTCGGAAATGGAACCTCAATTATTGTTAACAGATTTAAGGGGACTGGTGGCGGTATGTGTATGCTAGTTTTCTGGCAGACTGCGCATGCTTGAATGAAGGTTTTCATGCTGGCGTAAATTCCGGCCCAATAGAATTTATTTGCTTTTTTTTTTAAATGTATTTTCTTTTTCATTTGTAAAGCGCACATAGCCCAAAGGCAACTAGGCGCTGTTTACTGCTTAAGGATATGGTTACAGGTTTGCAAATCTTGAATGACAGACATTTCGTTACATATTACACATTGAACAGTATATTTACATCGATTTCAGGGCAAAACTTTTTTACATATTTATATATTACATTTCGTCATCATATCAAACTAAATTAACGAGCTAAGAGACTATTGCAGGAGGTCAGATCTGAATAGAACATTTTGTAGGTTTTTTCTGAATGACCAAAAGGAAGTGTCATTTCTCAGTTGGTGAGGGAGGGCGTTCCACAGTTTGGGAGCTATTACTGGGAGCTTTCGGTCTTCTATATCTGGGGGTGATGAGCAGGTTAGTGTAGGCAGGGCAGGTTGGTCTATTAGAGTTGACTTTGCAGATGTGGTTGCTAAGGTATTTTGGAGCCTTGTTTGCAATGCAATTGTGCGTTGTCAGGATTTAAAATTTGATCCCGTCGTGGACAGGAAGCCAGTTGATCTTCCTTCTAGTGGTTGAGATGTGATTGTGACTTGGGATATTTAGTGCAGCTCTTATAGCTTTCTAGTGCTAATTCCATCAAAGAGAGAATTACAGTAATTAATCCTGGAAAGTATCAAAGCCCTAGCCAGGGTGATAGTGTTTTCAGTGGAGAGAAAGAGGCGGCTGGCTCTTATCAGTTTAGCCGTGCAGGCTGCTGAGGAAACAACAGCATTACCTGTTGTAACGCTCACCTGGTATCCATGGGGACGTCACTCAGCCTGTTCTGACCTCTTACGACCTCAAACCCTTCCCTGGAGTCTACTCGACTGGAGACTGGGCCTGAAACACAGGTTTGGTAGAGTTTAACTCCCTATTGTCTCTGTGTGCTTGAACCCCTTCTTCCCCGGGGTCGAACCCTTCCCTTTCATCCACAGCTCACCTTGTTTTCTTGGAAAGTGTGCTCTCCGTCCTGCTTTCAGCGCAGGGGCGCGTTTACTGATGCAGGCTCGTTGCTGCCTAGTTACTTCACTGGCAAGAGTCTGACAGGTAAGTAGAATGAGTCTTTTGAACAGTTCTCCATCTTCGTCCCTTTTCTTCCTTAGATGATGGCCGGCGTCCGGGGATGGCGACGTGCTGCTGAGATGAGTAGCGCTGAAGGTGAGTGAGAGCGCAATGCGCGATGCAACCCTTTCGTATTTGTATTGAACCGAGTTCTTTTTCTGTGTCTTTAAGGTGCCGCTACGTTTTCAGCGTGGATGCCGGTTATGAAGAAGAATGCGGTGAGTAAGCGCGGTATGCAGCGCCTCTAGATGTTTCCACGCTAACTTCTTTTCCCTCTTGCAGATGGATGAGAAGTTCCGGAGACAGAGTTCCCCCAGAGCGGCTGGGATTCAGGTAAGCATTTGAAGCTCGTACAGTCTTTAAAAATAAGCGAAGATTTGCTGAATGCTTACTAATGACTTTTTTCTGTTCTTTTCACTTTCCCTTAGGAAGCGGCGTGCCGGAATGGGAACGACACCGCTGAAGATGCCTGCAGAACAGAAGAAGCGATGAATGATGGGCAGAAGCGCCACAAGGTAAGGCTGTTCCTAACGGTGTTCTTGTAGGAGCCGAGCGCAGAAGAAAGATGCAGGCCTACTGGAGACCGATCCGAACACGTGCAGAAAACACAAAGCATGTTTCTCAGCCTGAACGTGGCTTAAATAGTCTCTGGGTATCCCAGGTGTCTCTGGGCTGGACAACACCCAAAAGACTAGACTGCACATGCAGTTCTGGGAACCGAAATATGTGGGGGCATCCATCTTGTCCACATCAATGCACTACAAGTCCAATCCCCAATGTTATCCTATTGGAGTGAGTGAGTCTGGTGCCACAAGCGCCAAGTCTGACTCCAAGTGGGTCTTTGGAGGGATGGAGAGGCCCTTGAGGGCCATGTAGGTGATCGTGGCCTGGCTCCAGCCTGACATCTTGGAGGGCTGGGGACATGAGGGGCAGGAATCATGACACCTGTCTATTTAGTGTAAGGGAAGAATCAACATAAACCCCTTAGGGTTTTTATTTTGTTAGCAACCCGGATGGTATTGCCATCGATGACGAAAGAATTGTAGAGCTGTGGGAGGTTACTGAGTTTCGTTTTGTTTCCGATGAGGATAAACTCAGTCTTATCATTGAAGCATAATTCGTTAAGGGCCACCCAGGCTTGGATAGCAAGGTATATTTTGTTTAGATTTTTGGCGTCTGTGTCAGAACATCCTGTGATCGGTATGAGTATTTGAGTATCTGCATAATTTGTATACGTGATAGCCATTTTATCAAGTTTGTCAAACAGGAGCTTGGTGAATGCATTGTAGAGTGTGGGTAAAACACACAAATCCTGCGGTATGCCGCAGGTCACCGGGACAGGGCAGGCTGCTGAGGTGTCCGAAAATACCCTCATGGTCCGGTTAGATTGAAATTATTTGATCCATTTGATGGAATCTGGGGAGAATTAGTGTGCTTGAGTCTATGTGCTCGAGTTTTGGACTGCCCCAGATGACCTCACGTCAGATGTGAATGTGCTACCACCAGCTTATGACTCTTGGGGACCACCAACTGAGTTTTTACTAGAACATTCAAAGTGGTATCTCCTCTATAAAGAAGTCCTATTTCAAAAGGAAGAACGGTCCCCCTTTCACACGACCCTCTGGCTCCGACACTACATGCAAGAATGCCTCAGCCAACACAGGCTAATTTCCCTGAGCAAAAGCTAAAAAAAGGAAGTGTCTCTGGTCCTTCCTCTGTAGGTTTTCCAAGTTCAGTTTTGGGAGGGCCATCAGTTGTCTCATCAGCCTCCCCAAAGCCTCAAGTCCCCCTGTCTGTGCTTTCATCCCCAGCTTTTTCCTTAACCCTAGGGAACACAGCTCTTTCAAGCACCCCCTGAGCATCCTTATCCCTTGATGAATTTGGAATGGGTCTTTTGGAATGGGTCTTTTCTGTGATTTTGCAACAAGACCTAAACATCACCTTGGAAGCCTGGGGGGTCAATCACCCCTGTTAAATCATCAATCCCAAATCTCCATGCTAACCCTGAATGGGGCACCAGTCTAATGCATGTATCAGGGGGTGGAATCAATATCAAATCAGTGGGGATCAATCTTCTTTTACCTGGAGGGAATGGCTAACCCCTACTACTACAGATATGAAACCGGATAGAGCCTTTAGTGGTCACTGAGGGGTCTAAAAATGCTCTGGCACTTAAGTTTCTCATATTTTAGGGTCCCCCAACTTGCATCCCAATTCTGACACCATTTGTGAAGGCATCATGTAGCAAGACACAGACACAGATTCAGAATGTAAAATAAAACAACTTATATGTCAGGATGGAAAAAGGCCTAAATTGCCCTATGCTAAGGTGGGATTTCCCTACCTAAATGAAAATAAGGAAAGTCTGAGTGAAAGAGTTCAATTTAAGAATCTGTCTGTGTCCAAAACCTATACTTGCCCTCACAACTAATCTATACAATGTTTAGGGATGTCAGCAACCAAAGGAAACAGTCTCTAACACAACGTTCTGAGCTTCTGCCAGCTCGCAGCATCCTTTGCTCACTCAAGGTCACGTAATCCAGAATAATGCCTTGAGGGTCATCAAAAGGAAACCTAGGAGGGACCACGTCACAGAAGATAGAAAATCTATACACTGGCTAGCTATAGATGACTAGCTCAAGACAGTCTCAATAGTTCACCATTGCCTTTATGGTGCCGCCCCAGCATACCTAAAAGAGCTAATATTATACAAACCTGAACGACCTGTGAGATCACAGGATCGAGGCCTAGCGAAGACCCCCAGTGTCAAAAAAGCAAACCGACAGGGACAATCAATCCCAGTCAAAGCCTCCCTAAAGTGGAACAACCTCCCAGCCACACTCAGGCTAGAATCCAATTTTTCGATGTTCAAAAAGAAACAGAATTCACTACTCTTCAAGTAATCAATCCAGAAATCTGACCTAGGAACGGCTGCTCATCTGTCCTGTCTTGCATGTTCGTCCATTGTCTCAATGATCGCGCCCTGATGCCTGCGGGCTCTGGCGCGCTATAAACAAAATAAAATAAATCGCCCCCTCAAAAGGCATGTCAAGAAGACGGTTTTGTACATTGGGGAGAAGCCAGAAGTTTTCAATTAGGCCTGCATTCTCATAACTACTGCCGACCCCATGGAGGCCAACGCAGTCAGCAATGTCCAGGCCTGTTTGCAAGGACTGCTTTGCAGTTTCCACCCAATCCTCCACCAGCTTTATAAATCTGTCCTGCATAGGACCTTCCGGGATGTATTCTGCTGAATGCTCTACTGCCTTCCACAAGCCGTAAGAAAACTTTGGGAAACCGCAAGCTAAGTTTGTGATCTTAAGAGCCATGCTGCCGGAGGTAAACACCTTCAAGCATCAATCCTTTTCCCTTCCCTGTCACTAGGGAGATTCGAAGTGGATGCTGCGGGTCTGGTGGATATAGCAGCAGCCTGAACTACCAGCCCTTCCGGGGAAGGATGTGTTGAGAGGAAGGAGGGATCCCTTCTTGCCGGCCTGTACTTCCCCGTGACATTGGTACTCACAGGGGGCAAAGTGCACGGGGTCCGTCGGATGGAAACCAAAGGGTCAGCTATGGCCTGATTGAAGGGATTGTTGTGTTCAAAAGCCGGGCCCTCATCCAGGATGTCCGTCATACCCTTAATGGGATTTGATATGAGAGTGCATGTAGGGTTGTTTCTGTTGCATCTCAAGATCTGGAGATGTGTCCAACCCACTGGCATCTTGAAGGCCTTGAGCAAGTACCATCAAGTTGTCTCGGTCCTCGAAATAGTCGACGCCGCTAGACCACCACAAAGATGGGGTCGACCTCTTCATATTCCTCGGCTTGATAGGTGCCGAAAATCGGACTCATTGAGTCTCCAAAGCATGTCCGCAACAGCGGTTGAAAAGCGCTGATGTCAATGGTTGACGTCAAAGGCTCATCTTCCAGCTCCACAGGTCTGGATGCCGAGGGCTTAGAAGAGCCGTAGAGGCCGAATGGGGTTAGATACCGGCACTGACGGGCAATGGGTGCGTGGAGAGGTTTTTAGAGGGTGATTTTCTGGCCTCGTAGGCCACAGCGCTCGAAAGCTCAGTCAGCGCTGAAGGCATCAACATTTTGGCAAGCGTGGTTCAGGGGTACCGAGCACCGCATTTGCTGCCGAGGCCTGCTGATGGGAGGTGGGAGCCACGCCAAGAGCCACCTGTTGACGAAACATGTCAAGCATTTTCTTTTTACACAAATCCCACTCTTACCAAGTGGTGGGTCCCTTAGAGGGCTTACCTCGCTCCGAGGTAGAATACGATTCCCGCTGATGGTGGTGTTGCTTCTTCTGTGAGGAAGAGGATGAGGATGAGGAATGGCTTCTGGAGTGGGAACTCTCATTTCCTTGCAGTGCCGGCTCTTGTCTTGAAGAGAGGGCTCCTCAGTCTCAGCCTCAGATGACTGCACGAGAGGCTGCGCCAGAGATTTCGGCGACAGTCCAGCCAGTGCCAGCTTACCGGCTGTCTTGCAGGGACTTGGGTTGCATCTTGGCGCACGACGCGCAGGCCTCCATGTCATGAGTGGAACCCAGACACCACAAACAGACGTCATGTGGGTCCGTCGCTGACATTTGGGCCTCGCAATCCGAGTACTGCTTGAAACCCGAGATCTGGTGCGAAGACATCGTCGAGGTAAATCTAAACAATTTACTGAAGAAGATCGAGTGAACTCTAGCACATTCCCGATGCAGCGTGTGAGCGGTCGGAAAAAATAGCAATGGGGCGTGTATTGCGCCAGACGTCACTTCTGGAGCCAACGATCCACCACCGCGCAAGACGGATCGAAGATCGACAGCCGAGTCGAAGTCCACTACGTCCCCTGTGCAAACGTTTACGAGAAGCAAGCAGAGCTGTACGAGGATATCTATCAAGATGAGGAATCTGCGGGAGAAAAGCAATCCATTGAAGAGTGTAGTCTTCATTGCTCTTAATTGCCTCTTCTTCGTCCCAGTGTTGTCATATGTGGAGAAATGAGGGGAACTGGCTTATAACAGCCCATGAAGGTTGGGGAGGGGCTGGGTTGGTCGTCAATAGGAAAAGGGGATACCATGTCTCGCCCAAGGGCACCCCATTTCCCGATGGCCCCTCCACCCAGGTGATCCTCCCTCGCTCTAAGCCCTCAGGGTCGGGATCCAAGAGCGATGGCCTTTCCCTGGCCACCTGCGCAGAGGATCCACGAATACCTTTGCGTTTCTGACAAACAAGTAATATAGAGGTTTACAGGAGAGATCCTGTATTTCCCAGACCCACCTGGCCAAGGTGATCACCACCAGGGAAGCAGTCTTCCATGACAGAAACTTCAAAGGTGCTGGATGCATCAGTTCAAATGGAGGCCCCATCAGCCTGGACAGTACCGCATTTAGCTCCCATGCAGGGGCAGGAGCCTTCACCAGAGGGTAAGTGTTCTGAAGAGACCCTTTAGGAATTCCTTAACAAGCCTTTGCTTGCCTGGAACCCAGGTGTACTGGGATCCTACTCCCGCTCACTGGCAATTATACAGAAGACTCCAGCATCCTCAATGCCACATACTCCACCAGCGAGGCCTGGATGGCGGCAAACCACCTGTGCTTAAATGGGCAGAAAACCGAAATCCTACTGGTAGGCTCCCCAGTGGTGCTTAAGAACCACAACGACCAATACTCTGCCTTCCTCATCGATGACATGTCAATCCCAGTCTCGGCTTTCATCAAGACTCTAGGGGTCTACCTCAACTCTACTCACTCGATGTCCCGACAAGTAAACGCCATAGCCTCTTTGGCGGCCTATGCAACGAAAATACCAAACACTGCCAAACCCTTCCTTACCTCAGATAACTGTGTCACCATTGCCCGGGCAGTCATTGGCTCTAAGCTGGCCTATTGTAACGCCCTCTTTGCTGGCACCTCCTCCAAAAATATCCTCAAGCTACAAGTCATTCAAAATAATGCGCTCCGAGCAGCACTCAGCATCCCCAAGAGAGATCATATTTCCGCTGCCCGAAAATCGGTACACTGGCTACCGATCAAGAAACAAATTGTTTTCAAAACCATGTCCATTACCCACAAATGCATCTCCAACTCGGCTCCACTGTACCAGAACAGGGTTAGAGCCCACTCTGCCAGACCTATTACGCCCTATGCCCACCGTATCATCCTACCCAAAGTCAGACTCACTAAAACAGGGGGCTCCAGTTTCCTGTACATTGCAGTAGCCAATTGAGTGCTCTGCCCCCCTCCCTAAGAGAAGAACCTTCTTATTGGACCTTCTGCAAACCCCTGAAAAAACTGTTCTTTGAATAAATTGTATTACAACTCTGTACTGATGCTTTTCTGATGATGTTGAACTGAGAGTAACTGGTTGTAACAGCACCTCAATACCTCTGGGATGCTGCACACATTATAAGTGAAATAAATAAATATGGCGGCCAGGGGGACCTTCTTGCATTCCAGTGGGAGAGTGTAGTGTCCAAACTCTAGGGCTGCAGGAGCCAGGCCATGAGAACGAGGAGGCACTCCGCAGGATCTTTGGTTGAGGGCCCCTGCTGGCGAACCTCTGGCACTTGGAGTTGGCTGCTGTCGTGAAGAGGTCGATCTGGGACCGACCCCACTTGGGGAAGAGACGAGATACTTGCATTTGCTGAAGTTTCCATTTGTGGCAGGACTGCAGCTTGCCGCTGTGGAAGTCTGCGATGGTGGTTCTTGATGCTTGCCAGGTGAAAGGGTACGAGGAACATGTTCTGAAGAATGGCACCGTAACACAGGGCCTGGCCTCCCGGGAAAGCATGGGAGAGAGTGTTCCAACCTGCTTCCGGAAGTAGAACATGGTGGTGATGTTTTCCGTCAAGATGCGCAACACCTTTGCCTTTAGCTGAGGTAGAAAGGACTTGAGTGCCCCAGAATACTGCCCGGAGTTACAAGACGTTGATGCAGAGGTCCTTTTCTTCTGGAAGCTAGAGGCTCTGGCGTGGTACTGTCCGGGGTGCGACGGGGTGGGACCCCACCCTTCCAGTGGTGGTGACCGTGGCCTCGAATGGAGGTATCTCGAAAGGAGCTCCCTTCATGTGATGTGGGCGTGCACCCCACCATTGTAGCGTTTGTTGGATCTCCTGGCTGTGAACGACCTTATCCGTCCAAGTGCCCATGACTGCAGCCGCTGTGCATCTAGGAACTCCTGAAGAGGTCTCATCTGAATTCTGCACAACTGGACGAGGTGAATGCAGGAGGACATCATGTCCAACAGCAACTTGATGGCTCGCACTGTTGTGTTCTGTGTTCCGCACCGACAGGCACTGCACTTTGCTCAGGATGGCCGCCACCCTCTCCACTAAGGGGGTCGCCATGCATGCGACCGTCAGGAACAGAGCTTTCTGCGAGGGCTCCACGCAGGACTTCAGATTGTTAATGAAGAATCCGAGATCTGACAGAAGGTGAATGGTCTTCCGCAGTGTTCTGGGTTGCCAGCGCGTGAGAGCGGGAGCAGATCAGCCTTTGAGGTATAGATACGCTGCCACCAGAGCCAAACCCTTTGTGAACACTCTTGGCACTGACTGAAAGCCTTAGGACAGGGCCTTGAACTGATAATGCGTCCCTGGACCACTAAACCGCAGGAATTTCTGATGTTTTGCATGAATGGGGATGTGAAAGTAGGCATCCTCCAAGACATCCAGGGTGGGAAATTTCTTTGTGTCATTTTTATCTTCGGCGGGAGTGCTGGGGACTACACATCCAGGCTCCAGAGTGTCTGAAGGCAGGCAGCAAGGGTGGAGTCCAAAACTCTGCAGCCCTTTGCCTTCCAGCCTGAGTGCGAGATTCCAGTTCAAACTTGACGACTGGCTGTCTTGAAAGGATTGACAACCCCCCCAAGTTTGAATGTTGCAAGGCTGTTTGATTGGCTGGGTCTCTGTATAAAAGTTCTAACCTGGAAGCTGAAGAGTAGTCGACCACTGGAACGAAAACCGAAGAGGAAGATGAAGAATTTGCGGCTGAAACGATTTCCATTGACTGGAAAGCCTGCTGTGTAACCGGAGCCTGCTGTAGCCCTTCCTTCAAATCGACCTGGGGACTCCGAAAACGAAAACCATGACCCAGAGCCTGGTGAGACCCACTAGACTCAAAAAGACCTACATTTTGAACCATCCCACGCCGTGCTGCAACCTTGTGGGGCTGCAATAGCCCAATACCCTGGGACCTCGAGACATTGCACAGTGCACGGTCTTCTGAATTTCGATTCTCGCTGAAACTTTGTGGGCATCCTGCTGGATCTCCAGAGGCACGTTTCCAGTCGGAAAAGTCCCCTCACCTGAGTGCTGGACCTTGCAAACAAAGAGAATTAGACTAGCAATATTCGGTCTTCTTCCGTGCTCCAGAAAAAGGCACCAAATCTAAAGAGCTGCATCAAGCCGTGAGGAAAACCTTTTTTTTTTTTTTACTTTATTTATTGATTGTGGTATACGACATTGCAACAACATGACATTCCATATACATGCTTAATCAAAATCATTCAATATAGGTATACAGCATGAGATATAGTACTACGGAGGAACCATATTACTAGGCCCTGTCGGGCTACTGTTATCTGAATCCGCCTCACATAGATACATCCTGAACGGGGCCCAGATGTCCTTAGGTTTACATGAATTCGGGAGTGACATCACATAGCGTTCCTCACATTAATTTACATACGTCAGTTGCTTAACAAAGTGGCTTACCCGTGGAGGCTGCATGCTCTTCCAATTTTTCAAGATGCATTTTTTAGCCACCTCACATGCAATATTAAAGAGTCTTCTCATTTTTTCTGACTGTTTACCTATATCCCAAATAAGTATTTTTGCGGCGTGAGGTCCGCCGGTACCCGAGTCACCTCCTCTAGGATTTTCACCACCTCCCCCCAGGATACACCAATGCGAGGACAGCTCCAGTACATGTGCATTGAGTCCGCCCGGTCTGCACCACACTTCTGACAACTACTTGTACCATTATTTGTGAATTTCGCAATCTTTAGGGGTGTATAGTGTAACTTGTTTAACACTTTAAATTGAATTAGCCAGAGACCCGCGTTCATGGATACCTTCTTGGTCAGTTCACAGTACCTTTCCCAGGTTTTTTCAGGTATGACAGCACCTAGGTCCGTTTCCCAGGAAGTTTTCATCATATTTGCCGATGGAGTGTTGGCCTGTATGGCCATGTACAGGCCCGAGATACTAGTTCCGGCCCGGGTTGACAAAGCTATCAGACATGGGTGTGGTGGGGTTTCGTCCAGGAACATTGGCCACCTAGCCTTAAAAGCCATCTTCATTCTATGGTATTGCAGGATCATTAATTGGCCCCTTTCCATCCCCGTTTTGAACTCCTCCAGCGTTATAAATCTACCATTAGGAAATATGTCTTTAATTTTAAACTCTCCCTCTGGATCCCATGTCTTCCGCACATCCGGATCATATGTGGGCGGTATACCGGGGAAGTTCCAAAACGGGGCCTCAGAATAGTAGGGTGTTTCCAGTTCGAGCCTACAGTAAATTCTGGACCATGCATCCACAGTTGTGCTAACTGGATCAAACGGACATTCATCTCTGTGTTTTGCCTTAAAAATGACTGACCTCAAGTCGGTTGGGCGTGCGGCATGCGTTTCTAAGCAGATGTGGGGTGAAGTATCCTGCTTATCATACCAGTGTTAGACGAATTGAGCCTGTGCTGTCAAATAGTATAATTCAAAATCAGGGGCTGCTATCCCCCCCTTATTGTAGGGTTCGACCATCCTCTCCCACTTCATTCTGGGCGTCCCTCCACTCCAGACAAACTCAACCACCAGGGACCTAAGAGTGTCAAAGAATCTCTTACCAGGCCATATTGGAATATTAGTGAAAATGTATAGTAGTTTGGGGAGAATGACCATTTTCAATATAGCTATCCGGCCCATGAGTGAAATGGGAAGTTTGGCCCAGAAACGGAGTTTAGCAGCCATCGTGGTCAACAAGGCCTCACGGTTGTTGGAGAGCAGGGACGCCTTTGTCTCCCGACACAATTACACCCAGATACCTTATCTTATCAGGGGACCATTGTAAGCCGTGTATGTTGCCTGGACAGGTCGTGGAAGGAGTCAGGGGAAAAATCTCGGATTTGGAACGGTTGGTTTTGTATCCTGAATATTCTGAAAATGTATGTACGGTCTCCATTGCAGGCCCCAGGTGTATGTCCGGTTCCCGGATATAGAGCAGGGTGTCATCTTCTGCATATAGTGATATTGACTGGGTTAGGCCTGACATCCATATACCCCTTTGTTTTTGGTGTTCCCTGATTGCTGCTGCAACCGGCTCCATAGTAAGGGTGAATAGAATGGGAGAAAACGGGCAGCCCTGCCTTGTACCCCTGCCCAGCCCAAACCACTCTGACATGGTGCGGTTGGTCAGTACCCTGGCTCACGGGTTATGGTATAGTATCTTGAAACAGTTTAGGAAGTATGGGCCTATTCCAAATTTCCCAAGCACCATGAACAGGTATGTCCATGACACTGAGTCGAACGCTTTTTCAGCGTCCAGGGACACTGCAACAGCCTGGACTTCTGGTCTGATTTGAGCCATGACACCAAACAATCTACGCAGATTTAGCGCTGTTGATCTGATGGGGATAAATCCACACTGGTCCGGGTGTACCAGCACGGGCATGGTGGGCAGGAGCCTAGTGGCCAGGATTTTAGCAAATACCTTGGCGTCGCTATTTATAAGGGAGAGGGGTCGGTAAGAGGACATCTCGCTCGGTGGGCGCCTGGGTTTGGGGAGTACTGTTATTATGGCCACTCTCATGGACGCTGGGAGTGTCCCTGTCTCCATGGCCTCCCCCCACACTGACAATAGCATCGGGGCCGGCTCTTCAAGGTGCACCTTATACAGCTCAGCTCCCAGTGCGTCTGAGCCGGGAGCCTTCCCATTAGCCAATGATTTAATTGCTTCCTTTATTTCATCTACCGTTATGGGCTGATCTAATAGTAGTCTATTCTCTGCTGACAGTGTCGGGAGCGTGATGCTATCCAGGTACTACTGGATGTCATCGGGAGTTTTCAGATCATGGTTGGCATATAGTTCTGTGTAAAATCAGGTAAATTCTCTGTTTATGCCCTCCTTGCTCGTGGTTACCGTGCCATCCCCTGCTACTATACTGGAAATCATAGTGTGACGTCTTTTGGTTTTCAATAGGTTGGCTAGGGTGCAACCCGCCCTGTTTCCCTCGCCATACCGGCACGCTCTGATTGGAGTAGCCATGTACAGAAGCTCCCTGGTAGCCAGTTTATTAAATTCTTGTAGAGCACTATTTATGTCTGCAAGGGTACTATCTTCGTGCTTGGCTGTGTATCGCTGTTCCAGCCCCCCAATCGCTTCTCTATTTTGGCCAATTCCCCTCTAACCGCCTTCAGCAGCCCGGTGGATTTGGAAATCAGTATCCCCCTTATCCATGCCTTAAATGTCTCCCACAATGTTGCAGGGCTGTCAACTGAATTCCTATTGATTTCAAAGTGTTCTACCTCCGTGTGTAATTCCTCTGCCACTGTGGGGTCTTCAAGTATGCCAGGGGGCATTCTCCACCTCCTGGTCGGGGGCTTCAGGTTGCCTATTGTCATATCTAACAGGACAGGGGAGTGGTCTGACAAGGTCCGGGGAAGTATTTCGCTGTTATCAATATGGTTCGCTAAGGATGCAGAGCCCAACCAGTAATCTATACAGGATTCTCTATCATGCATCGAGGAGTAAAAGGAATACTGCCTTTGGTGGGGGTGCAAAGTTCTCCATGCGTCCACCAGTGTTGATTGCGACATTATTTGTTGTAGCACAACAGCCATTTTTGTAGGTTTACGATGTGTGGATGTGGAGCGATCTAGGGCAGTGTCCAATATGGTACTGAAATCTCCCACCCACAATATTTGCTCGCCTCCAGAGTAGCCCACCTCTTGCATTACATCAGTGTAGAACTCTGGGTCATCTAAATTCGGACCACAAGTGTTTATTAATATCAATTCTACCCCAGCGATGTTGCCCCACACTATTACGTAGCGACCCAAAGGGTCAATTTTACTTTTCCCCAATAGGAACCCCACAGAGGCTGGCTTGCAAAGAATATTCAGTATAATATCTATGCTTACCCCACCCTTTCAAGAATTCAGTGTTAACCTTCTGAAGCGCATGAGTTTCTTGTAACATAATTATCTGGGGATGGTGCCGAGTGACATAAGCTCCCACCTTTTGCAGCTTAGTTCGGTTGTTCAGTCCCCGGACATTCCATGTAAGAAGTTTAAGTCTAAGCCTTTGGGCCTTCATACCAGGATCAACCATGTCCGTATACCCTTGTTATTTCTCTACATTTACGGTTATTCAGGAGAGTTCCATGCGCTGCAATGTCACCACAGTTTTTAACTTGTAGGACTCCTCCAACTGAGTCCCAAACCCCCAGTCCCCCCCAACACTGCCTGAATTACTCAACAGAGCTACACATCCTGTAATCCTTCAGCCCCCCTCCCACATCATCTCCCCCAACTTGACAATGCCTCCCCATGTTGCATGTTGCTCACCCCCTTAAACTGGTGGAACCTTCCTCAGGGTTGCCCGTTGCTTGCACCTGGCTTACCCCGATGGAGGCTCTCGGCTCAAAAATCTTAAGTCTTTATCCAGTCCGTCCATGTTGTAAAATTTCCTTGCTCTCAAGGGTGAGGAGCCGGCCACCCCTCTAGGAAGAAAAGAGAACACATTTTCCCCTGCTGATTAGTGTTTAGAGCAGACAGTGTACCCTGGTCATTCAGCCGCATCCAGTATTTCCTCTCCGAGTGGCGGTCTGGCGTTCTGGTCAACCATCCGGTCTCTGGGAGGTAGTGGAATGGAGGTTTCTATGTATTGCATGGCTTCCGTGGGGTTTTCGAAAAAATGAGCTAGCCCTCCATGCTGTATTCTCATTTTCTCTGGGAAGATGAGGGCATATGGCACATTGTGCATTCGCAGCTGTTTTATAACTGGTTCATAGGATCGCCTCTGCGCCTGTATACCGGCGGAGAAATCCGGATATATATGGATCCTGTTGTGCTCAAAACGTAGATTGCCTTTCTCTATGGACAGTCTGAGTATTAAATCTCTGTCCCTATAGTTGAGAAGGCGAGCTATTATTGTGTGGGGAGGTGCCCCAGGTTTCGGTACTGGTGCCAGCGTTTGATGGGCCCTCTCCACCAGGAAATGTTCGGAAAAAGAGTCTGTTCCTAGGATGTTTCTCAACAGGTTTTCCACTTGTCTTTCCATGTCGCTTTTCCCAAACGTTTCCGCGATTCCAACAATCCGGATGTTGTTCCTCTGAGATCTTGATTCTAAATCTTCGCATTTGTGTTGTGTTTTTCGCAGCTCTGTCTGGAGGTGGGCTATGTCTCGACTGTGTTGTAGGATGGTGTCCTCGTTCGTGCTTATCCTGTTCTCCGCTTCTGTGATTCGCGTGCTCTCCTTCTCCACCCAGGCCTTCAGAGACTCAATTGTAGCGACTATGTCATCGCGTTTTACATTTACTGCCATGAATCCATTTTGGACCAGTGTCGCCAGACGATCTAGAGGGTCTTTCCCTTGCTTGCCGTGGTCTTGTGGCGCCTCGTCGGCCGCCCTTTGTGGCTGGGAGCCGGCGAAGGAGTCCATTGGGCCAGTCTTTCTCCCGCCTGTGCCTTTCCTCTCTGTGCGTCCCATGTGGCGTGATGCGCGGCCTTGGAGTGGACTTTAGAGTGGATTGTGTCCTCCCTCGTATTACATGCTATTGTAAAGAAGTTCAAGGATGTCAGCAAGGTGGGTGGCGCAGGTACAATTGGCCTACTGCGCGTCTTGTCTGCAGCAGGACCAGGATCTTCTCCGGCTAGGCTCCGGAAGTTAGCTGCGGCAGGAGCTCTCTCTCAGCGGCCTCCCCCGCGTTCCCTGCGCTGTTTGTCGGGGCGCTATCCTCTTTCTTTATATTCTTGCATAAGATTTTGAAAGAAGTTCATTTCAATAAAAGTATTCAAGTTGTGTCTTTGTTTACTCCCGTGACTCGCCAGAGGGTTATGGCGTGGCCCCAACGTCGTCATGGTGGGGAGGGGGCCCTGCTGCACTTACTTGTTATGGGGGGGCACAACACGGTGCCCCCCTGTTCCTGCACGTCTTCCTTTCGTGTCTCACACGGCCCGCCGGGGACAGGTGGGCTGTCCCGCCGCTGCAGACGCAGCACTGCACGTATCACGGCCACCTCCGACACCTTCGCGGCCTGCTGCACGCCCGGCTCCATCGCCAAGCTCCTTCGCCGAGCGTAGCTGCGGGTGGCGGCAGCCTCCCCTCTCTCCGGACCAACGGCAAGAAAGCTACCGCCGCACCCGGCCCCCGCAGTGGCCTCGCCAGCTTCTCCCGACTGCCAGAACTCTTCCTGTCGATTGTGAGGGGTTTGCTGTCACCGATCTGCTTGATTTTTTGGGTGCCTGCTCCCGGAGTTCTCTGTCAGCAGATTCTGTCTCTTTTAAGCGTTTGGGACGGCAATGGAAGGATTTTCGAGCGACAGGATTTTTCTAAGAGCCGGAGCTCTCCCTCAGGCGGCCATTTTCCGTCGCGCGCAACAGCGCCCCCCAGCCATGAGGAAAACCTTGCCTAGAGCCTTCCCTGTGATCCTTGCTGCAAAAGTCCTTCCAGTCTCCTGTCTTCGGTCTTCCTAATGAAGGAATTCAACAAGGTTTTTGGCGTCCGATCCTGAAGTCCTCCTGCTGCAAAACCTTCTTCTGTGCTGAGGTACTGTGCTGGCTTAGGTATTTACTTACCTTAAGTCTCTTCTGATTCCTATGTATTTTTGGGGTGTTTTCTGTGATTGGGAGGTATTTCGTCCAGTTCACCAGGCCCACTGCTGGAATCCTCCTAGGGTGTTTTCTGTGAAGCCCCTGGACACTCAACTAAATCTATAGTAAAGTACTTACTTGTTATAACAGTATTCCTTGGAATCTCTGACTTTTGCTACTTAAGAACCTATTTTAACACTGCCTGTTGGAAACTAGACCCTAATGACCCCCCTTCTGCCACTGAGAACACTCATTCTCCAAGAATAAGGGAACGACTTCTAAGGATTGGGCCTTTTGCCTAGAAAAGAGAATAAGTGTTTAAAAGTTACTTAATTGCAAAATAAGTTGGTTGGTAACTGTAACTCAGAGTGACCAGTTACACAAGTCATTACTTACCTTACAAATATTCTGCCATTCTGAAAATAAATACGGTTGTTTTACTTATCTTACAAACTGTTTTGCCATTCTAACAGAAATTAGATGTAAAGTTATCCTACTCCACTGTGATTTGGTTGTGCATCTTCCCAAAAGTAATGCTGTTGGTTTCACTTCACTATTCCTGTTAGGATACATGTATGAGTGTCCCCAACTGGGTCTTGCTTTCCCTGACTTGCTGCTAGCCTGTCCAGAATAAGTCTGCATTAGGTTTTACCTACCTAGAATGAGTCATTCATAAAGTTTAACACTGGGTTGTGCTTTCCCTGGTCTGTTGTAGGCAGACACAAAAACAGTCTTAGGTTTATACCTGCCTTTAAGTTACTTATAGCGCCTGTAAAAACTGCATAGTTTGTACTTACATTGAGTATAACTGTGTTATCCTAAAATAGGTTAGAGTTATTGCTACCCTTAGTCTGTGAAGTGAAAAACAATTGTAATTGAATATTACACCCCAAGGTCCAACTCCATTAGAATAACTCTTATCCTGAATCAGAGCTATAGGTCTATACTTTTCTTAGAATCTGTGTTTCACTAGATGAGAAAGGTATATTGTCCAGTTGATATTACTAGGCGATTTCTTGTTGAGCGTCACAGTACAACTGATAGGGTCTACTACCCTGGTATTTTTGAAATTGATCTAAAAGTAACTATTGGTTTTGACTTCCCTAGAACTTCTGTTAGGTGTTCCAAATAAGGTTATATGCTTTGGCTGTGTACCTTCAAGCATAGTGTTGTTTTTAATAATTGTGGTTACATATAATGTGATAGTACCTTTTTCCCCTCAAGATTTATCTGGGCCTACTTGTATTTAAATAAACCATTTATTTGTAGAATGCATAGTGATTCAGTGTTTCTTTGGACCATTTGTATTACAAGTTCATTTGTACTGATTCTACAGCCCTCATAAGATAAGCCTGGCTCCTCTGTCTACGCTACCATGAACTCAGGTGGTACAGCCTTATACCAAGAGGGGAGTCTACTACTGCCTCAGTTGAACGGTTTTAGTAAGCCCTTAGTTGGACTTCAGAAAAACAGTCCTAACAAAGCAGCAGCTCCCTCAATCTCCCTGAATCCTTAGGTAAAGAGGCGACGATGGGAGCCTGTTCTCGCAGGCGTGGAGGTGAAGACATTGTGGCATAGCCGTGGAAACCACGATCATAATGACCCCTCACGTTGCCATATAATGATGGTCGTCGGTGACGTCATCAGTGGGACCCGATGGCGGGGCCGTTGATGGGGTGGCAGCCGTTGTGGTCGTCGACGGGGCCCCCCTAGCCTCAGGAGAAGGGGCTTCCCTCCTGGGGAGAAGTGACAGCACCAAGTGAATCATCACACTCCCTGCATCAATATCCAGAAGAACCTCGTAGGTGCTTCGACCAATGGGCTTGTGGGGCCAACCAGTTGGGAGCCTTGCACAAATATTCTGCCTTCAGAAGCATCCCAGAACCATTCCATGTGCTGACCAGCTTCATCAAGGGCATCCTTGGTGTATTGGTCCGCATTAAAAGTTTTGACTCAGAACCCTATGGGTCATCTACTTGTGGCTCAAGACATGTCCTCCTGCAGCTGGCTTTCGGAGTGGCGTCTGCATCATCACCACAAGTGTCACTTGCCACCCTCTTATAGGGTTCATCGATGTTGCCCATCTCGGTCATGTCTTGAGTGTCTCCTGTCCTTGTGGTATCTGTGGTGGTCGTCCTGAGATGCGTGGGTCATCCTGCTTCAAGACATCATGAACAGTCCCAACAGAGCGTAGAACCGGCGTCTTCCAGGGCCCCAATGCCTACAACTCCCACTGCAGCTGCAGCCCCTGGACCTCATTCAACCAGACCCTAGTCTGAAGTAAGTGGGCCCAGTTATTCTGAGGACACTAGGGGTGGTCCTTTAGAAATGCAGAGTAAGGTGTGGTAGATTGAATACCGGTTTCCACCTCTACTCGCAGCATACATCCCCCATCTGCCGCCTCCTCTTCCTCTCACATTCCTGACTGTCTGCTATTCAGGCATGGTGCACTGCTAACTATCTCTGCCTTAATGCTAGTAAGACTGAGGTCCTTCTAATTGGGACTCCAGCTCCCGCCTTCCCTCCTACACTCTGGCTGCCCTCAATGGGCCCACCCCTCCCTCACCCTCCTGTGAGGCAAAAAACCTTGGTGTCATCTTTGATTCCTCTCTCTCTTTCTCTCCTCACATCACAAACTTGCCAAGAAGGCCCACTTTCAGCTGCACCTCCTCAGAGGTATTCCCCCTTTCCTCAGCTTCCCCTAGAAACTCAATGTCTCCAGAGCTCTGGTCCACTCCAGGCTGGACTACTGTAACAGCCTCTTCCTAAACCTACCTAACTCCTCCTTTCGCCCCCTTCAACTAATCCAGAATAGGACTTAACCTTGGCCCCTAGCCCAAAGACTGCAACTCTCCAGCCCTAAAATCTCTCAACTGGCTCCCGGTTGTTGCGAGGAACAAGTTCAAAACACTCTGCATCATCCACAAGGCTTTCTGGGGCCTGTGTCTTCGCTACATCCAACTCTCCCAAAATACCTCCCTGCTAGAGCCCTTTGGTCTTCTAGCTCGGCAAATCAGATGCTTCTCCAAGCAGAGAGTGGGGGGGGGGAATCTTCTCAAGACCCTCCTTTTCTCTTCTTCCTTCCATCTCCCCCTCCCCAGCTAATTTGTCTTCTCCACCTCCTTACTGGCTGCCTGGTTCCTTCAGATCCTTACAGGGCACCAGGCCCTCCTCTACCAGTCTACCACTGCACTTGGTCTCCTCTGACCCCCCACACCCCCGTTTCCCAACCTGCACTTGCTCGTCAGGGCTCCCCCCCCCTGCAATAGCCTGGCCTGCACCCCGTAGTCCTTCCAACCCCGCTCTGCACACATAGCACGCGGACCACCTGCCCCTGCACACTCTTCTCCCTGGGCTCTGTCCACCTGGCCTCTCCTGGCACTCGCCAAACCCTACGGCCCCCAACCCTTCCCCTCGTCTGTACTTCTGTTTGCTTCACTTGCACAATCCGAATGTCACAAGGCCTAGTAGGGCCGTTTTTGTTTAGTCTTCCCTGTTCCCTCCCCTCCCTCTCTTATTGTGTATAGGTGCATTATAAAAAAAAATCAATAAAAATTAAATACGGATATTATGGGTGAAAATTCCACTCCATAACTCCCTTGCCTGATGTGATCAATGGAGTTCTGGGCAAAGATCCCACCTGGGCTTCCCCTACTGTGGTCCGACTGGAAGAGTACCCCAATGCAATTGATTTACCTAATTTCTTTAACACTTCCGTAACTGTTGGCTTTGTCAATACTCGTTCTTCACTTGTAAAGACGTCCAGCTCCCCACAAAAGATACTGACATGGGACTTTTATTCTTTCTATGTCACTAAGCCTCCTCACCTAGCAGGGAAGAACTTCTTAAGTATTAGTGGCCTTATATTTATAAGGCAGGGTACATGTTTCATTGCTTTTCACTGTTCTTTATCTAACTTTAATGCCTACAGTTATTCCTTTCCTATTGCTGAACAGTTTTTTTGTTTAGTATTGCAAACTGTGGCTTCTCTAGAGCGATTACCAATTGTGTGGATATATTTATAGTGTGGTGGTCGCTGCCTTATAGTTAAGGTGGACCATACACTGGATGCTTTCATATGATAAAGCTATGATAAAGGTGGCCGTTGCTGGTGGACCCAGAAGAATCTATAGTATAACAAAACCCTGCATATTCAGTGAAAAAACAAAGTTAAGAGAGAGTTATGCTAAACTGACCTATAGCAACAAAACCTTTGAAATTCAGCAGGTGTGGGAAGTGATGAGCGTCTTAACCCGGCATCCACCAGTTGATCTTCCCCATGAGGTCATTTTTGATCTCATGTTCTATCCCATCTGTGATACGATGGATGGGCTTTGCAAACAGGGGAACGTAGTTAAGATGCCATTCCAATTGATTAGACACCCCCACCCTATTTTTTATAATACAGAGTATGCCCATCTCTGCAGGAACGTAACAATTGCCGATTCGTGCTGTACCATACTGTTTGCTGATTTCCAAGGTAACAGTGAAATGCTTGAAAATGTAAAAGTCTTCCCCGTCCTATCTGACACTCCCCATGCATCCCCAACCTTTTTCTTGGTCCCCTCACTCCGCATCCTGGTGGTTTACCACCCTGACCGTCTTCCATTACCCCCTTCCACTTCTCGGTCCACACAACACATTTTATTTACCAAGCGTGCCTTGTGACGTTTCTGCGGCATTCCCCGATAAGATGGACATTTTCTCCCCCAAACAGGTTCCCCAACCCACTAGGAATTGCTCCATTGCACGTGTGCTCCTCTTTCTCTCTCCCTGCGTTTAGGCTAATATGAACCCTTTTTCTCCTCCATTTAAAGCCATTTTAATGTTTGTCCCCGGAGAATGGCTTGCATCCAAGTAAAGCAAAAAAAGAAAAAAAGAAATGGCAGGTTTTCACTTCTGAAAAGTCTCTCAGTCTGTATGCTGCAAAGCACCTCGGGGCACCTCCTGCACCGTCAAATATTTGTAAAAAATGACTGGCTTTACCATCGAACCACGAAAAGGCACGCCTGTGTTGTGCCCAAGTAGTTTAATATTTGGTGTAAATCCGGACAGTGGTTTTCGAGATATGGGATACATTACTCACCATAATCGTATTTCTGATGCTTGTATCTGCTTAGATTCACATGCTGTGCATAGGCCGACATCTAGTGGAAGCTGCGGAGTATTACAGTTTGTTTTTCGAAACTCGAAAATGGGCGTCGACACAGGGCGTGCCAGTAATACTATCCCTAGTGTGACGTCCACTGTACCCAAGATCCCTCACGCGTCTAGGATCCTCAGATTGTATTTTTTCTGACATGAGGTAGCATGAGGAGTAGCGCGAGTACAGATAATCCAAGCAGATAGACAGAAAGGTAAGACTACAAGCAATCATGCGCCTTCTCTCGGAGGGGAGGAAGGGTGGGTCGCATGTGAATCTAAGCAGATACAAGCATCAGAAATACGATTACGGTGAGTAATGTATCCCTTCTGAGGCTTGTGGAATCTGCTTACATCACATGCTGTGCATAGATTAGCGAGCAGTACCAGAAGAAGGAGGTGGGATGTGAGAAGGGTCATGACCAAATAAGTGTCTTAGAACCGCTTGTCCCACTTGTGTATCTGCCTTGGAATGGGTGTCAATGCAGTAATGCTGAGTAAAAGTGTGAATAGAGCTCCAAGTGGCTGCTTTGCAAATGGTGTCAAGGGGTACATTTGCAATGAAAGCCAAGTGGCCCCAATGCCTCTAGTA